>NC_052942.1:16122718-16453218 GCF_013358895.1 Oreochromis aureus | reverse complement strand
TGATGCATGCTATAAAGTAAAACAATATGACTGAACATTTTTGGTCCCTGAAAAGAGCAGGAAAATCTCTAAACTAAAAAGACCTGACCTGAAAAGGCTTCTTCAGAAGGGTGAAATTTCATTCATAATTAATGTCATCTAACTCTACCTGGGGCTAGATTTGGACATCTTAGACTCATCTACTTTTATTTTCCTCTCCGAACTGCAGCCCTTTCTTTTCTGTAGGAGGTTTCACTCCCCTCTCCCCATACATCTACCTCTCCCTTTTCATCCTAACCTTGGTATGCTGTTAAAGAACCTGACTTGGCTAAGTGAGAACTGTGAGACAGTTGTAACTCAACCAGCTTCCCTATGCGCCTCAAGCTGAGCTGAAGAAACCTGTGCAACTGCCACAGAGCATTAGCTACAAAGTTAACCACTACTGACTCACTCATCGGCTCTACCCTCTGCCGACATCCAAATCCATAAAATGAGAGACACAGCAATTCTTCTCTATGTGTGTCTCCTGCATCAGGATGAAGGATTTGACACTCAGAGACAGTTAACTACAGAGCAGAGCAGGCTAGGCCCTGAGCACTGAATGGGGAATCTTGATGTGTTTATGAGTTACAGTCCATGTGATCTCGCTGCTACACTCAGCTGTAGACAGTGAAGTCGGTGTTCGGTGGTACTGCGCTGATAAAATGAATGACGGATACCAAAAAAAACCCAAACAATCCAAATCAAGTAAAACATGTTAACGTTGCATTAAAACCACCGATTTATTTTGTAGGCGCAATATAGTATTATCACAATGTACACTATCATTCATAATAACCTACAACCCTCTTACTTGTCATGAAATCCTATTTGTGAGTCCATTACATCAAATAGGTGGAAGCACACGTTTGTTTAGTTGGATCTGTGTTTATCCTGTGGAAATAATGGCTATTTACACAGCCATGATTATCCAGCTTTTAGAGATCAAATGTAAATCAATGCAGTGCAGTCTGGTTGACTGGCAACTGGTAATTTAAATTTCACAATGGTTCCTTGATTTCGTTAGTTTATATAATTAATAACCATGTGTAGCTATACATACATAACACAAAACATTTAATATAATTTTTGCACAGTCAGTTCATCAATTCCAGCATATTAACTGAAAATAATAGCCATAAAGTTTCACAACATTATGTTCTGAGAATGCAATTTCTGCTTCCAATACAATAAATTGCACTGAAACAAATTCAATCTTCATTTCTTAATCTCAGTTTTAATGAATAGAATACATGATTAGATAAACAGTCAAGTAGAGTTTCGTTGGAAAGTTTACTCCATCATATCAGGTCAGCGAAAAGGTAATTGTAACCAAACTGGTGACGGGCCATGAAGTTTTACAATATAACGAGAAGCTTGTCTGATAACGCAGCTTAAATGGAATCTGAAGGGATAGCTGCTGTTTAAACAAAGTGCAACAGTAAAAGGCTATTGCACAGTTTTGTAATCAGACTTGGGGTTTTTTAGAGTTATGGTCTGAGTTGAAAAACCTTTGCTGAATTTTATGCCACACCAAGAAAAGCTTTTTCCAGAGAGAGAAGGACATTTTGTAATCTCTGTTCATGTTAAAACACTTGAGAAGGCAACTTGCAACCTCTCCCAAAAGCAGCAGATGTTCATGCCACTTGGTAATGGAAAGAAAGTGATAACGGAAGGGATGTTTGATACTGAAGCACCATGGCAAGGTGTTGACAGCGCCACCAAATATCCTTATCGACACCCTGCACTTGCGGTACGTGTCAGCCGTTATGGTGCTACATGGGCCTACACACTAGACATATTGGGGCTTGTATATACTAAGATGTTACACGTCTAACATGTTTACTGAAAACCCTTCAAAATGTTTCCAAAGTGTGTGCTCTGGCTATAAAATATAGATGTGAATAGTGAAATTATGATATTCAATGTACTTTGGAGCTTAGTTTTACCTCTAAGCGGATGGTGGATTTCTGTATCTACATACTTTCAGTGGATTCAGGTGAGCACAACTTACAGAAAATTAGAACTACAGTAACTTTTTTGTTCTTTTATCTGACAAGAACTCACAGTACAGAAATATCATTAAGCTCTAGCCATAATAATTAATTTTATGGCCAATGATGTTACTAACAATAATTCTGATGCAGCTAATCATCCGAAAAAAAAAAAAGAATCACCCAGACCCTTTTTCCATTTGTTTTGTTGCCAAGCAGCCAGTAATTTCCCTCCAACCGTTCCTAGTGAAAGCAAGGTGCCAGCATAATGCATAGTGGTGGATAGTGTGTGTCGCAGTGCATAATTTGTTTTTGTTTGTATGTGATCGCCTGCCTGTTTGCATTTTGGGGGAGAGTGTGACAAAAAAGGAGCAGTTCTCAGTTTCTCTGCTATGTTTTGCATTTCTTTCTCAGAAGGAAAACCATTCAGCTGCTGCTTTATACATATATACATTTGTATATAGGGTGGGTAGATAAAAATTAATGCTGATCTTGAAGGAGATAATTTGTTTTCCTTTCCTGAGGTATGATCTAACACTGATAGAGAATAATTATCATTTTACAGTTCAGCAAGCAGCAGCATTAGCCTGAGTATACCTCTCACTTACGCCTCTCACTGTTTTTTGCAAATTTTCTATATATATGCCCTATATTACTGCTTTATGTTTAGATTTTTGGGGCTATTTTCTTCTCAGGT
Organism: Oreochromis aureus; assembly: GCF_013358895.1. Lineage (NCBI taxonomy): Eukaryota > Metazoa > Chordata > Actinopteri > Cichliformes > Cichlidae > Oreochromis > Oreochromis aureus. The sequence continues at coordinate 16,450,509 of NC_052942.1, read as the reverse complement.
TTGATCTCCCCGGTTGACAAAAGACATTAAAAAAAGAAACATGAATACAGATGAACAACGCTCAAATTAAAAAAAAAAATAGTCACAAGAATAAAGCAATTTGTGTAGGGCTATATTTGTTATAATTTCATAGACAGTGATATCTGACATCATGAGGTGAAGGGCTTTCTGAATTTATACACTATATTTATGAAATTCTGACTTCCATTTAGGAGTCCAGATAAATGGGCAGAACTCATTACCAATATGGTATAGTTGTTCTACGTTTGACTGAGCTTATCACAATAAGATAAAACATTGCTATACTATATACTTGCACATGGCAACCTAAAGTTGGGTAAGCAGTTAAGAAAATGAACAGATGGAAATTGGCTCATCAGGATCAATGACCCGCAGCTCCAACTATGACCAGTAATTTAAGATTGTTCCACATGCACAGACTGTTCCTAGAAACTGTGGTCCAATATAAATCATGCAAAAATGAATCAAGCCACCAATTCTCTGTCAGTTTCCCCCACTTTTGGTGGTATAAGCAGTCTTGATGAACCTAAGCAGTTCAACGGGGCATAGGACTGTTGCCATGGCAACTCATTCTGATCATGTTTTTAAAAAATGGCTGTAAGTGTAAAGGAGATTATTGTTAATGTGCTCCCTATTGGTCAAATGTAAATAAAAAGAGTTTTCCATACACGTTCCTTGGCCCCCAGCATGACTGATACTGTGCTTTAACACTGATATACAATCCTTTGCACTTTATCTTTATAGCTGGAAATGCCCCCTGGTGTGAAATTTCTGGTTTGATCAGTAGAGTAAGTTGTTGTTTCTTGGTTTGACAGTTGGCTGTAAACAGAAAATATCTGCTGTGCTGCTAAGTTCTGAACAATATCAACTGTACAGAAAGCACCACGGTCTCTGCTGTCAGTTCAGCTGTGTCTCTCCACCAAATCTGGCCAGATACACAGTTAATGTGCAGCAGGGGTGCTGCTGACTTATACCACCAGTAAAATATGGGTGACTCTGAACAACTCTTTTTGAAACTAAACAAGCCTAACCAAGACAGGTCTGTAACTTTAGAATCCCAATAACATCACTAAATGCATGCCAGAGTTAGGTTGTTCTTGTACTGGGTACCCAGTGGCTCTACTGTTACCAGATGTGAGATGACTGTGTGAAATGGATAAATATGTATTGCATTCTATCAGCACCAAGTTTACTTTCTTTCTCCTGTTCAAGTTCCAGCTTTTATTTTGTTTTCTTCTTTAGTCACCTTTCTTTTTCTCTCTGCGTGTTTTCCTGACCTGCTCAGTGGCAGCTTCTGTACTCTAAGTATTTACACCAACAGCCTAAGGCAGGATGCCCTGATTTCCCATAGAGGGAAAATGGCTTGCCTGTGATGGCAGTGTCTTTTATACGGGTGCTGAGGTTGTGGCAGTAGATAGTTGTACTTAACAGCTGATCTTCTCTAGCCACTATGCCCACTGACTACTTTTCTATATTTTCTATATTTTTTTCTAGCAATAGGTTAGCATTCTTGTTTCTGAGAAGAATTTTAAGCAATAAACAAGCACAATGTTAATGATCGCTGACTACTGACTAAATTACATGCGTCCTATAGTACTTTTTGGATTTTTTTATTTGTTTGTTGGCAGATTTAAAAGAAAAGAAAAGCAAATCTAAGAAAAGGCTGCTTCAAACATTTATCCCACCATTATTTAAAGAAACTATTAAAATAAGGAATCACAATATCAACTATAGACTATGACAAAAAAAAAAAAAAGGTGACAGATTGAGCAGATCTCAATTATTCATGTAATTTTATGTTATTACAAAGTAAAACAGCCCATTTGAATCCTGCCACCTAAGGTTGAGAATCAGACTGGAGATGCAGCCTTCCCGGTGAAGACTGCAGGCTTGTCACATACCCCTATTATACAGAGGTGTCATTCCTTCAGTAATAATTTCAGTTTGGCACAAATATGTGTTTTGCAAGGCATGGATACGCACTCAAAATATTATTTGCTGTTGAAGAATATCCTCGAGCAATAACTTATTACACATCTAGTAATAAAATCCCCAGAGAGAGAAAAACAAAGATGTCTGGAAGTTACATAAGCTGTAGCACAAGCTCAGCTGTTTTTGTAAAGATGGGTACCTCCGTTCCCTATCCATATAAAAGAAAACTAAATGGCATAGACTAAGAAAAACTAGTACATAAGTGTTTATAAATTTGCATGTGCTCACTTGGGACTCTCTTACAACTTGGCAAATAATAATCCAACTGAGACACAGCACTGCCGTCAGAGAAAAAAACAGAAAGAGAGAAAAAAAGCAAAGTATATTGGCTTTTCCCTCTCATCATCTCTTGTTACCAGTTTATGACAGAAGTGCAAGGGGAGAAAGACAATATTGGTGTGAGGAAAATGGAGATGACAGACAGGACCAAGAGAAGAAAAAATGATGTAGAGTGAAAATCCCAATATTAGTTTAAAGAGACAGCTGCAATATTCAAACAATCATTCACAAGCACTGGCTCCAATGGCTCACTGGCAGCGTGTAAACAAACTTAATGTCTACAGCCTGTATCACCATGAATCTCATAACCCGTCTTGGCCCTGAAGCCTTTTCTCAGCCTCCCTCATGAGTCCGGCAGCTTATCACATAAACGATTATTGACTGCTGTGCAACTCATCAATACGATCAGTGCAGTTTTACATATGGTAAGCCAGGCAACTTCATCATTGTAAGCCAGTAGAGGCAGGACGCTTGAGAAGCAATAGTGCTTCACTAGCTTCTACAATAAGATGCATTTCCTTAAATTGAACGTGGGCTATACTGGATTACCGTAAATGAGAATATTCTGTTGAAAGGGTATTGATTTATCTCATCATGTCTTCCTAGATGTATCTGTTAGGACAAATTGAAGGTAAAAGTGAGGGCAGAGCAATTAAGAATTAAGAGTGAATTGCTGCAAAACAAAAGCTCACGTACCGCAGTTGTTTGATGGTGCACTGTATTGGTACATAAAATGGTGCCTCAGGTCTTGCAGCTGAGCCAAAACAACTTAATGGATTAATTGGGAACCAACAGAGATAATTAGGCCTTTGGGGTTGTATGATTCCACCCCTCGTCGACTGTTGCCTCAGAACTGTGATGTAGTGTGTTCCTGCTGTGTAATCGAGATAATTAGCAAGAATGTTGTGTCACTGTCCAAAGATTAGCAAAAGGGAAAGGCCAAACCAGGCTCATTAAAATGTGGTTCCAACTTAGACAGACTTGATAGGATTTATTTACTGACAGAGGTTACGTCTGGTTTCCGTTTACCTTATTTGTGTCCTGAAGGAAGAGAGAGATATAAAGATAATTTTTATTTCATCTCGTGAAAAGCGTTGTTCTCTTCATGAACAGACACCACAATTAGTGGAAATGATCCAGCCTTTAATTTGGCACCCATTAACTAGCGTGCACATGAATACAAAGACACTTTAAAAAAATTGGAGAATGATGCACACTATCTTCATATATGTGTTTGTCTTGATGAAAAATTACTAGGGATAGGTAGCTGTTAGCTGAGACTAACTGAGCCAGGGCTTCAGTTGTTTACTGTGCTCCTATTATTGGATGCCAAGGTGTCCTTCTGTGAGGCTGACAGGCACTGAGTAGTAGGCCAAATTGATTGGTCTGCTCTTGCCCACCAAAAGGACCTGAACTCAATTTGCTTGTGATGGCTTCAATTTCCTGGCTGGACAAAATCCCCCCACTCCTCTCTTCCTTGCTCTCTCTCTCTCAGCATCCCTTCCTCGCTCAAGAGCTGTCATTTAATTTCATTACTCAACAGGGGAGGTTCATGGCCTGTCACAGTTTCTGTCTTTTGTCCCTTGTTCTGTTCATACGACGCTTACCATCATTTACCGGAAAGAAAGGCTTGTTTTTAAGACGCCGGTCGTTTGAGTTTTTTCCTGGAATAGTATAATTTGCAGTTTTTGCCTGGCAACATCCGTACCGAACCTCAGTACACTCTGTTTTCATTAAAGGAAGGTTGGAGGCTTGATTATTCTTCTGCCCTGTAGATGAGAAAGAGGCAAGAGAGCACATTTTCAAGATAAGCTCCTTTTTAGGGTGTCAAAAGATGAAAGCAAAGACATAATACAGAAAGTAAAGTCCACATAAACATGCTGCCTGGCTCCATTTGGGTGTGGCGGGTGAAATAAGTGGAAGACGCTGGTGGAGAGATATTTTATAGATCGGTTTTGTGTCATTATTCATGCCAGTATTAAGCTGGTTATTCAAGAATAAGTCATCAAAGGTAGGACTAATTTAGGTCTTGCTTTACAAAGCTTATTTTCTTCCGCAACATTTCTCAGGAGCAAAGACCCAATTTGCTTCTCCCAACATACTCTAGCAACATTTCGTAAACTAATTTCCGATGCACATAATGCCCACACGGTCAACGGCTGATTAGAAAGAAAACAGGATCTAACACTGGAGTTGAGCAGAGGTCTTTGATGTGATTACCTTACATGTTTTGGCCCTGCTTTTGTTGCTTTAAGATAAACATGCAGAGCCACTCAGCATATGCCAGCTTATGTCAAGATGAAAGATTTTACAAGCCATTATCAGAGACCTGCAGATTGTTTTGAGGGTATTAGCTGGCCTCAGAAATGTGCTACAACTGCAAAGATCTTGCCCTGATTTCAGAAACTGTGGATGAGGGGTCAGCCTCTCAGCACTTTTAGATGATCTCAGTGACTGGCAGGAGATTAAGGGTTGGCAAAATGGGAGGTCTTAAAGATAGCCAACAACGTAGTTTATAATATAAATTTTTTTTTAAAAAAAGAGTCCTGACACATACACAGAATATTCTATCAGGAATCCAAAAAAAAGCCAAAAGGAATTTGCAACATCCCTCTATCATTTTCTCTTGCTTTTACTCCCCTTTATCTCAGAGGATATGCTCTCTTCTGGGTGTATTTACCAGCGGTCTTACAAGCTTTTACCTCCAGGAAACAAGCGGCTGATCTTGCTCATATTTTACAATGATTCATCTTGCTCAGTATCAACCACGAGGCATAAATGCGATACAACCAAATTAAGGCCGCTCAGCCAGACAAACAAGCTGGGGAATTTCAAACCTATGCCTTTTTTTTTCCATCTTGCTTTGTGAGCCAGTCCAATTTATTGCTATATTAAGACAGATTTCTTGCTGTTGTTTCATGTTATACCTGTTTACCATATACTGTGTGTGTATATTCATATATAAAAAACAAGTTGTTATATAGAAAAGAAGATTTTTACAGGGCTCTATGCATTCTTTGGAAAAACTAAATATACCCCATGATTTAGTAGCTTGAAGTCTCCGACATGATTGTGGCACACTCTTCTTTACAAAGTTGCTTGAGTTCATTGCAATTTGCATGCATTTGTTTATGCACAGCCACAATCCTGGCACATGATTTCCATCAGGTTGAGGTTTGGCTTTGATTGGGCCATTTTTTTCTTTTCCAGCCATTCTGTTGTAGATTTGCTTTTATGCAAGGGATCATTATCCTGCTGCGTGACCCAGTTTCGGGTGGTTGCCTGTTGATTGTATTGAATTGTTTTGCACTTGGTGACCAGCTGCAAGAAGTTGCAGTGAACCAACCTGTTGGCCACCCTCAACTTCTGGGCGACCACTTTTGATCGCAAGGCAATTGCACAGGCTGCCTAGTGAGCGGTAACCTGTCTCCTACCAATTGCGGTCATACTTGGACTGCAGACTGATAGCAAACTGAGTCAATCAATTTATCGTCATCTTTATGCACCCAAGACTCTGAAGATGGCTACCAACGGCTGTTTTGGAAACTATCATTTAAAAGACAACAGCATGTTTCATTACTCACAGTCACAATAATTTTTTGTAAAACGTTCTTTAACTTTCATATAAATGTATATATAATTAATAGTTTTAAAAATATAACTATGCATATACTGACTGCGCACTGGAAGCAAATGACTGAGTATTTCAGAATCTTTTCTAGGTCTATGTTTTAAGCATTTGTGGCTGGTATTGTCTTCACCTTGTGTGTCTGACTGTCAGTCTGCCTGCCTGTTTGTTTGCCTTCTTGTGTGTCATCATCAAATGTTGTCCCGGACACACCTACTGTGTGAACTACCACAAAGGCGGTTTTCAGCGCAGCACTTTGTCTATTTGCGAACAGATTTTGCCAATACAATAGTTCTGTAACAATGCAAGCTACAGTCATGAAACTTTGATGACTGGTCAATTTATTGAACTCATATTCTATTCATAGGCAGTGTTATATCTTCTGAGCTGTTTGATCAGCTAAAGCAAAGATGACTTCTGCAGAAAGAAGTGTGTTTACTTTGTACAGACATGCTATGCCCTACCATCAGCTGAGGTGTCTGCTCTGACTTTCTTCAAGTGAATCAAAAAGACCCAGAGGGGAAAACCCAGAAGTTTGGCCATTGTGTGCGGGGAACAAAGGAGAAAGCACCCTGTAACTGCAACAAAGGAAAAAAGCATGTTGGACACTTATAGGTCTACTTAGCTCCAAGGAAATTGCACGTATATATGCTAAGAAATTGCACTGATGCACCAAAAAATACTCTTTTCTTGTGATTCTCTATATCCATTTGTTCCACATGGTGAAATGATAGTTTTCATTATCTTATCGATCCCATCATCAGCCTGAGATAAATATACTCTGTGATTTTGTAGAGGATAAGGGTAATTTCCCTGTTCACTAATAATGTTTCATTATTGTCTTTCTTGAAACAAATTAGTAAATCCACCCATTAAAGTCTTACAATAGCGCTGCAGTTAAACTGAATTATGTGTTGTATAGAGTAAAATACACATGGAAATATTTTACATGTATACAAATGAATTAAATTCTGTTACAGTATATCACTTTATTTTAAGGCCATTTGAGAGTAGGATTGTTTTTTAGAATAATTATGAGTTTACTTGGAAAAAAATACATGTAGTACATCCAGCACATCACAGCTACGCACTTACAGTAATTCATAATCTCATTACTCTCTTTATCATGTAGATTAAAATATATTAAACAAGGTTTTACAGGAAATTACCAAATCCATCCAGCTTGATTAAAAGTATAATAAATAGTTAGCAACTCTCTTATATATAATTTAATTTGTAATCTGGAAGTTTCTTACTGTGAAAAGGGAGCCTTTTTCTTGTCACTGTTGACAAGTGTTTGCTCAAAGGGGGTGATGTGATTTTTAGGATTTCTTTTTAATATGGTAGGGTGTTTACCTTACAGTATAAAATGCCGTGAGGTGATTGTTGTTGTGATTTGAATTGAACTGAATTGAATAAAGGCTTACATTTTTATTACTTTTTGATTGTTTTTTTACATTTAGTCTACCTTTTAAGGTAAATACATAGCAGAATTTCATTAACGTCACTGCACTATCTGATCACTATGTTAAACCATTAGCAATTTAGCATTAAATATGGCTATGGCTTAAATAACGATAACATTGAGTAGCAGATCTTGACTTTTAGCAAAGGTTTTCCAGCAGACACTGTGGAAATCATGTGCAAGTTACTATAAGAAAGGAACCAAAAATGTTCAGATGAATCGAGATGACTTTCTCCTGAGACAGAATAAAATAGTGTGAAGCGCTGTCTCTCTGTAGCAACAAGCCAGTTTCCTTTTCCTGTCTCTTTTTGAAGGGTAGTGATGTGTATAATACTTCTCACCCTGAAAGGTTTGGTGGTAGAAAGAAATAACTGAAGTAGAGGGAAATACAAAGTGAAGCTGGCAAAGCTGCATGGTAGCAGAAGGGGAGTAGTTCACTTCAGATGGGCTGACCTTCAGAAGCAATGGGCACACAGGTTCAGTACGTGCAGGTCAGAGAATAAAAGAAAAGAGGCCTCCCAAAGAAGCCGTTACACCATCCCCACTGGTATGTGGTTATATATACATACTACATATATATATATATATATATATATATAAAACATTCTGTGTAGTATTGACTTTCTGTCAGGGTGCTGTTGTGATGCAGCCAGTTAAATTGCATTCTAAAACAAGATAGATTGTACTGCGCACACAGCTGTGCCAAGCAGATAAATCAATTAAAGTGACCTGATCTGACAAGTAGCCTTGTCCTCAGACAGGCTTAATATCAAAACACACATCCATGAGACTCGTGCCTATCTCTGTCTCTTACCATGAAACCTTTCTCCTGAGATACTCAGATAAATGACAGGTTGACAATGGTTCAAGAGGACAAACCGGCGTATAATTACACTTTGGCAAAGATATGATACAATCTCTTTATTTCTCTTAAGTAGATGAATATTTTAATACAAATTTTCATCAAATGGTAGTCAGATGCCTGACCTGGAAGTCATTTTAATATGGCCAAATTAAAAAAAAAATCCCACAAGGAATTTTTCATTTGAGGATTTTCTTTTAATCAGGGTCTGAAACCAAATGACAGCTACATCTTGGTGGAAGTAAAAACTTTGGTCACGTCAAGACAATTCATTCTTTTTTTCAGTTAGACATTATATTTTGGACATTCGGTCATTCGAATATTGAATGTGCAGAAAAACAAAATATTGCTGTCCATGTTCTCAATACCAATTCTAACTACTAAAATGATCTACTCAACAGATTCCCATTTACATTATGGTTTGTTAATGTGAAACGACAGCAGAGAAACAGGCCACTTCCTTTCTAATATGATTGTACTCACAAAAAGGCGATGCACTTTGTACTGTATGAAATGCGCCTTGCTTATTTTTTGTGTATGTGAAAAAGGAACCTTGTATTTTTATAACAATGAAATGCGGGATGCGATGACACCTCAGCAATGCTTATATATGAATGTCATTCGGCTTTTCACTGTTGTCCGTATCTGTATTCTTACAATATGTCCCAGTGGGTAAACACTGCATGTTATATGTAATATAAATGCAAAAATCTATGGACAATAAAAACTTTTCTGTAGAGATGTAGGTGGTATTTACAATGCTTTGCAAAAGTCTTGAGACACCCTTCTTTTCTTTATATTTTCCTGGAAGAATGGGAAATAGGTACAGTCATTTTTTGAAACACACAAACATAAATGAAAATACAGTACAAATGGGGAAAAAGAGTTTGCACAATTATAATGAGTTTAAAAGTTATATTTTATAGTTATATTTATGCTCTTAGAAGCTGTTAGAACTCTCTTAGGCAAGCTTTCATGAAATTTTGTAAGTACTGTAGTCTTCAAGAATAGTTCTCCAGGCTTCTCGAAGGACATTTTAAGGCTCTACTTTGGATGTTGGCTGACTTCTGTTATCATTCACTATCATCAGGATGATCCCAGACAGCTTTAATAATGTTGAGGTATGTTCTTATTTGGATTAATCTCTCCATAAGACCTGTTTCCACTGATGTTCACTCCAGTTCTTGTGTAATTTGGCATAGCTTAACTTTTACTCCCATTTTGCTTCCTTAAGAATGGTTTCTTGACAGTCAGCCATTAACGGAGACCATCTTTGCTGATGTTTTTTAGTGAACAGTACATCATGTCCTGAGTTACTGATCATCTGCTCTAGACAGTTTTTAGGTCTGCCACTTCTTCTTTGGTCCTCACATTTTTAAGGACACACTGCACATCATGCCAATATATGGATTTTTGGGGGGTTAATAGCTGGGAATCACCTGGTTGGTGCAAAAATATTATTTTATGCCTGTCTTTGTTATTTTTTCCATTTTAATAGATTCAGATAAAGAAATGGGAACAAACTATGTTTTTGCAGTAGGGTGCTAGTTAGGCTGCTAGTGGCCAGAGATATAATTTGAAATGGGTTCTTTGAAAAGTTACCTATCACCTTTAAGGAATGAACCAGTGGTGCCTAAGTTAGGTACTTTTTTTCATGCCTGTATGATTCATAAGTCAGTGTTGAGTGTCTTAACCAAGGGAATCAGGCCAGGTCAGTCAAGGATTGGACTACAAAAGAAAAAAGCAGAAGATTTTTTTAAAGACCTCCAGAAAAACTAGAGAATATTACTCAAGACTAATTTTTAAAATTGCAAGAAAGGCTAGCTCTTTGACAGCAAAATAAATTTAGTTCATGTAAAGACAATCTTAAAAAAAAGGGTTTTGGACTAACCTCCAACCAAGCCTTTCTCGGACTGAGAAAAAAAGCCATTCTATGCAGTGTAGAGGACAGCTCAGAGGATTTTTATGCTTAACTCATCAGCAGCTTTCATCTTGAGGGTCGGTTTCTAAGTATCAATCATCTCAGTGCTCCAGCCTCCAAAAAGTCTTGTTAATCAGAAAATCTATTGCATACACATCAAAGAGATTTTTAGAAAAGCTGTCTTCCAGGCATGGCTTTTTCAAACTGTATTACCACTGAAGATACAAATGGATTTACATTGCACCTTAACAAGACAAAAGTACGCTGAAACCCAAGGTGAACACAATTACAGGCACAACTGATATAGCTAATTAATACACATAGAGAGAGGTCTGGGTCTTTAATCATCTCAAGTATACGCTCTCTTTTATCAAGCCACAGAGGGAGTAAAATCGCAAGGTTCCTAAAATGCTATTTGTCTCAAGTAGATCAAAAAAAAAGTTTAATTTTTAATCATTTGTCTTGGGAAATAATGTTGTGCTTTATTCAAATAGTACAGCTGTGGACTGTGATCTGTTTCTGAATATCCAATGGCAAAATCACTTAGAGAATTAAGCAAACAAAGGCAAAAATTCAAGGAGATAAAGGGAAAAGACAAAGGAGGGGGAAAAAAGTACCGGGACAGATTAGAAAGGGGAGAGGGAGAGAAGTCAAGTGTGAAAAAAAGAAACAAATGAAATTCCAATATATAGCAAATATGTACTAAAGGAGCCTGTAAGTATGAGTGTATTCCTTTGTTTTCTACAGCGCTGACTGGTTGGCTATCATGATAACCCTTCACAGCAGCTGTCAGCTGATGAAGTACAGCATGAAGAGGGAGAGTGAGGGAGAGCGAAAGATGCAACACATTTACTCTATCGGTCTATCAATATCTCCCTGTATCTCTGTCTCTTTTCATTCCTGTCTATCTCAATTCAGTTCAGTTTGAATCTGCTTCACTGGCACGACGGGGGAAGAATCCATTGAACGCTATAAGGATCATACAAAATGTCTAGACAAATAATGGACGTTCATAAGTGATGGATACTGAATAAATAATTGAAGATATTCTATCACCACCAATGAAACATTTGAATTGAGCAGTTCATAAATCAGTTTAATATATTCAATGTAATTTGGCTCCTAACAACAGAAGGCAATGGGAGAGAAAAGCTTTACAAACTTCTACATTTCCCATGTATTTAGTGATATTTTGAAGCAAATTGTGCTGTTTTTTTCCTCTTTTTTCTAATACCCAGTAACACTTTAAAAGATTAGTAACACTTTACATTTTCAGTTGGCGGCTGAGATATTGAGGCGTGTACTGTTCACATTATATAAAGAAGTGAGTGTCTCTTTTTACGTCTTCAGGGTGACAAAAGAGGCAGAGTTTGTTTCTTGGTCAAGAATGCCTTTCTGTACTTTCATCTGGCAAGTCCACGGCAACTACATCTCTCTCGGTCTCTCCCTCTCCATCTGCCTCTCTCACTCACCCTTTCAACAAGCCTCGTGGCCTTTTATAACAAATTAGTGGTGTTTTTGATGTGAGCTTGACAGGTCCTGCTTGTTCAGAAAACTAGAGATGACAGAATGTTTAGGCTTAACTCCACTGGAAAGGCGTACACTAAAGGTGCACGGCTCACAACTTTTTGTTTCCTTTGCATCAAAACTCAACATTGTGCAAAAATGTTGTTATGTTCAGTAAAGTGATTTATTAATCAATTTAACAAAGAGTGGCAGGTTCATTATACCACACAGAGGTGAGTGTAGAAGCCCAGGAAAATTCTTGTTAGTTCATACAAAAGAAGACGCGATATGATTTAAGTTTATATAAAGATGCATCAAATTTCAGTGTGAGAACAATGAGACAATGTTAACGGCGTCACTTGTGATGAAGCCACAATGAATTCAGACCTGAATCTGTGGCCACAGCCTTACAAGATTACAGTACATTTTTCAGCTGTCCGGCCCTTAACTTTAAGAGTTTTTTACAGTTTTGATGTCAGCCACAGCAGCTCAAGGGCCATCTAAAGCACGGCTTGTAAGGGAAATGATACAAACTAAAATAAGAGGCAACTTTTAAACTTCTCAAACAAAAGCTAATGTTTTCTTTCCAAGCCAATAAGAAACTACATCGCCGCAGAGACACAAAATTATAAAAGGACTTGGGACTGGCTCAGAAAAGCATAATGTGACATCTCTATCAATGAGTAAAGTTAATGCAATAAAGCACCCATTCAAATCATGCCTTTCCTTAGTATTTTTCACAAGCAGAAATATCGCACAAGCTTTGATGTTTACCTAAAGGATTCCTCTCATGTCTTGTAACTCAGGTGTTGATTCCAATTTCAATGTATTTTTCAGATGTTATACTTTTTCTGTGAAAGCATACCTGCACAGTCCTTTCCCTATTTTCACACTGTCTACATTTTCCGTTTAAATGCTCTCTTTTTGATCAGCAGCCAAACTCTCAATATCAACAGAATAAATGTCACGTTCTCCACTCGGATATTCACAAACAAATTTTACGACATGACAGCTGAATGTATTACTGCTGGGTCACATGACCAGTTGATTCAATATTTACAGCAAATTTAACCCCCCCCCCCGCCCCGAGAGATACATGGATGCAGGCTAACTTCACAACCATGATGAGTGATGGAACAAAAACATTCCCATTCATTTCTGAGAGGTATGATGGGGTAAATGATTTCAATGACACTCACAAACTGGGCATTTAGCTAACACTTAACCCCCGACTCGTCTCCAGAGGTTTCGTCCCATCTCTCTCTTTCTCAACAGCTGTAAAGCATTGGTTTTAGCTCATGTTACCGCCTTTGCTCTGGCTTCCCAGGGTATCCAACCTTTAGGGCTATCTGTCTCTGTGTTTCAGGCTCCATCTTCATCTGTCTGTCTCTTGATCTGTCTCTGTTCTCTCCTTCTCTCCTTCTCTCCTTGCCAACACATACACAACCACACACAAACTCTCAAGCACTTACCCTCATGATCCGGTAATGCGAGTCTAGCACTTGTACTCCAATTATTCTCCTGTACTTGTTCTTGAAAGGGTTCTTGCCTCTCTCTTAGCTAAAGAATGTCATGCCCCCTGTGATTTCTGCTGGACCCTCAGAGGCCTTCCAGTGTTCATCTCTTCAAGCTCATCCATTTTCAAATGCACATTTCAATGCTATTTGACCTGAAATTGATTCAACACGTAGTTTAGCATGGAGTAGATGTTTCAGTCTAAATGTGTGAGCCCTAATCAGTTATACAGTCACAACTGAATACTGGTGCAGCAATTAGAGAGCCAACCAGCACTATAAGATTCCCCTGTTTGTCTCTACAAAACGTAAAATTACATAATACACTGGGTATTATTAATTTTTGTATTTTATTCCTTTATGCTATCATTTCTGCAACAGCTACCGTACATTTGAAATATTAGTAAAGTGAAGGAAAATGTGTTTTAAAAAATTACTCTGAGAGTGTAGATGTGTGTTAGACACACCCTTTCAATATCTGCCATGCACCAAAAAGTGTACTCTCTATTCCCTCACTCTATTTAAATTATAACCCATCACACAAACACTTTTTTCCCCCAGTGGTGTTATTGGTCAATCTCCGCGTAATCTTTGCAAAGATTTTCCTGTTGGAAAATGACACTTTTATGCAATCCATAACAAGCAGATTTTCTCTGACCTAAAATAGAGTTAATCCGCACATGAGGTCACTAAAGAGAATATATTCATAGGGATATCGTCTCTCTGTATCGTTGTTGTCAGACTAAATACAGTTTGCGGTCATATTCGCAGCATTAGCACTGCAGTTGTTTTGTTATGTAAGTCCTTTCAGAAGGCTCGCAGAAACGTGGCACGTTCTGATATCATGAATAAACTAAAGCTCCAAGCTCCATGCAGCTGAACATTAGGCTGCCAGGGAAAACTGAGAGCATTGGTACTAACTTTCAGCAGTGTAGAGATAGCTGCACAGAGATAATCTGCCCCATCTCGCTTGCGCATTTGAGGAATAATCTCCATCTTTCATTGTAAAGTGTCATCAAGAGCTTAAAACTAGCCCCATAACCGTGGAGACGCGCAGTGGTATCGAGACATCTTAGAATGACAGCCATATAGTATAAGCTCTTGGGGCAGTGCGGGATTAATGGCATCTTTGCAGCAATGGGATGGCCGTATGCTTGGACATTTGGTGAACGTACAAGCATGCTCACACATTTTATACCAGCAACTGCTAACAGCCGAAGTGACACAAGGTCCAGCTTTGACGTGTCTCCCTTCCTTCTGTCGGTCAGTTTTGTTAAATTCCCAAATTAATCGACGAGGCCACAAAGAGTGACTGTAACTTTGACATTTAGCATAGCTGCAACTCCACTTTCTAATTTTACATTTAGACCGAACCTACTCGACTAAGTGTATACATTTAATGTCTGCAAAGTTCAGAGATGAAACACTTCAAAACTTAGTGCCCTACCGTCTCCCGCAGTAGCTTCTTTCACTCTCTCTTAATCTCTTTGTCTGTCTGTCTTCTCTTTCACTGGTGCCCTCTAAAAACCGGTCGTCAGCATAAGTGGCCTGACCTCTATAGTTCTGTGGGAGCAAGAAGATCTAGGGGATGTAAAAAGGAAATCTGGCCGGATATGACAGAGATGTGGGCTTTTCAATGGTCACTTAAGCTAAAGACTAATCTCATTACTCAGTAGAGACCACATACGGTATCACTAGAAAGCATGGGATGGAAGAGATAGTGACTAAAGTGAAATTCAAAAAGCAATTTTCTCTTTTGCTGTACAACATCTGTCAGTGATGACTGATAAGATTTCCCAATTTGCTCGACTGAAAGAAAAAAAAATTGAATATCTGAGAGACTGAGTTCAGTTCTTTCTTGTTTGTGACGCAGGATTGAGAGGTCATGTACTTTTAAGCTTTATCCTAGTAACGTTTTAACATCTTGTTTACATATTCTTAAAATATATTCAAGTTAGGCTTCTTTAAAGAAATAAAAAAGGCTAAAATGGGTACCGGCTTTCTTGAACCTTTGAAATGGTTCAATCAGGGGTGAAAGTCTCAAACATAAAGTCTACACTGGGTCTCACTTCAACAGAAAGTGCTTGATCGGATGTGAGTCACATCTGTTTGCTGTTTCCTTTCATGCTAATTAAAGATATTTGTATTTTTCAGGGTGTGAGAGAGAAAGAGACAGAGTGGGTTAGTTGAGAAGGCAAACAAACACAGATCAAAATTGAACACTGGGCTTAATTTCCATGTCCTTTTCATTCCCCAGGGGGCACACAGTCACTGCACTCAGCAAACTCCAGCCCCCGTTTCCCCAGATGCTTTGCTTGGCTTTTAAAGACACACTACAAAGACATCCTACCTGCTTTCCAGCACCACAAGGGGGAAACATTGTCCATCAACTCTACACTCTCACTACAAGCCACTCTTTTTTTCCTCTTTTTTTCCTTGTAATTTGTGGGATTGTATGTTTGTGTCTCACCCCACTCCCAAACTCTCTCTGTAACGTAATCAATACGTTCCATCCCTGTCAATCTAAAACTTAAAACTCACTTACATCAAAGACCAGCATCCATCATACATCTCAAGGTCACAGATGGACCGAGGATGAGGGGCTGAGATAAATGTGTGTGTGTTTTCCTGTAAATGTCTGTGCAGACAGAGATAGAGAGAGAGAGAGAAAAGAGACACAGAGACAGGGACGAAAGATTGAATGTGTGTGTGTGTGTGTGTGTTGGAGAAAGACACAGTCAGACACAGAAACAGTGACAGAGACAAAGGCAGAGACGGTGGTGGGGGGCGACTAATGGAGGAGTTCTACAGAGCTCAGCACCACCCTAAGAGCTTCTGTAAGCCAGACTGAGTCGTGCTCTGAAATTAGCTGATTTTTCACTGTGAGCACTGCACATTATCTGGGTGGGGAATGGGGAGAGGAGTCGAGCAGAGGAGCACTGAGAGAGGAGGTGGGGGTCGGCGTTTAACTTAACAAGATTAATATGTTTGCCTCATCTCTCTGGATTTTATTTCCTTCTCCTTGCAGGGCCCTTGTCAAATCTCTTTGGACAGGCTCTCACACATGACGCTGGAAGGAGACCTGAAGGACACTCTGCAGAGTGTCAAGAAAAAGGAAGAGCATCCATTTTGCGACTTTGTGATTAACATTGGCGTAAACGTATGTCAAAGCACGGCCGGCGTTCTCCTGTTGATTTCCATTAACTTCCTGGACCAGTCGCTTGCCTCAGATACCTTCATTTCTGCCCCATACATTAACCTTTAAAGTGAAACGGACAGTCGGCTGCACGTCGCATGTGTTTCCCGTGTTTATGAGGGTGTGGATACTCGCACAGATGTTCAGTGGTTACCTAGATTAGCGAGCGGTAATGAAATCAAATCTTAGGCCCAAAAGAAAAAAACTGAAACATGCTCATTTGGACTATATATCCATAATGATTATGTTAAGAATAACCGTGTATGCAGACAGAGTATTTCTCTGAGGAGATTAAAGAATAGGTATGATGAGATTAAGGAAAGGGATGAAGCGATTAAGACTGACTACTTTAAAATGATTATGAAAGGCTTAGAAGGGTAGGTCGCATACAGCATATTAGAGAGACACAGGGAGAGGCAGGACACAGAGCACAGAGTTTTTGATCCATGGAAACAACAAAGACGAGCTAGCTGTGCTTGTTATAGTCTTATGTCAATGGCATTTTTAACAGTGCTGCTTGATATTACTGGGGAGAAAGAAAGAACAGAAGAGGGAAAACAAAAGAATAGAAACAAGGCGTATGCACTCCCACATGACCTAGGAGAAACAATGACAATCAAATGGCCTGCAGCAGACCTTCCCCTTCCTCTCTCTCCCTCTGTCTCTCTGTCTCTTGCTCTCTCTCTCTCCTTTTCTGTGTACTTTGATGTACAAAATAGCCCCAATCCATAAACAGCACCATTACTTTCACTGCCTACCTACAGTGCTCTCGCTCTGTGTTTCTTCTTTCTTTTTCCCATCACCTCTTACTCTCTCGCTCTCTCACACACACACACATGCACACACACAAACACACACTTTCCATTCACTCTCAAGCTACTTTCAAGGTATATTTTGCCAGAGGCTTTTTTCTTGTGGTCATGGGTAATATGGAACGGAGTAGAAAATTGTGGGCCATCCGTGCTGCCGACGCTCGCAATCAGATACTACAGGTTGAAAAATTACGTATGACTGACAGCGACATATAACAATTTTTCACACCTTTTCCATTGTATCAGCCTACCTCTCTTTATTGTTCTATCATTCTGTCAAACCTTTCACACCTCAGTGGAAAGTAGCAGATATATGAAATTCTGATCAAATTGCCTTGGTTGAACAATGGTTCATCCGCCGTAATTCATCTTTCTGCGAATTAAATTGGTTACCCGTGTTATTTACTTATTCCGCTATATTCATCATGTGTTATTTTCCTTGTCACCGTGTTCCGATAATGGATGGGTAGTTGACCTTTGCGACTGCAAGAGCTAATGACCTATGTTTACGTTCAGCACAAGAGCAGACACACTGCTGCTGAGACGTGGCATATAACACAAGCAAAAGTTATGGGGTCGTATTGAGGATGGATGGACGGGAAAAGACTCGGAGGAGAGTGTTTTGTCATATGAACAAATCAACAAATGTGATTTAAATTGCTTTTTCTGTTATCCAAAATTGAACGACTTTACCTTTAATGACTGTGATTTAGCATTTCTAAGATCCATGCTAAAGTTTAGGAAATGGTTTATAAGCTATGAATAAGGGGGTTTGTGTGTCTGTGTGTGTATTTGTCAAGGACTAACTCCTAAGCAGAGCGTGTTACTTTAAAATAAGAAGACAGGTAGGTATTTTAAATGACCTTTCATCTTTTAAACGACTGCCTATGCATTTCTTTAGCTCTATTCTAACATCCGTATTTTTATAGCAATGCTTGACAAGAGCTAAGTGTTTATACCCTGATGTGGAAGAGATGCGGCAACTCACCTGCATTTATTGTGCATATGCTAAAGGGCTTCTTTAACAAAAGAATGAACAAAACCTGCTGATTTCACATAACCAGCATTAGAAGACACCATGGAAACATTGCAAATGCTTGACCTTAAGACCACACATATAATAATAAACAGAACTGACACCAATTAAAGCATAGCCTTGATAGAAATGAACTGTGACACATCACAATGAGAGAGCTTGAATCAAGATTTCCCTTTTGAACTAATGCTCTTGAAAGAAGCTTACTTTAACCGTAGCTGTTTACATATTGCACAAAGCATCATAAAATGATAAATTCAGGCCAACCAGTCAGGTATTTGGGTAGCTAGCTGACATTTCATTAGTGGCAATTGTTAGTGAATAAAGCTTTCATATTTAATGGCGTCCTTCTGCAGATCTGTGGTTATATTTGGCAGCAACTTAATTGAGCTTATTGTGTGTACTTTTTAAAAGCTTGCGCCTCGTAAGGAAAATCCACTGTGTGAAAGATAAAAGAAAGAGAGCAGAAACTATTATAAATACTAAAATTATTAATTAGGTTGATGCAGACTGTTCATCCCAAAACTAAACCGATATAAGACACAAAGCAGAAACTCAGCATTTCCAATTACAATGTGATCAACGGTTGATAATTATTTTGAATGAAGGTCTTTTTGATGGTATAATAATGGTAAAATTGATATGTGTTTTGTATTAATCCTGAAAGTGGTTAACAGATTTTGACACCATGGCCTCAGACCAGCAGAGAGGTAACAATCAACAATATGGCCTTTTGTACAGCTTTCCTATTTATAGTCTCTCTCCTTCCTGTCATGCATACTGAATGTCATACAGAGATACAGCTCTCATTCCCAGCACTAACAATGGCAACATGGTGATACTGACTTATCAACATATTGTACAAGTGAAATGTTCAGTCCTTCTCTCACTCCGAAGGCTACAGCAAATGGTATTTGAAGGAATCCACAAGACCACGAGCAGGCTGAAATACTTGCACAGCGGAGCAACAGATTTTTTGACATCGAAAAGGGAGCACAACAAAATCACAAGGAGGGAGTCACCTGTAGGTTTCATTTAGCTGAATGGCCTTCATGTCACATAGGACATTGGTGCTGGCTTGGCAAAATGATATGGATGAGTAATGGGATGCCGTACACATCCGGACACTCTGGGAAGGTGAGGGGCTGCTGCCAAGCCCCAGTCCCTGATGACCTCTCCTTCGTGAGTACTCAGCAAATTTGCCAATGACACCCCATGGGCCAGTCTCACCGGTAGTGACTTCTGTCAGACATTTTTTTTTTGTTCTTTTGTAATTGTTGGAAATATGGCACTATGAATGTAAGAAATGACCACCTACCTTGAACAGTTTGCCAATCATTCAGCTGCACTGATGAAAAGATGAACAAGCAAAAACCAAGGAAGCCGAGTAACCTCATAGTGTCCACATGCCAACTTATGTTCTTTTGCTTTTGCCGTCTTCTTTTATTTTTTTATCTTATTTTTTTATTTATTTCCTTTTTGATGAGCAGAATTTGGATTTCACTCTGGGGGCAGGCAGACACAAAAAGGGCCTCCTAGCACACTGCTGATTCAAGGTTTTAGCCAAGCAAATCTTAGGCAGGGAGCTGAGAGCAAAGAGCTGGCCATTTTGCAGTTTGCTCTCATCTGCCAATTTCTTCCTGGGGCTTTCAGAGTCAATCAAAGAGCTACCAGAATGCTCACACCAGTCTTTTAATTATTCATGGTAATTCTATGCCACTACACACTCTCTCTGCAGCCCCTGTCGCCTCCCCCAAGCGAGGTGTGCTCTGATGTGTTTATGTGTACTGAATATATAAAGAAAAAATCTTCCATCCATTACAAAACAGACTCTTTACTTCACCCGGTGCTTTGCTGGCAGGTTTTTCAGGGTCATCTGGCTTCCACTTCTGTGGGAAGCTGAGCTGATAAATGTTGTGTCCCATAAAACCAAATTTCTTTTTTTTGCCCTTTTAATCTTTTCTCTGGACATTTTGAAAACTCGCATTCAGCTTTTCCGAGCTCAAACATTTGTAATAATATATATTTTTTAAAATATCTAGCATTTCATGACAATCTTTTAGTGCGAGAAGCCTAACCTCTCGATACATCTGTAGTTACTGTGCCTATTCAAACGGCTCCAATTCCTTTTAATAGTGCTGCCTAGAAGGCCACGCTGGTGTAAAAAGGCCTGTCTATCATCATGTCTGCAGGGGGAATGGAATTTTTTTGATAAGCGCTAGCCTTGCTGAAACTGCATTCATTTCCTTCTATGAGCTAATTAGCTAGAAAGGGGGCAACTCTGCCATTCTTGGCTGTCCATCAACCTGCCAACAACCACTGACATCACAAGGTAGATGTCAAGTTCAGCCTTTTGTGTCTGAGACAAGCCTATTACCAGGAAGTGTGAGCAGAAGGTTTTAAGAGAGTAGAAGCAGCTTGATATGATCAAAATCTCTTTGTGGGAAAAAAAAAGGCAAACATATAATAAAAACGTATCTCGGGACTCATAAAGTATAGGAACTATAAGAGAGCTCTATCAAATATCTGAAATTTGTACAGTAGGCTACATTAGATAAGACAAATATGATGCTGACTGTAAGCTAGCAGCTTGAGTATGCAGTATAGTATACTGTGTACTCTTGATGTCCCTTCACAACTTTCATTTCTGAAATCTCAAAGAAGTTGCTGCTGCTGCTTTTTGGGCCTTTGAGGGAAAGGTGATCTCTCCAGAGCAGAAAAGCTGTTATATTTTGTTGGTTGTGCGGTTGAAGAAAAATGGCACACCTCCTCTCTCCGACTTGTCTTCACAAGTCTTGTCAAGCTAAAAAAAAAAAAAAAAAAAAAAAAAAAAAATGGGGAAATGTTTCATGTCTCCTGTCTTTTCCTGCCAAAAGCAAAAAGGAGGGCAAAAGAAAGCTGGGATAGATACAGTGACATACCAAGGGAGGATGTAGCAGGGATGAAAGCATGTCATTTTGTAACGGATGATCATGAAACTGCCCCCTTTTCTTTTTTTCTATTTTTTTTTTTTGAATCAGACTTTGTCAGAATTTGAGGGATATATTGTTTCTGTTTTGCCGTACCGCTCAAAACAGGAATGGAACTTTGAAACTGGGTGTTTACAAGCCAGTCAGATGTGTCCTTTTGATAAGTGACAAGAAGTGGAAGAGCTAGACTGAAAGGTCTGCAATCAGCCCCAGCCGACAGTATTTATCACTGTTTTAACGGAAAAAGGAATCACTAATTGATCCTGCGACAGCCGGTGACTACTTTATTTTAGGATTTGAAATGATTTTTGTTTGCTCACAGATTTGTGGTCATTACCAGATAACAGAATGCAGATTCTATTCTCTGGACACATTCGCCATAACTGCACACATTTACTCCAGCACCCTCTCCATCTTCAGAGCATGGCAACAGATGCTCTTTTAAACTCGTTATCTACAATGGCGCATATGTGAACAGTTTGTATGTCTTTGTTTTGGCCTAATATTTCTGTAATAATTCCACGTTTTAATGCATCTATTTTTGTCGCCATTAAAACAAAATGAATAAAAACTGCAATTCCAACTGCTACGTTATCAGAAACTGTGAAAAGAGAAATAAAAATAAAGATCCGCAATTATCAGGTTATTCTTGCCGGCGAGATCACAGGTGTTTTTGCCTTTTCTAAAGCTCAGAAAATCAGTGCATCTACATACAATTTTAAAATGTATGAAGAATTAAAAAAGCTAAAAAAACTGAAGAGTAAACATTAACACATACGGTGATTGAAAGTGTAACAAGTTACAGATGTTTTGCATGAATAAAAATACTGGAAAAACATAACTTTGGTGAACTAATATGACCTTTTCTATTATATGAAACTGTATTCATTTAATCTGCAAAAGTTTTGAACCACCACTCATTTCTTTACCTTTTCTGAGAAAAATTGGAAATATGAGCAGCGCTTTATTAAAACAAGTGCAAGCACACATGGAAATACAGTACATAAGACAAAAATAGAGATTGTACAGGTCTAATAAGCTTGAAAGTCGATATTTAGTATTACCGCCTATATTCTTCCACGCAGCCTGAACTCTCTTAGACAAGCTTACTTGTGATTTCTTTAAATAGTCTTCAGGAATAGTTTTCTGGGCTTCTTGAAGGACATTCAAAGCTCTTCTTTAGATATCGGCTGCTTTTTTTTCTGTTCTCTGTCAAGATGATCCCTGCTTGAATGTTCCAGCTCTGGGGAGGCCAATCCATGACTGATAGTGTTCCACTGTGTGTTTTTCTATCCAGGCATGTTTTTACTGCATTGGCATTGTGTTTGGGATCATTACCATGCTCAAATATGAAACTGCTGCCAATCAGATGCTTTCCAGATGCATGGTGGATCAAAATCTGATGATATTTTTCTGTGTTCGTAATTTCATACATTTTAACAAGATCTCCCAAACCACTGGCTGAAATGCAGCCCGAAATCTTGACAGAGGCTCTGCCATGTTTTACAGATGTTTTACACTCTCATTGTTGTACCTCTGTCTTAAACTCCTCTATACCTACTGACAACAATTTGAACCAAATATTTAAACTTTGGATTTATCGCTCCATCAGATATATTGCCACTTATTTTCAGTCCAGTTCTTGTGTAATTTGGCACACCTCAGACTCCTTCCCACTCACCATTTTCCTGCTTTAAGAATGGCTTTTTGGCAGCCACTTCAACCGAGATTATTTCTGATGAAGCTTCAGAGAACATTAGATGGATCAGCTGAAGGGCCAGATGTACAGATTGTTTTCCTAAAAATCATTCCGTCGTAGATAGTTTTTATTGGCATACGACACACCATTCCGAATAAATTTTTGCCAATCGCTCTTTGAGAATCACCATCTTAGTGCAGAAAACTAGTTTTCTGACACACCGCTGTAACAAAACACTTAAAAAAAAGATTTAAAATTGGTTTGTTGCCGAGTTGTCAGTTATGTGTAGACACTAATTCATCCCTTGAGTTAGTTGCCTTTTTTATTCTTGAATGTTTGAGGTCAGTGTTAAGTGGTTCAACAAACATTCGTCAGAAAATGGTCAAGGATTAGACTGAAAAGGAACGAAATATAAAGAAATGGGGCGCAGCTCAAGACTTTTGCACATTACCGTATTTCAGCAGCATGGATTCTATAGTAAAATACTACTAAATAAAAAAACAATATTCGTAATACCCCTTATCTCTCCCACGACGACACGGTTGCTTGTTTGTAAACATACCATTTACTAAGTAATCCAGGTCAGCCTACAGGCAAGGAATTCCAATTCAACGTCCTCTAAATAATGACGGAAGACACACTTGGCCTCAAGCATAATGTTTATCACTGGCAACATCAAAAGACCAGCATCCCATAATATCACTCTACATTCAGAGCATGATTCCTCCATCCCCACAGTGGTGGTGATAAATGCCTAACACCGAGGCAGTGCTCACCTTTGAGAACCCTGGCCTTACCCTTGTGAGTGTCCTGTAAAGCATTCATTCTGATTGCAAACAGCACTGCTAGTTCACGCAGGTGCCACAAAACACACAGCAGATGACAAGATTATATTTTTTCTCCTCTTTTCTTTTACAAAGAGAGTAATTGTAATGGATGACTGTACTTTTTCAATATAACAGAAGTAACAGCGACAGTGTAAAAACAGAAATTTGATGTGGAGATTATGCAAATTATAGTCTGTCTGTGTGTTTGTAGAAGGGGTAGCTCGGGGTGGGGCTTTACTTCACTGGCTTACAGGAAACCGAATGAGACAAAAACCCATCGGGCAAGCCAATGAGAAATGTGGGATGATAGCAAGTATGTCCAGAGCTTAGTGGGTGAGGCTGCAGGAGGAGATCAATGATGCAGAACACAACATAGATGCATGTAGTGTCTTCTGAGTTTCCTGGGTGGCCAAGATCTTCACTCTTTTTTCTCCTCTTTCTTTCATCACTTTTGTGTATTCATGATTTTCTCTCTATTTAGTCCTAATTGAGTGGTTAATAGCCATAAGGACGACTGCTACCGCTCTCCCTAAAATATGCTCAAAACTTATCGCCATGGCCGTGTGCACACGCTCTATTAACTGTCAAATGCTTTAACATGGGGCACGATTCTGACAAATACTTCTACTGAAGTGCCTGTTTGGAAAATGCTCAATTTGTCTTGCATTTAGTGGGAAGTGTGTAGGTGGAGAAGAGAATAAACACTGAGAAGCATCAAGTAATCCCTGAATGGATATTTTATATTGAAAATAACAACAAAGTGAGTCTGCTGTGTTTGGGGGTCATACTGAGCCTTCAGAGGATAACAACAGAGGGAGCACAGGCAGCAAGGGAAATAAAGTGAATTCTGTGATGTCTGTAGGATCCCTGATTTCCTCTGCTCAGTGAAAGAAAAAAAAAATATTGCTGCGCTGCCAAGTATTGGCTTCAAAATTTTGACTCACTGTGATGTAGCTGTCATCCTTTCAAAGGAAGTGGATAGCGAGGGGGAATGGGTGCATGTACCATGTCTTTCACTGAGCTTTTCTGAAGTCCAGAGGAAGATGCAGGACTTCTTCTTCAATCTGCATGGAAAGAATGCTGAGCCCGGTGTTAATTCAACATGCCATTCAAGGCGCTTTTCTTTTGAGTAGGTTGACCTCGATCTTAGCTATTCACTTGCAGATAGTACCTTAGAAGGAGACCAAAAGAAAAATTCATATAGAGCAGGGCAGGAAAAAGTAACAAGTGAAAATATTAAGGCATTCATCTGATTTTGTTGCCATCTACCTGTTCTATTGGCTTGAACCCGGGCAACAATTTTAACTGAATTAAGGCATCTTAAATGGAGATGTAAGAGTCTGTTCTGGTCAAGGTAAGAAGATAAGACGTAGGAAGGCTGTGCCGTTTTCACTTTCCAGTTACTTATTACAGCTGGCTGGTTAGTTTGTACATTGAAAACGCTGTCATGCTTTTGCTTATGCCAGGTTCTGTAAGAAATATCACTGCACTTTTCATAAATCCATCTTTTGTGGACATTTTAGGTGCATTCATCATGCATCCATCCGAGCCTTCAAGATTTCCAGAATGAGCAGCAATTGCACCATCAGTAACTAAGCGTGTGCTGACAACCTGTCCGCCTGAAAGTCTTTTTATTGCCACAGTTTGCCTCCGGGCAGAACATCACCCATATTCAGCACACTCTGCACAGGCTGAGGGGAAGGGTACTTCCGTGCCTCTAGACTTCTGCATTATCTATTTAGTATTGAAAATACTCATTGTGGCAAAAAGACACTACAAAGCAGCACAATACTTCCCAAAGCTCCAGTCAGTGCATTTCGACTGCGTTGCACAAATCTGTGCTTTCAGCATCTCAATAACAGTGCTTTGCTCTGAAATGCTTTTATTGGTAAAGTATGGGTGTATAAATTGACGTACAGAGCTTTTAGTCTCTGCTATAAGTTTTATGGAATGTGCTATTAAATCATGTCATAATCAGTTTGTAATTTGAGCTTCTTTTTTTCCCCGGTCTTTCTTCTTAGCTTTATTCACTAACCAGAAAGTGTCCTTGTGGAATGTATTGGTGTAAATTTCTGCAAATTAAAGAAATCCTTGGAGTATATGTTGTTCATCGCCTATTATTAATCTTAGTAAATTAGAAAATAGAGCAATGAACCATTTTAATGACTTTGAATCCAGGTTTTCTTTCTGTCTGACATGATTGGAGTCATAGCCCACTTCCCATCACTTACAGGGACTGTGAGGGTTTTGCAATCATGAAGATGTGCTGTTATTCACTGTTAAACACTGACAGCGAACTTCATTTCTCATACCGTCTGTATTTGTTGTAAAAACATATTAAATTCATTTCCCAAATTTCATCTCAGCAAAGCAATCATTCTTTTCTCTCCTTTTTGCTGCATCCTGCTTAAGACATATTTGCGCAAATTTGTAGTGATTTTCCTATTTGCATATTGCAAAGACATGACATAAAAGCCACCCTGGAATATTGGCCGTCTTCAACTGCAAAAATGTGTGGCTGTGAATTCCCCTTAAAAGGCTTAGAAATGTGATTTACGCAAACAAACGAGAGAAAGAAAATGATCGAACTGCTGCATTCCACCGCCTTCCATCTCCCACACTAATGTGTGTGTGAAGTGTAAAATGCAATAACAGATTTTGAACTCAGACACCATAAAAGGTACACCAGAAGGTTATGTAGAAGCCATTACAATTGAATGTACTTCTTTTAATACACACAAAGTCTTCTCATATTAAATATACTTACAGTGCCATCCTGAAAATTTGATTTGTGAAAATCAATGGGATGTTTTTAAATGTACTATGCGATCACATACACCGCTCGCTATCTCTCATTCTTTCTGTTTTTCCTATCCGAGGCACTGTCTTCAGCCACTGCTAGATCACGAGTGGTGATCTCCTCTGTTTGACTGAAAGCTTCTGAACTGCTCTTTATACAACAGAATTTTTCACTCCGCTCCTTTTTCAAGTCTTTGGTTATGTATTTCTTTATTTCACCAGCAGTGAGCAGGATTAGTCAGCAGCGGCAGCACCACTATCAGTCCAAGATGTGCTCCTTCATCCTGCTGCTCTGCTCTGATAAAGGAACTGCTAGACGAGTGACTCAGGTGCACCTTGTAGCCTTGTAGAAAACAACATTTCTCTCACTGAAGCACACTCTTGCATGTCAATTGCTGCCATTAAGCAATGGGAATATCTCACTTGTGGTACATGTAACTACATGTGCTACCTGGCACACATGAACACTGAGCACCTTGTGTTTAAACCTGCCAAAGGAGCAGGTTACAAGCTTTTCACAAAGTCATACCTCAATACGTCACCTTCTTGCTCCTTTATAGTATAATGCATGTAATACGGAGCTTGGATAACTAACTGACTACTCTTCTTTCAAATAAAAGTTAAAAAAAAAAAAGCTAATTTGTTTGTAAATAGAAAGATATACCTTTTCCCAGCAGTTCCTAAACATAAATTTCTCTTATGACTTCTAAACTAAAAAAAAAAAGCTTCTCTCCACTTCAGGTTTTCTGGAGCTTCTAGTTCACTAGTTTCATTGCAGTGTGCTACACTATGTAGCCACGTAAACATCCATGTTTCAACTGACTGAATACAAGGTGACAGGGCAGACTGCTGACCTGAATTTGCTCCTTTAAAATACATATTGTGATGCAGAGAAAAATAACTCCACTTGCACTAGTTTTTATTATTCGCAGTGTTGCACTTTCCTACTCTCAACTGAAAAACATATGTCTTCTTTACGGCCAGTAGTCTTGTGACAAAGATACGAATCCAGGTATTATCAAGTGTATAATTTCCCTTGCAGTACTTAAACAACCTATATGACATTTGACTATCATCTATATTACGCTGATAACAAGGAATTTGATTAAATAATATACCTATGATGCCCCAAGTAATTTAAAGCCTCACTAACCAGTGCAGAAATTACCTTACACATTGGGTAAGAAGATAGACTTACTCTAAGAAGACATGACTGTGCCACCTGGTGGCACAGCAGATTAACCTCAGACAAAAGTTATTATTTGATACTGTCATTTAACGGTGCACCGCTGTCCAAATCAGTAACTACTCCACCATCAGACAGGCAAGTTAAGTCAGCATATCTGTGCATGGACGCTGAGAAGCTTGGCCAAATGGGGCAGAAATAATATTTGTAAAGTACTCTTACTTTCAGGAGGCAGAATTCCCCCCTGTTACTGTCTTACCGAGTAATTTCTGATAAGTTCAGGCACTGGCTACACAGTTCTGGGCTTCTAAAGTGCTCTGAATTACAAATGAGTGAAAAGGACTTTTACAGTGATCTCACCTGACTTCTGAAGGGATGGGAACATCAACTTACAAGAGCAGCAAAAAAAGACTGATGCATGCATGTTTAGCAGAAAATATGTGGAAGATGACTCATAGCATGTTGGATTATATATACTGCACCTCCCTTATACTTTCCACAGGCCTTTTTAAATTTGAACAAGATGAACCCAAGAAGCCCCTTCTTTTATCCGTCCTCCAAATGGCTCTCTCTTTCCTTCTGTGTCTGAGTCTCTCAAACTGTAAAGAGTGGCAGCAATGCAAAACTGCACCCACGTACTGTAAGTATACAAAGACTCCTCAGGGCCTGAGACGCACAAAGCCACACACAGACACACACACACACAAGAATAGTATGTCCATGGGCATTGATGGATGGAAATACAAATATTGCTGTACAGAGCTCTTTATTATTATCTTCGTGATTAAATTCTATTCATCATCCTGAGTTTATACATAATCTACACATATTTTAATCATGTCACAATCGCGACGCTTCTTATAACCCTAACATGGACCAAATGTAATGACTTATTTTTGTTGCAACCAGCTTTTCAGACGCTCAAATGCAAATGAAAGAGATTTATATTATACAGTGTAATGAAGAGTATGTCACCCACAAACATGCGTACCGGTTCTCAGAATCTGACACTGTGACCACATTGTGATTCACTGTAATATGATGCCGTTCATAATATTGCATTTCGAAACTAAGACCAAATAAGCAAATTAAGCCACATGATAATTTCCTCTTATATTATCAGCAGCATTAAACAGTTTTGAGGGCTTATTTGATCATAAGAGCTAAAAATACTACACGTTGCCCACACCCAATGTCAAATTTTTCAGCTGAATAAAAGCTTTTAAAGAACTGTCAACATTTCTTGCTAAGCCTGAATGTGTCTCTTAGTCAGTAGTGCCCGAAAATGTCACATGCCGTATGTCTGAGGTGAATCATTTTTAAATAATGAAAAAAGAAAAAAGGGGGAAGAGATGTCCTTCGGAGAGGATTTAAAACTAAACATGTGAAATGAGGAAAATATGAGATGACACAGGGATGGTAAACAGTCCATCTGTGTTCTCCCAAAGGAGGCATGCCATGCTTTGAAATGCACTTAAAGAGGAAGTACGGCAATTCAATATCAATCTAAGAGCATTCTAATGGTATTGCAACTTTTGCTGATTTTACTCTGAAGAAAAAAAGATAAGAGAGTGGCTGCATAGAGTTGAAAATGACCAAGGACTAATGCATTATGGATAGTTTCCGAATACTTCAGTAGAAAGAACAAAAGTGCACTTCTAAACTCACAGAATACAGTAATGAATTTAAGAAATGATTTCTGGTGTGTTATTTTATTAATTCATTTAATTCTGTAGGAAATTATGCAGTCATGAAATCTGGCTACCATCCAGCTTTCAAAGAAAATTATATGCTATCAAAATACTAATTATATCATTAATATAAACCGGTAAAACCCCAAGTCTGAAGATAGAGATTATCTAAAAAATTAGCAATCCCTTTAAAACAATATGTAACGTTCATTCTTTCCTTTCTTTCCTTTCATTTTTTCATTTGAAATTTGAATGTTGGCCGTGTTGAAATGTCATACTAGTCATAATCGATTGCTGGTTGCAATCCTCATGCCGGGTCTGAAGAGTAGTTAAGTTACCAACCACAGCTACTTGTCATGCTATTCCTCTGAGAGCAAAGACGGATGATTTTGATCATTGGTTTTGATCAAGCAATCAAAGATGGTACAAAAAGCCACCATGAAGTTTCATGAAGCTGGGGAGTTGAGGGATGGACAAAGACAGAAAAAGATTTTTCTTTTTATATTATTGTTGCAAATACAGATTTTTTCCCCTTGCTCTGGTTTTCTCTGACATAGTTATCTGCCACTGTTTTTAGCAATGAGAAGCATTTGCCTGTAAGATGATATATAATATATAATCAAAGGTTACATTTTATGTAACTAAAAGTGAGCCTAACATTATTTTTTAAAGTAAAAAAACTGTATCGAAAACGACCTGCTGTGAAATGTCGCATTTCAAAGTACGAGAGCGATGTTGTGGCTTTTCATTCTGTCATGCTTCAGTATAATAGAAAATGCCTCTACACTTGATGTACAACAATGTGCCTGTATGTGACAAGAGCTGAGCAGCAGGGGGGTATATCAGAGAGGGAACCAATCATTACTTATCGAGAGACACTCAAAGTAATTAATGACTTGCGCAAACTGTTGCAAGTGGAAAACATTAATGAATAATTTTCGATACATAATCAAGTAATTAGGAAATGAACTCAAGAGTAAATCCAGGAACCATGATAATGAATACTGGTGATTATCAATTTGAAGCTATCTCCCTTATGGCCTCGAGGGACCTGTGCTAGTTTTAGAGGGAGTAAAAGGAGGGAGGAAGGATTTCTGTTCTGACACCACGATAATGTGCCACTGCCACTCAAAGATCCAGAGTGACACACAGCTGTGGTGAGACTGAATTTCTTCAGTATTTCACAATTTTATGTCTAAAGCACTGTCATGTCTGCTCCAGTTCAGTCCATTATATCAAGTGGAATCATCTTTACGTCTACTAATCTGCAGCCTTGTGTGCCAGGCTTTTTCCACTTCTAATAACAAACATGCTGAAAACTGTTCTAATTATTTATACCAGGTCCCCATTCTGTCAGCTATTCAAGGATGATTTCAAGTGTCTCATGAAGATTTCTGATTTTTATGACATGCCAGGAATGGGTTGAGCCATGTCTGCCTAAGCCACTGATTTAATTCCCTGAATGCCCTCTTTTCTTGTTTGTTGGTGACTTCATTGCTTTTTTCTTTTTGACTTCAAAGGCATTAAGTACACAAGAGTCTCAAGCTTAAACAGTCTTGAAACAGATATGGCTTTAGGCAGAAGTCTGAAATGAGCATTAAACACAAGTTTGTGTCCTATGACTTGGAAAGTCCCTATTTGCTATCTTGTTTACCAGTCAAATATGCATGTACCATAGTAGTGGTCTGTATCTGATGTTTCCTCAAGACCAAGGAGTACACATGAAAACCCTTGCCCTATAATATACTAGGTCTCAATCAAAATTATATATTTTTTTAGAAACCTAAGACTTGCAGTTGCATCTAGATTGTTCAGCAGATTGTCTCATTTCAAATCAGAAAACATTTATGTGATTTGTTTCTCCAATGTTCATTAGGGCCGTTTCAAACTGCAATAACAAATGACCTATTTTTCAGCTTAGGTATAAGGACTTGGATAAACGGTACCTCGAGGCAAAATCATTATTTACAGCAGCAACAGCTATTAACAAAGGATGATAAGTGGTAGAATAAAAATAGACACAAGTAGCTTTTGCCTCAAGAGGGGCACAATTTAGCAAATACACAAAATGTATAAACAAACTCCTTTGTCTACAAGTTTTTCCCCTGACCTTAAACCATTAGCAAACTTATTTCGAGTTCTTATTGGGAGAGTGAGGTTCAAATTATTGATTTGTGAAGCTAGCGGCTCCCTGAAAGACACTATAACAATCCCCCCCAAAAAAACGATTGGACATGCTCATCCACCACATTATCATTTCAGTGCATCCAGCACGGTTGTTTTGTCAGAAGCCACTGGAGTCATAAAGATGATGAAGGTGTCCTTTTCAGTCAGTGGCTTGCCACCTGCTGTGGTAATACTGGATGCAAAGAGCTAGCAATACTGTTCAAAAAGATGAGGAGACGGGAAGTGTGTCCAAGCTGACAAATCCCAGGTTTGTCAGCTTGGAAACTATGGTTAGTATGCTGTTTGCGGGGTTTCTGTTTTGCAGATAAATGACTCTTAATGGCGTTTAAATGTGACCCCAAATAGTCCTGGACAACCATCTCCATGTGAGTTGGGAGTGCCTGTCTCACTACTGCAGTAGCCCACGTATCACTGTTATGGATGCCAAAGGACACCTTGTTCATATCTCTGCAAGAGCAGTGTCCATAATAAAGCTGCATTATTTGAGTGGCCTCACTCATTAAAAGTATTTCCAGCATGTTGTTCAAAGCCGTGATCCGAAACTCTGAGATAGAAAATAAAATGGGTCTGAAAGCGAACAAGAATGCCCACATTGCTACAAAGCCTGTTCTGCTCTGAGAGTGACATATAGTGAGTAAGCAATTATTGGTCCTGTTGGTCTTTGTCATATTGTATCTGTGGCCTACTAACACCTTAGAGAAATAACAAATGTGTTGGGTGGGAAGAAAACAGAGACAGTGACAAGGTTAACATGTCCCATTGTACACACCCTGGCCTTTGGTCGGGATCAGGGACCGGACAAAGAGACAGAAAAGTGCTTTTTGCACTCTCACTACTACAGCAACTCATACGACATAAAACAAGACAGCAGGCTGATAGGAAGAAAGCTGAACTAAAAATGTTACACAAAACCAACATCTATGTGATGCAATACTCCGTTGTCACGATTTATTACTATTTCTGTCTACACCAATGACTGATCTGGCATATATACTAATGTCTGTTATAATGCTATATATTCCAGAATCAATTTCCTTGTTTCATTGTTTTTGCTTTCCTCTGTTTTACATCTCTATGGATTTAATTTGGGTCAGCATTGTGAAGGAAGACAGGGTATTGATTTCTGTCTAACGGGGCTTATGGGAACCACGTTACGCTTGTCTTCTTGAGGCTTCGCAGGCGGTTGTGACAACACACAGAATATACCCTTAAATCTCAGTGCAAATCTGAAGCCACACCAGGCTAAACTCGGAATCACCTGATGCCTCCCACCTTAACTCGGGTTGGTAGTCACGTATTCACTTCTCTAGAGAAAAAGGATAACGGTGGAAAAATATCTCATTGTTAAGCAAAAGTATGACATTCGGGTCTAGCTGCGCGTTCAAGCCGTAGGAGGATCTTATCTTGTAATGCTGGCATGCAGCATCCCAGGCACACACATAGGTCAGAATGCTTACCAGCTGAAGTTGTTTGTTGATTCAAAAGTGGTGATAATTGTCCACTGCTTCACATCTTCAAAATGGCCTTCGCGGTCAACCTAGCTCTTCAATCCATAACTCAGAAATACATATTCGCTTAGACAAGAGAAGAACAAGTGGGACAGAGAACAAGTGGAATCCAAATTTATGAGACAACTGAGAACTTTAACATATTATGCAAAACAGCTAAACTTTTTATCAAGTGTTTTAAGTAGAGAGCGGAATGGTTTTATACTAGACAGCAACCAGGGCCAAGTTCATTTACTTCAGGCTGTTTGCTTGGAAAATAATACAAATCATGCACACTGCCAACTAATCCTACTCCTAATACAATTTCAACTTAAGTGTCTTTTGCTATTCAAATTAACTCACACAGTAATTTGACCTCAGCAAAGTCTGATTTCATTCATCAGTATGAAATGCTACCCAGACTGGACTTAGAAGTCAATACTTGCTTACATCTGTAATAAATATGAGAAGGTTTGGGCCTGATACTACACATTGGTTATTTGAGTATCATAAAAAAGTTGAAAGTGATAAAAATGTCAGCAAAACAGAAGAGCACTTGGGCCATGTAAGCTGTATTTTAACACGAGCACACCTTTTTATATTGCATAATGAATTTTGCGTTTGCTGAGCCAACACACAAGTGTGCAGTTATAGTCATTCCAGATGCACGTCAACACTGTGGAGAGTATCAGTGTTTTTCCTAAAATGCAAAATAGTCCAACAGAAACACCACATGGGAAATGGTGGTTCAAAATATTACCATAAGTGGTTCGCTGGTGTTAGAAACCAGAAGCATATTTGATAATATTCTGGCCTGACTGATTGGGTCAACTATCCCTGCATGACAAATGGGATTGAAAAGGACATGAGTTTATGAAAAAAAGGCCAGATGGGGTTGGAGGTCATACGAATGGTTCAAGAGATGATAAAAATGAAAGCAAATTGTTAAAAAGGCAAGCATACGGAGCCACGTTGCCTATTTCTGTGTAAGCTGCACAGAAACAACCGAAAATACTGGGCAATCTCTTTGAGAA
Organism: Oreochromis aureus; assembly: GCF_013358895.1. NCBI lineage: Eukaryota > Metazoa > Chordata > Actinopteri > Cichliformes > Cichlidae > Oreochromis > Oreochromis aureus. The sequence goes on along the minus strand of NC_052942.1, from coordinate 16,416,398 downwards.
TGGACGAGTTTTAATTCTTTAGATGTTTCAAGTGACCAAGGGATAATTGAAATTGGGTGCTGCCTGGATGACCTTGATTCCATTCCTGCTGATGAAACGACTACCATCCAAACACCCACACACCACATGCATAAAAAAATAATCCACAAGGATAGCAGAAAGCACAGACAGACCTTGTTTCAAAATAATGCCTACAGGGTCTCTATTTCCCTGTTTTTTGTTCCACTTCTGACTCACAAGCACCATCTCTGTATATCAATGTTTGGGTACCAGCTAGCATAATGGCTGTATTATTTATGTAAGCATAATCAATAAACCATGGCATCCTCTGTAGATGTATTTGTCTTTCGGAAGAGTGACAGCCAGGATTTATTTTTTGAAGACACGGTGGAGCAAGTATTCCTCTGCCCACTGATAAACACTACTGACACGCCACTCTGTGAGTTTGGCAATCTAAAATTACATGTTTGTGTACATCCCAGAAATATCCAAAAGAATATCTGGGCAGTGTGGCTAGCTGAGATGGAGGTGCTGCCAGCAACATGAAGAGAACGCTAATGACTCAAGGGTTGATTTATTTAGCTTTCGTTAGTACGAACAGTGTCTGATGGTCAACAGAGTACAATAACGGCACCAACGTGCTCAAGGATAAAGGATGACCTTTACCACCAAAAGGAATTCTCTGGGCATCCTCTGGATAAGGACTTTGTCAACCTGCTAACATGCTGACTACAGCACAACGTTCTGAGGCAGAGATGTTGGAACTGGTCTTGCCATGTCATCAGAAGCCAGAATAGATCCATCAGAAGCAAAGCGCTGCACTGGAGGGGAAACGCAAAAGTTGGTGACCCAAATCTAGATGTCAGAAGCCTGTGGAGGCAGAGGTCAAGATCCCCAACCAGAGTTGGAGCACCACTGAAACACTTGTCTGAGAATGACAAAAGTGGAAAGGCTTTGTTGCTGTCCTACATCCCAGGAAAAAAACACACAAAACTCATAAATACTACCCTGCCAAAAAAAACTTATACGTCTGTGTTTCTCTTAATGACAAAATATTTCACTGTTTTTTGCAGTTTCTTCCTCATCAGTCGATGAAGTATTTCTCTTTTTCCTTTTTGCAAAAATACATATAACAAACAATAACCCACTGGTATTCTCTGAAACTAAGATAGTGCTACATCCTCAGTGACATGTGTCATTAATTTTTCAAGCAAGGTCAAACACTGTCTCTGTTGTTTGTCGGTCCTGTAGCACAAAAGCAAAAACAGAGTCCACGTCGTTTCATGCATTGTGTCCTAATCACTTCTCTGCAAGCACTTATCATACAGCTACTGTTAACTTCCTTTCCTCTGCTGCTCTTTATGTATGGCTCCCCCCTAGTGCCTTCCACCCAACACTTTGCGCTATCGATCCGCACCATGGCACCCTTCTCTTATTGTCAGCACTGAACATGGGATCGTCAGCCTCTCAAGTTTCTCTCTTGTGTTTACAAACACACCTCTGCTGCTATTGGAAACACTCCTACACAAGGAACACACAGATGTCCCTCTCTCGCTCTGTCCTGCAAGAGGGTTTGCTTTCACTGGCTTCCTTGGCTTTTCCACTTGGGAACGAGATTAAGCCTCGTCAAAAATAAGCTCAGCATGACTCTCAGGTTAAAGGTCACAACTTTCTCCTTCACCTCTTGGTTGACCCCTGATATTACTATGTCAAAATACATCAGGATTAATGCCTTACCTTACCTATAGACTTTCTTATCTTAAACCACGGAAGCTCTATTTCATTTATAGGATTCCCATTCTCCTTTTCTACTCTTTACTGTGTGTGTGTGTGTGTGTGTGTCCTGTATTCCTCGAATCAACCCTGCTCTTGGCGGGTAGCTCAATCTCAATATCATGTTATCGGACTCAGGGGCCAAGGATATAAATACCACGCACCATAACTCTCTCCTGTTCAATAACCATTATATGCTCTACTTTATACATTAGAAGTACCTGATGGGGCAGTAAATTCACAGCTGCAGCTCGACCGTCAGAGTGCATCCAGAGGAAAAATTGATGCTAAAGCTAAGGAAAAGTTTCAATGACAAGTAAAAATTGAAAATTTTGGAATTAAATGAAAAAATAGAAAAGGCCGAGGAGGGAAAGCATGTGACTCAGAGGGGGCTCTAGCGAGCAGCGGTTGCATGTGAGAAATAGAGAAAAACAGAGTAAAGAGCTGAGGGAAAAATGGAGAAAGCCAGCTGGGCCTGACTTTCTCATTGTTACAATTATCTATTGTATTTCTGTAATAAGCTTTGTACATCCAATGAATCATGCATTCTATTTCCTAAAGTCTTTCTTAGACCTGCCTGGCCCTTCACTATGAGATCTATCTTCTCACACAAAAGGTTCATGTTCCCCTCGCTGAGACTATTTCAGCTCTTCCGCCAGCATCTCCTCACTTTCCAGGGACAGCAATCAATAGAAACATATTTCCATCCAACACTACAGATAAAGTAAAACCCACACTGAACAGAGCATGGAAATGGCAATAAATGTCCATCCTCAAAACTCAAAACACATCGCAGGCAAGTACACACACAGACACACACACTATTGTTTACCACATGAGCATGACTGGATGCAGCAAAGAGTTTACGCTTCAATGCACTTTTTCATTTGGAAAGCTAGGGTGGTTACCCACTGAGCGAGAGAGAGCTGATTAAGAAAACAGTCCCATTTAATTCCTTTCTCCTCAACGGCTAGCAAGAGAAATGTAATTAAAGCCACTAAATCTCCCATGGGCCCTGCTACCTGCTACACGACCAACATGACACGTCGTGTAATTCGCCCGACCTACAAAGGCAGTTTTTTTTTTCTTTTTTTTGCTACGCTTGCAGGGTGAGCACAAACCTTTGAACAGACAGAGAAACAGACAAAAAAGAGAGGATGGGAAACAGAGACAGTGGGGTGGGCTGGGGTAAAATTGGAACCTGTGGTAGTTAACCTCTACTGAAGGTCCAAGAACACTGGAATACACCCACATGAGTAAACGCATATTAAACATAATTAAGCCACAAGTATTCACACTCACAAAATACACTACATAGCCAAATGTAGTTGCAAAAGAAACCATAGTTTTTATTGTTCTAAGGCAACAAAACAACAACAAAAAATTTAACATTTGATGATCAGCAGTCTGTCCATCCTGGCCTGGGCAGAAATATTATATAAATATATCATAAATATATAAATTGATCAAACTTTCTCTCAATGATAACTGACATCCTTCAGTGTCGGTGCAGCATGTGGTGTAACTTATTTAGTAATTGGGCATAGAGAAGCATTTTCGTCAAACTCTGTGTGCTGGTTTCCTGACCTGCCAATCAGTACTGAAATATCTTAAAGCCCTGAAATCTTTTAACCATGACCGTGATCTTCCCCAACTTCCTTCAGCAGTCTAACACCAGCCAAACGTCTGTTCCAATCCAGTGATGTGGTAGAAAAAGTTGCAAATTCCATCACCGGGCACTTGTCATTACAGCTGCAGACAAATAAATAATAATACCTTAAAAGCGTTGATTGCTTACCTATTTGTAGCTCCTAAAGTTGTTTTGCAAGTTGTTTTGTTTTCTTTTTTCAGTTGTTAATGAATGATGAGGAGTTTAATTATTAATCTCCTTTAGACATGCAGACATACAAATGCTTTTAATGGTGATGTTGTTTGGCTGATCAGACCAACAGGATGCATCATGTAATATGCAAGAACAAAATTTAAAAAAAATCTGTGTAGAATAAAACCTTCAATAAGAAAATAAGGATGTCAACTAAAAGCAGAAGATACTTTCTGACAGCTGGTAACACGACCACTTGCCCAAAACCTAATTTCTTCTTCAAAGTTTTGTCACAGTGTGTCTTAGAGGTAGCTGCTGTGCTCCATGGGAGTCTATATTCTCGGAAAACAAGACAGCAGGCATACTTACTAGCAAGACACGCTTTATTTCTTTAAGGAACAAGCCATGTTTTCTCTATAAATATAAAATGAACAAGACCTCAATGAACTCTCATGCTGCTTAAATATACGCCATATTTCTGAGGGGTGCCAGCTAAATTTTGTTGGGCCAAGACTTCTCACACTGTGATGCTCAGAAAATAAAAGGATGGTAGAGACTTCTCTGCATTCAATATAATCCCCTACCAGGACTAAAACGCATTAAACCCCTTTATATTCTGTCTCGACTTATTGCTTGACTCAAGAAAAAGAAAAAGTGTTTTAGCTCTTTTGGAAAAAAAGATGCTGAAATTTGCTGACTTTCACTCCTACTGATTCGGCTGTGGTGACATAAACTGTGACCTTTGCCCTGTGACTTGCAATTATAATGTTTGTTGATAGCATAGAGCATGAAACAGTCTACTTAGCACTATCACATAACAAAACAATTAGAAAGACAATGTATTTGTGCTCCCTCAGCCATTTAGAAAAACAGCGGTACTAAGGCCTGCTATGTGACAATCTCTTGCTGCACAGTGGCAAATTTGTGAAGGCAGCATGAAATATCTGTGGCAAGCGCTGCTTTGTTTGCTGGTTTCATTAATTCTTCAGGAGGGTATATCTCAAAAGTGCCAACAAATACAGTGGAGAAACATGTGCTCTGGCAACAATCCATGCTTCTAATTGGGAACCATGGGCTTCAGGAGTGCAGGATGCACCTTCGCTCTGAAAGTCTCCTCCATTATTTATAAAAATGTAAGAATTATAGAACAGAACTAGCAGCCCTTCTGACTAAGCTCCTAGAAAGGATGCTGGCTGCACACAGATAAAATGCTTAACAATCTATTTTCTTTCAATAGCATACACTTCAAAATTGAGTCCACCTGCATATGTTTTTTTCAAAAAGAATTAACATTGCTGTGAAAACCAAGCAGACCTTTACTATGTGTCCCTGGTTACAAAGAAGCTTAATATATGTCACAGATAATGAGGCTTATACTGACATTAAAATGTGATTTACCATCAGTAACTGTGTAGGCCAAACAAATAACAAAATAGCATAAGTGTATTTGGACATGTGTTTTGTTTGAACATAAGTAAATAAAACCTGGCTTTGCAAATAACTTAATCCACTACAAGCATGGAATGAATGGACAGATGTCCTTCTATAGAAGTAATAAAAGAGCAACTTTCTTAGATGTGCATGAAATGCATATAGGCTCACACAATGACAACAATGATTCATATGAATCCTATTAATGTAATATTTACTTTACAAACACCGTTAATGGAACTTCAACACAGTTAAAACCTCACTATGATACAATTGAAACTTGCCATACGCTTGGCTTCTCCCACTCAGAGCTATTTTCATGGTCGACCTGAGGATCAGCGCAAACTGAAAAGACACTGATTTTCTATAAATGTTGTCGAAAAACACACAAACTGATGCTTTTATAGCTACAAGCAGTGTTGCCCCTGCTGATACTTAAAAAAATATTTTGAGAGCTTTTACCAAACTGAACATCACACCAGGCTTGCATGTGAGACATGAAAGCACACGTCAGAAGGAGGTAAAAATGTACAGTACAAAGGCTAAAATGCTCATTGTTCAAACAGCAATATCTGCTTGTTATATTATATATCAGTAAGGTGCAGTGAATTTTATAGATAGGCAAACAAAGATGGTTGCCCACCCGCAACACACACAAACACCCGCACCTACACACACACACACACACACACACACACAAAAACAAACAACTTCCTCCACCATTTAAGAATTTGAAAAGATAAACTGAATCAAATTTTATAATACGTTTTGTGCTTCTTTTTTTGCATTGTGCATGCACGTCTTCACCTTTCTTTACTCCTTCCTGGTTGAAGAGTTGTAAAATATAATTACTTCTATGGTTAAACAAATATCTATTATATTGGCAAAAACTAATTAGCGGACAACGGCAAGTTGTAGATTTTTAAAACTTTTTCAAACAAAATTGTGCATAAAGTTTAAAAAGTCAGTATAATTATTCTGCAGAAAAAAAATCTTATTACTGCTGCAGATGTTTAGGGCTGAGCTCATTTTAAATACTTTATATTCTATTTATTGTCTAGCATCTTATTATATAAATTATGTTTCTAGTGGCTGCCCTGTGTGGACCAACTATCTCTGAAGAGTTGTTCATCAGCTCAGTGCATCAGTTCATTTACAGGCTAATGCTAGTTGTGTAGATTGGAGACTGTGAAGATTTTACAGACATGCACATAAAATGGAGACAGCTACAGTTGTCTAGGAGTACAAAACAAGCGATTTCAGTAACAATTCCAAACTGTGGCAACAAAATTGCAGTAATGTAAAAGATGGATGCAAAGAGCCGAGGAGCTTTGTAAAAGCACTTTCTAAATAAAAGGAGAGAAATTTAATTTAATTTATAAGTATTATACTGATGGAATGCCTGTTTCCTGGTACAAGAGTCCCCTGCCTTGATTGAGGTCAAAATCTTTTTATCATAATGCACTTTTGTCTTTTTTGTTAATTTAATAGAAACAAGCTCCCAAAATAATTAGCAGTCATTCTTGAACAATCCAGCTTTTTAAATCACTATTTTTGTGTAGCACATCTTTAGGCTAAAATTTTCAAAAACGTGCACACTACAGTCACAGTAATATGTCTGGAAACCAAATATTTGAACTTTAGTTGACTCAAATATTATTGTAGACACCAATTTTAGGAACAGGATTTTTGTTTCAAAGTGAATAATCTAAAATGCACAAATTAATAATGACTATGTTCATGTTGGGGATTATCTCACACATTTGCTTGGCTGAAGTTTGGATCTGCCCACTGGGGAGCCTCAAAATTAACTTTTATTGAGAACAGTTTTAGCCTCATCCTACATCATCCCTTTCTAAAGTGGTTATATTAGCTTAACCATAGCACTATAGCTAGCCACCAGCTAGTATATAATTATATGTCAGCTGGTCCAGCTTAACTGATGTTTAGTTTTCTGTCTTTGTTTACATCTAAAGTACCAGAGATGTAGATTGTAGTTTTTCAGAAATACTTACTGTGAAAATATGGACTTCTGTCTTTGTTAGATAAAAAGCAGTTAGCTAACTTACTGCTAACTTCCAACTTCCAAACCTTATAAATAGCGTTTTTCATGGATGCCTTAAGGTTGAACTTCATTGCAAAATTGTTGCGATGAGCCAAAGTGATCAGTAAAGATGAATGATTATGGACTGTTTTTAACTCTCAGTCTCTCACTTTTTATTTGATTTTGGAAACCCGAGGCCAGTTGGATCTGAAAGCCCTAATGATGTCAGAATTAACAAGCAGATAATATATAGAATTTCCTTTGAGATAACCAATGCCTCCTTTTCCTTGGAATTCTCCTTTTATACTATATACGCATATCGTCATTCCACTGCAAAAGAGAAACTTTGAAACTCTTACAGTTTCCCCACCTCCTAATGCAATGCAAGGTCAAGTCTAAGTGACTTGTATCCGTTCTCCTCCCCTGTGAGGATGTTGGGAAATACAAAATACTTTATTGCATTTGATCCTCCATTTATCTCTCATGTGGTAGGCCTAACCAGCTTTCAGAAGTAGATATGAGTCAGGAACAAAAGATAAAACTGTGACCATTCTTCAATACTTATTAGAGTTGCGGCCATCAATGTCAATGAGTTAAGCAGACAGCAAAAAGGAGAGAGAATAGGGAAAAGAACAAAGACTGAAGATGGAAGGAAATTGAGGTTGGGAATAGATAGGAACATAAGAGGGTTGACAACAAAAAACAGATTATAAGAAAAAAGCTAACCCATGAATTGGATATTGAAAGAAAAACGAGATGAGATGCTTTAAGACATAGTTGGTGCAAGAGTTTGGATTGTGATGTTCAGATGAGACTACCAAAATGAATTAAACATGCAAATCATAGATTATTCAAACTGTCTAGATACATAAAAAGAATCTGAAACACTTGTGATATAAAAATTACTGTAAAGAAATAAAAAATATAAATGTAAACAATTTGATCCCTAACGAAGTGTATACAAATAAAATATGTATGTCTGAATTGTATTGTAAAGGTACACTGTTTATTACTTGCTTGTGAGCAAAAGAAAACCCTTTTCCCCTGGCTTTTCTGCTACTGCTGCAACACAGTCAACTCAGGAGTGACGTCGCTTCCTTTAAACTAGATGTAAAAGAAAAGCAGTAACAGATTTTTTTATGGCAAATTGTCAGTAAGTGTACACACAAACCTGGAAGCAGTTATCTCCTACAGGTAGAGATATAATTAGTTAGTTGACATGGTAGATAGAATGGATACCACCTTGGGAAACACAGCCATCCCAAATAAAAGAGCTACTTAATTAGAAGAAGTACAGTGAGCCAAGAGAGCGTGACAGAAGATGGGACAAAGGAAGACCTTGAACAAAGAGTTACATTAAGAATTTCTAGATTTAGGTTGTTTTAAAACAGACATCCAGAAGGTCTTATTCATACTTCTGTCTTTTTGTAATGTTGTATTAGTAAGTAACCTTTTTGCCTGTTATCCAACTTAGAATTTTTGTAAGACCTTACTCGACTGCTGAAAAGTGTAATTGGAGCTTAAAGGGGCATTCTTGGGACTAATTAGCGATATTACCTTTAGCTATGCTGCTAACCATTAGAGGTTACTAGGTTAGTAGTTGAAAATACAGCTGCGATCTATTAATAAGCAGGAAACAATCACAAACAATGACCTAGGAACTCTCTTTCTGAAAAAACGTTGCCAGTGATAGCACGCTGGCAGCCTGTTGGTTCACAGGAAGCTGCCTGACTACCTGCAGAGAGCATTTGTCGTCAGATGGGGGCAGTGTTATAAATAAATATGGGGCACAACCAGGGTACTCCTGTACCTTTGTTGGCCAGCTGCGGAGAAGAGTGAAGAGTGCAGCAAAGCCTTGGAGGACTGTGCAAGAGCATGTTTGAAGTATTGAACATGTCACCAATTTTTCAAAGTAAATATATTTCTAAAAGTGCTACTGAAATGAAATTCGCAGATGTCGGCATCCACCCATCCAATCCACAAATGCTGTTACGTTCCCCTAAAAGATTGGAGAACTCTTCTAAAATGAAATGCTGTCCAAGAGCCAAGGACCACTTGTGGAGATCTACAGAAAGACCTGGAATCACGGGTACAACTGTTACAAAGAAAACAATAAGAAATGCACTCAACCGCCCTGAGCTGTATGCACGCTCCCCATGCCAAAATCCATTGCTGAAGAAAAAGCAGGTTGAGGTGCGTTTAAAGTTTGCTTAGCAACATTTAGACAAGCCTGTAAAATATTGTGAAATTGAACTGAAGCAAGGATAAATACAAAAATTAACCAAGACATTCATAAAAATCGTCATTTACCAGGATGAAGAAGATGAAATGAGGGTGAACGTTTCAGCAAGACAATGATCCCAAACAAGTCAAGGAAACTCAATTGTTTTCAGAGAAAGAAAATAAAGCTGCTATAATGACCCAGCCGATCAGGTGACCTGAATCCAATTGAAAATCTATGGAAAGAACTAAACCTCAGAGTTTTTAGAAGGTACCCACAGAACCATCAGAATTTGAAGACCAGTGATTTGATTTCTTTGCATGTGTGGATTGGCTGGTTTGTTATCTGCTGTACGTGCAAACTGACACAACTGTGGCACTATAAAGCATTAAGCATGTTCCCTAATGTGACTACGTGACAACAAGCTTCGCATGTAGAACAAGTACAGTTAGAGGAGTTGAAAAGGGTGCAGAGAGAGTTGAGGGGACTGATAAGGAATGGGAAGGATAGCTACAGGCAAAAGATGGAGAACCAGCTTCAGCAAAACAACGTTGGTGAAGTCTGGAGAGGCCTCAGAACCATCTCAGGCCACAAACATCAGAACTCTCTGCCTGGGAGGGATGTGAGGTGGGCAAATGAACTGAATCATTTCTTCAACAGATTTGATTCATCCATGAGGCAGTCTCCAACATCGGCTGCAGACTCACCCACCCCCACTGCTGCTGTTCCACCTCTGACACTTCACACCTCCTCTATTCACCCTGCTCACTCCTCCTCACCCCCAACAATAGCATCCAATACACACTCAACACAAGGCTCCAGCCTGTCTCTCTCAACCACCCAGGTTAGGAGGGAACTGAGGAGGATTAAAGCCAAGAAGGCAGCGGGCCCAGATGGCATCAGCTCGAGGGTCGTCAGGTCCTGCGCGGACCAACTGTGTGGTGTGATGGAGCACCACTTCAACCTGAGCCTGAGGCTGGGGAGAGTCCCACAGCTCTGGAAAACCTCCTGTGTTGTACCAGTGCCAAAGACTTCACGCCCCAAGGACCTCAACAGCTACAGGCCGGTGGCTCTGACATCCCACCTGATGAAGACCCTGGAGCGGTTGGTCCTGGCTCAGCTTCGCGCCCTTGTGAGCTCATCACTGGACCCACTTCAGTTTGCCTACCAGCCGGGCATTGGAGCGGATGATGCCGTCATTCACCTCCTACATCGTTCCCTCGCTCACCTGGAGACCGCTGGGAGCACTGTGAGAATCATGTTCTTTGATTTCTCCAGTGCCTTCAACACTATTCTTCCCACGGTCCTGAAGGACAAGCTGGAGAACTCTGGAGTGGACCATCACCTCACTACCTGGATTCTGGACTACCTCACCGACTGACCACAGTATGTGAGGACTCAGGGCTGTGTGTCGGACAGGGTCGCCTGCAGTACGGGGCCCCACAGGGAACGGTTCTGGCTCCGCTCCTCTTCACCATCTACACTGCAGACTTCTCCCACAACTCCACCCAGTGCTTCCTGCAGAAGTTCTCTGATGACTTTGCAATAGTCGGCCTCATCACTGATGGGGACGACAAGGAGTACAGAGGACTGACTCAGGACTTTGTGGACTGGTGCCAGCTGAACTACCTCCAGATCAATGCCAGTAAAACCAAGGAGCTGGTGGTAGACTTCCGCAGGCACAAACATCCTCCACTGCAACCACTGAAGATCCAAGGTATGGACATTGAGGCTGTGGACAGCTACAGGTACCTTGGTGTTCATCTGAACAACAAACTGGACTGGACTCATAACTCAGACGCCCTCTACAGGAAAGGGCAGAGCAGACTGTACCTGCTGCGGAGACTCAGGTCGTTTGGAGTGGAGGGCCCACCCTGAAGACCTTCTATGACTCTGTGGTGGCCTCAGCCATCTTTTACGGTGTGGTCTGCTGGGGTGGCAGCATCTCTGCTGGGGACAGGAAGAGACTGAACAGGCTGATCAAAAGGGCCAGCTCTGTTCTAGGATGCCCTCTGGACCCAGTGGAGGTGGTGAGTGACAGGAGAATGGCGGCTAAGCTGTCATCCCTGTTGGACAACATCTCCCACCCCATGCATGAGACTGTGACAGCACTGAGCAGCTCCTTCAGTGGGAGACTGCGGCACCACGGTGTGGGACGGAGAGATTTCGCAGGTCTTTCCTCCCACTGCTGTCAGACTCCACAACAAAGACTTTAACTGATCAAACACACACATCCACACATGTGCAATAACACTAATGTGCAATAATCTTTTCTGGCATCGTTGTATTTTTACTCAGTTGTATATAGCATTTGTATTCTATTTTTATCTTATTGTATATTTTATTCTATTTTATTCTACTGTATATAGTATTTTATTTTATTCTATTCTGTACAGTTGTGTACTGTATTTATTCTTATTTTATTGTATTCTAGTTTTTGCTTCATAACTTTTGCACTGTCCACTTCCTGCTGTGACAAAACAAATTTCCCACGTGTGGGACTAATAAAGGTTATCTTATCTTAACTTAATTGAGCGACTGCTTGGGACTGCATAGGGAGAGAGGCAGGATACACCCTAGACAGTTTGCCAATCTGTCTGAGGGCCAATGCAGAGAGACAGACAACCGTCCACACTCACATTCATACCTAAAGGCAATTTAAAGTCACCAATAAACAACCAGGTACCTGGAGAGAACCCATACAGACACGGAGACTAAGCAAACGCTACACGGAAAGGCTTCGGCCAGATAGTGTATTCAAATCCAGGACCTTCATGTTAATAGTTTTACTCACTGTGTACAACCCTGAATACTCTGTCTCCTCTGAAAAAAAGGGGCGTCAGATCAGAAGTGCTTGACTGCCTGGCATAACTCACAAGTGCAGATAAACCCGTTAACCTGGAGAAATGGCATCTCACTACTTTAGAAGATCTTCATTTAGTTTGGAAAAAGAGTTTGATGTTCAATTAAAAAGCCCTCAATAAAATAAGAACATCTTACTATTCATTACTGATTGAAAAAAATAAGAACAACTCCATCCTTTTTTTAAGCACTACAGCCAGGCTGACAAAGAATCAGACATCTCTTGGGCCAACCATTATTTTAAACTTAACTAGTAATAACTTCACAAATAAATGTTTAACCACTAGAGAAGAAATATATATAACCATCCCACAGATGTATCATTATGTACAGCAATTTTCAATATGACTGGTATTTATTTAGACTCTGAGTTAAGTTCAATAATTATTTCCTCTGAACCATCAACATCTCTATTAGACCCCATTCCTACAGCTTCTCAAAGAAGTCCTACCATTCATTAATGCTTCTATCTTAAATATGATCGGTCTCTCTCTATTACAGTCATCTTATGGTGTGAGTAATTAAAATAATACTTAAAAAGCTGTCACTTCTTTTATTTAAAAATTTTTCTGAAAGTATAGTTGTGAAACAGATAACTTATCAAATTATTTATCTGATGTGTTTCAGTCAGGATTCTGAATTCACAACATAGAAATGGCCACAGTAAAGGTTATGAATGATCTTGAATGATGACAGTAGACTCTTTTGTAAGATTCTTCCAGCGATATTGTTATTAAATATGAAGTGATATGAATTTGTGGCATAATGAAAATAACAATATAGATCTACATGGAAAACTTGATAAATATGTATTATAGATTAGAAATATAAACATCCTGTCACGGACCCAGCTCCAGGGATTCAGGGTCCGTGGGCAGTGTGGACTACTGTTATAATTATTGTTGTTATTTTGTGATGTGTATTTTGTCTGCACTGCTGCTGTTCTTGTAATTCCCCATCCTTTTATGTATAGGCAAGTGGGTGTGTCTGTGAGTGTGGCTGAGTACTGGTTTCAGGTAGGCCTGGTGGGCGTGTCCTATCTAGAGGATGGCCACACCTGAAGCAGATGATGACTCACACACCTGCAGCTGATGAAGCGTCGTTGGGGAGCTTCTTAAAACTGTGGCTGAGCGCTCCTCGCCGTGGGATCGTTGCGTGAGACTCCACGTTAGTGTTATTAGTACCAAGTCCAGTGAGTGCATGCCCGCGGTAGTCGAGTGTCCTGACAAGTTGCTCCTTTGTTATTTTTCTCCAGGAAGGAGCAGGGAAGACAAGAGCACGGGGTGTGGGGACACACAGGAGCGGAAGAGCACGGAGCACAAACTTGTGGGTGAAGACACAACACGGAAGTCAAGGGGAAAACACGGGGTTTATTCTGTGACTATTTACACCACTGTAAATAAACGCACTGCCTTCATCACAAAGTCCTGCATCTTGGGTCCTCATTCCCCTCATCCCCACGGTCTGCACACAGACCGTGACACATCAGCTATGCTATGGCCAAATGCTGAGGTTCAATTTCAGAGACAAGGGATAATAATATTTTAGTAAAACTTTAACTATTAAACAATATATTTAAATGCTAAGAGAGTCAGAAGGATGCCACAGTACATGCATACCAAATGTCCCCATGTGTTTGCTACTGTTTATAAGCTTGTGGTGAGGTATGTAATATCTGCTTCAAATAACAACTCATCTAATCACTGGTTGAGATGTTGGAATATTTAAATATGTAATATTCACAAGCTGTCGCAGTTGAAAAATGGGATCAAGTCTCTTGTTTGGCGCTTTAGTGCAAAATTGCATTTTATAAAAAAGAAGGTCCAAGAGGTTCAAGTGTAGGTTGAATAAGCACTTTTTTATAATAGGAGATTTTATTTCTGGTAACCTCTGTGTTTTGTAATAAGAAAATATAAATAGCTACATTGACCTCTGAGTGCTTTTAGGCTAAAATACAATAATGTGTTGTTGCTTCTCCTTTGATGAAATTTTTTTATGCTTATTAAGTTCACTTTCCTTTTCCTGCACTGATATAGATTTGTTGGTTTAAGTAACTATTTTTCACAGTTTATGTTTCTTTTCCTTTTTTCTGTTTTTTTTTTTTACAAAACAATTCCAATCCAGTGCTTACCAACCAATCCCAGTCATACTCTGCAGTAACTCGACTATTTAGCAAGCTAAATAACAAACTTGCAGTAGGGAAAAAAGAAAGAAAGAGATAAGAAAGAGTATTATCCTAATTATTGGAAAAAAGAATTATCAAGAAGGTCCACTATTCGGCCAGGGTCTTTCTATGTGGAGTTTGCAGATTCTCCCTGTGTCTGTGCGGGTTCTCTCCAGGTACTCTGACTTCCTCCCACAGTCCAAAGACATGCAGTTAGTGGGGATACTTTATTGGTGAATCTAAATTGCCCATAGGTGTGAATGTGAGTGCGAATGGTTGTCTGTCTCTCTGTGTTAGCTAGCTGCCCCCAACCTCCTCTGTTACCCTTACAGGGATAACCGGAAGCGAATGGATGGAGAAAGTAGGTAACGTATAGAGTAGCTGCTATCTCAGGTACAGTACACATGTGGCTGATTAAAGTAGCTATGCTATAGGCCAGGGGTGGGCAATTCCAGGCCCCGAGGGCCGGTGTCCCTGCAGGTTTTAGATCTCACCCTGGGTCAACACACCTGAATCACATGATTAGTTCGTTACCAGGCCTCTGGAGAACATCAGGACATGTTGAGGAGATAATTTAGCCATTTAAATCAGCTGTGTTGGTGCAAGGACACATGTAAAACCTGCAGGGACACCGGCCCTCGGTGCCCACCCCTGCTATAGGCCATCTCCCTTCAATTTTGTTAGCCAACCTCTTACCACCAACGTTTTAGCTGCACAAACTACAGACCAAGTCTGCTGGTAGCAACACTCCCACCACAAGTTCTCCAGATGTGCTATAGTCTAGTTTTCAGTACTTTTTAAATATAGACCCAGATGATAATTCCCATGTCCTCTTTGACATGTAGTTAAAGTATTTCTTGTATGGCTAGAGAGTTAAAACAATGGATGCTAGAAACTAGACAATTAAATTTAATAATAAGGAACTTCTTTATAAACATTAAAAGTTCAAACTTATATTTATTCATTAATGACTTAATACTAGTAATAGTGTATTGATTTACTGTCTATATGAATCATAGAGCAATTTAGATCATTTTAATTCACATATTTACATTTGAGTGGCCCCCAAAAAATGGTTTAAATTCACAAATTGATTTCTCACCCCCTGGGTGGTACGTAATGAGAGTTACAAAGCATGAAATGCAATCTTTCAGCTGTCAAATGCCTAAGTTACGAGCTTAAATGTGTTTTTATCTTTTACTTTCTTCTGCAATACCTGAATCCACTTTCCTCAAGGTTCAAAGATGAATGAGTCAATATGAGCTGGGATGGTTTCGATTTCTGGGTAACACTAAAATGAAGGCCCCACTGACAGAAATCTTGATTTTTAAATGAGGTATTCTTAAGATATTTAAGTACTTCTGTAAGTATTAGTACCTTTTTTCAGAACAGTAATATTCAGTATAGCCATAATATGCCAAAAAAACTGGCACGCTAGACTGACAGCTGAGTATTAGGGTGGATAAAGTACGTTTTCCAGGAAAGTGACTGAAATGGATATTACTATTAAAAGAAATAAACCACTGCTTAAACAGTGCACATGCAGTAATGAAGATACACATATTAACTGCTTTAAATCTTGATTTTGTGTTTTTTCACTGACCTTAGGAGGATCTTAATTTTTCATCTTGCTTCATTGATAGAAAACCATGCACACAGCCAAATTTCAACTGTTTAGTGAGACAGAAATGAAAATTGTAATGACAAATGGCAAAGACACACTACTATTGCCCTGAAATATGTGGTTGGTGTTTTTAGTAATACAACAGTTAAATGGTTTAACAGAATGTTTCTTGTAGCTCTGTTTCAGGTGGTTCTCTTTTACCCCTTATAATAGATTAATTTATAAGTAGTTAAGAAACCCCAATTAGTCACCAGAATGGTAGTTTTGCCAGATGAATATTCTGATTCCAACTCCATACAAGATTATGTATTATTGTTCCCAAAGACAGGAGAAGTAGTAGCCCGGAGGCTTGATTACTTTTAGGTCTTCAACCCTATCTTTGGAGTAGCAAGAACCCTGCCTGAGGGTCCGATGCCATACACTGGGTAACTCGGGGGCGAAAAAGTCTGTAAATTCTTGTAGCTTGAGGCCATATCCAGGTATGTTTCAGATCAGGTGATCAAGAAAATCATTTATAAAACAATCAGGTGTCCACAGCAGAGATTACGTGATTTTCTTTTTTCTTTTCCTTTTTTTATGTGCATAAAGTGAAGCATATCGACAGTTGAGCGATATATTATATTTATTAAGGTAAAGTTATAGCTAGAACATTGTCATATTTGACTAAAATGTGCATGATTGCATGATTTGCATAAATTGATCAAATAAGTATTTGATCCCCTACAACCCAGCCCTCAATTCTGATTCCCATGAATTACAATCAATCAATCAATCAATCAATCAATCAATCAATCAATTAAAGATCCTCCTGATCTCATTAAAAGTAAACTACAATAAAAATTAGAGACTGTTAATTTCTTAAATGAGCAAATTTACAAATTCACCAGGAGATCTAATAATTATTTCGCCTGTAACCACATTGTTTATTTCAAATAGCCATCGAGTCTTTAGAGTATGTAACCACTCGTGATACTCTAATAAAACTCTCCATCAGTTTTAATCTGTTACAATATACATACACATATATATTATAATATATATATTAATATATACATATATTATAAGCTATAAGCTATAAGATCTCATATAGCTATAATTATTTTCTTGTCTCATATGCGTTCCCTCTTGTTCTCAAACTGTTCAGAGGTCTTCCGCTTACACAGGGGTGCTGGAGCCTATCCCAGCTGCCAACACAGAGTGACAGACGACCACTCACAGTCACACCTATAGGCAATTTTGGTTCACCAGTTAACCTAACCCTTGACTGCACGTCTTTGGACTGTGGGAGGAAGCTGAGTACCCAGAGAGAACCCATGCAGACATGGGCAGAACAAGAGCAAACTCCACAGAGGCTTCAGCCAGATAAGGGATTTGAACCCAGAACCTTCTTGCTAACCACTGCCCCATGCTGCCCCCTATTAAGTGGTACTGAGTTAATTCAATTCAGTATTCTCTTTTAACAGGAAATGTGTTTTTTTTTATATATATCTAAGCCCATCAAAGTGAATATTCAAAATCAAAACTGCTTTGTTTTGTTTACCGTTTCAACATTAATGGTGATTTTGCAACTGTATTATTTAAAAACAAGGAAAAAAATTCTCCTAAGCTTACTTAAACACAGCAACGTTTGCATCATCCTTTTTTTCAGAAACAAAATGTATTTATGCAGCATTTCATATTTAATTGCTCTACTACAGGTCACTAATAATCCCTTTCTACTAACATGTAAAGATCAGATTATTCATCCATTAGCTACACGTATCATGTAAGTAGGCTACATGTTCAAGTTTATAGCTGTGAATCTGGTAAAAGATTGAATAAATGCGACGACCAGAGAGGATTCAACCCCTCCAAATTGTAAAGCTGATCTGGTTATGGATGGGAGCAACTTTAGAATATAAACAGTTCCTGGAGGATGAAGGAATTCATACCATCAGCTGGCCATGACGTTTGCCTGACCTACGTCCAATATAACAGCATTGGGACATTATGTTTTGGTCCATCCGAAGCCACCAGGTTACTCCTAGTGTCCTGGTCCAGATCTGGGAAGAGATCCTCTTCCATCATCACATTAAAGAGTATCCAACAATGTTGTCAGTACATTATAAGCACCTGGGGGCCATACTGAGTACTATTTTTAGATGCTTTAATACATATTCAATCAAGAGGGTAAAATCTCAGTGTGACTATACTCTTTAACTTTACATATATGCAACAAAAGAACAAGTTCCAGTTGCACATGCTACACGCTGTCTTGGGTAATCATTTTAAAATGTGTGCCTATAAATAGCAGTATAAAATTCTAAAATTCTAAACTAAAGTTAACCCACACACCATAATGTTTTGTTATTAATGTTAAATGTAGCAAAAAAAAAAGTATTTGCCTCAGATATTTATGGTGACTAGAGTGTACAATTTGAGTTTCTTCTCAGGCTCATGGACTGGAATCAAAGATCATTACATTACAGCAACTAAAACAGCAAGGCAATCTGCTGTCTTCACTGCACAGTGATTCAATGCTTATTTAGTGTTCTTTTAATGTATACAAACATTTCCTTACACTACATTCATGCTTTAAACATTTGTATTTGTTTTTAAAAACTGGGACTTAAAATCAAGCAGCAAAGGCAGAAATAACCATTACAGACAACAATTTTAGTCCTAATGGCTGCTATATCTAAGATTAAACCACTGATTTTAGTGAACTTTTCATAGCTGAGTGGTGCAGAACAGCAGCAAGTACCAAAATTATACAGCAAAAAACCTTAATCAAAGGTAAAAAGCATGGATTGTCTCCTGGAGCTCACAGAAGAGTAACAGAATCACATCTATCAGTCATCAGTGACTTTTCCAACAAAACAAAAAGTGAAGAAGTAATCTCTGAAATCCAAAGCTGGTTCTTATTTTATTTGAGAAATCAATGACTTTACTTTAGGGAAAAGAAATCTTGATCATTTTAATTAATTTCACAATTGTGACATTTTAATTGGTTTTGAAAAGGAGACCTTAAAATGAATTCAAACATGGTATCAATTCCAATTGTTTTATCTTAGTATGTTTTTAATCTATTTTTGGGGGGAAAAGTTGTGTTAAAAACAGTCGTTTAAACATCACTGGTCATTTCAGTCTGACAAATCCCAAATACAAACCTGCAGAAGAATCCCATAACCAGGTAAATTTTAATCAAGTGTTGCTGTTACAAAGACACAAAGACACTCACTCATTGTGTGAATTAGCATGACATCTGATGCTTACCTTTAGACTGACAATGCTAGAGTTGCTTGGACACTAGTGAACATGGAGGTTTTGACTGGCCAGGGATTTGAAGACTTGAAATATTCAACCAAATACTTACTTAAAAAGTGCCTAAAAATATATTGCTAGCGGGCCGATCGGTGCTCAATTAATATTTGCTTGTATCATCAAAAATAAGGCAACAGCCACTAGCATCCAGTTATTATTGCATTTACTTTAACTTGCTAGAAGCATTTCCTGCTGCTCGGAGTTCCACATGCATGTGTTTAGATTAAGCAGATAATCTAATCAGAATACAATCTGCAAGGCTTTATCTGTTTTGACGGCTCAAGGTTAGAACTGCCATACTAAGACTGTTCAAGGGTGGTAAGAGGAAAATTACATTTTAAAAGTTCAACCTCCTCCCGGGAGAATGGTACTTGAACCAAACACACTCAAAGAGATTACTTCAAAGACAGTATTCCTTTAGGAAATAACAGCATTAACATATTGGAAACAATAACCCCTCCACTATTTGAGCAAAGGAAAACAATGTGCAACTATACAAAGACCCCATTGTTATGGAAATTATTCAGGGAAATTAAGGTGTTGCCGCTACAGCATAGAAAATCTATCTCCCTCAAGCACGGGGGGATACTCTTCACGTAGGCTTTCAATATATCTGATCCATATACACTGTAATTCTTCCTGACATTGGGGGTGTAAGTGCTTCTTCACATTGCAATTTATGTTTTGTAATGAAACTTTAAAATTGTGGTGGATTCTCTAACATGCTTCATATTCTTGATGGCATGGCTTAGAGAGGGTTTTTCTTTTCAAAACAAAACAAATTTTGCTTAAAATAGGTCACTGAAGCTGAAAGGGTGCTTATATTATATTCAAGGATTAACAAGTAAAAGGTATTCAGTAAATTTCAATATTAAACTAGGTCATGGCAACTTACACTAGGATTAGGAAAATCCATATGAAATAGAAATGACTATGTTATGAGATTTTCATCTAAACTAAAATAATCATCTTTATTGTAAGCTATTTATGCTTCCAATTTAAGGCATAATCAAAACAAAAGAAAATAAACGGAAGCAAAACAGTTGTTTTACATGCACAGCCTTTTTCAAACCATATCACAAACATACATTTCTCAGCATTTCAGTCAACTTTGCTATCACAAGACATGAAGTCTTATCTGTTTGAAAGATTGTGACTTATGAACAAGAAACCTGAAAGGATTCAATCTCTGAAATTCCCTCACTAGAACAATACTTCCATTGATGATTTTTGTTTTTGTAGTTGTTCATTTGTTTTCTTTTTTTTTTTCATTAACCCATTCAAATGAACCATCTGCCAAGTTCTCTGCATATTATCTAAATTGTATTGTTTTAGTTGAGGAAGAAATAAATAGATTAATCATATTGTGAATGCTAACTCTTTCCACCCACACAAGCACACAGCCTCATGGACACAGAATGGGTATGAATCAAAATCCCTGATGTATAATCCTTCAAATAGAAAATCCACTTCAAAGTCTTATTTCATCCATCCAAGACTCATGCTCATGTCTGCACCACTACAGTCAGGCCCCTCAGGTACTAGTTTTAGGGTCAATGTTCTGATAAAACCAGCTAATGATGCCTTCAAAGACCACTAGGTCTATAGAGGCTGACCACAAGAGATTTAATTTCTTTTATTTCAATATTTATAAATATATATATGCAACCATTAATTTATTAATTTAACCCCCCCCCCCACCTCACCTTAACTTAATTCTAGATGAATACATCTAATATTCATCAATGAAATCTGTTCAGATTGTCAGTTGTTTTTGTTTGGCAGGTCTAATTAGCCTCGGCTCAATGAACATCACTGAAATTTGTGGGTGTGTTTGTGAGAGGTTTATTGTGAATTTGTAGATGTAGATGTGAAGTCCCTGATGTGACTGGATGGTTTTCTTTAAAAGCAGGGAAGTATAAACATCTTTTTATAGCAACAAACATACCCTTGCCTAAGTTAAAAACTGTGCCTTTTTTCTAACTCCTGAGTTGCAAATCAACAGCAAAACAAGCTACTTTATATCTGTGCATGCCATAACCTTTTCAATGCAAGGGTGAAGAATCAGTTTTAGTTGTATTTTGTTCAGGGCAATGATTGTAATTTTAATCATAATCTAAATGAATTGATTGAATGAATATTTTAGTCAAGATTTTGCTGTATTTTAGCATCAGTTTTGTGTTGAGTTTTTAATCTATATTTATTCTAAAGCTGAAGAGGTATCATTTTTGTCATTTGCAGTTAGAGCAATAATGTGGTATGCTCGTATGTTACAGTGTTAGTAGAAAAGATACTGTTTACTTGACTCCACAAGTACTCCACATTTTTTGCTGTCCCTTCAAATCTGAAAACAAGATGTTTTCTTGCTCTGCTCAGGAAAAAGTAATTCAGAAGCTCTCTAAAATGGAGTGACACGGGTCTCGAAAATGAAAAAAAATGCACTTATTTAACTTTTCTGAGTTGTGATTAGTGAAACTTCGGGAAACTGAAGAATTGCATTTTCTTTCGATTAGACTATTTAAGATTTTTGTATTTTTTGGTACAACTTGCTGTATTCTGCATGAAAGTTGAATGAAAATGCCATTTTCTTCTTTTATGTGAGAATTTAAAGCATGCTTTATTTTGTAGTATTGTGAGATTCAACTACATACTATTCCAAAATTGTGACTATCCGCCTTGTGCAATTTGAAGTTTTAATTTGTGTGTGTTCAAATATGAAACTTTGCAGGAGTGCTGCCCTTTTTTTCATATTTTAACTAGTCAAACATGGTTTAATGTCCATTCCAAAAGTACAAATCCTGATTAATTTTGATGGTAAAAAAGATCAGTAAAAATTGCCATGCATTATCTTTAACAGTTCTAGAGATAAGCTTGTTTAAACATTTCCACAGAGTTCAATGTGCAAAAACTAAAAGCCTGAAAGTGGGTCAGTGAACCAGTTTTTTTTTTTTTTTTTTTTTTTTTAAATGCCTGGAAATATATCCATCCATTTGTTTTCTTCCACCTATCCTTATCAGGACAGGGCAAGAGG
The DNA here is from genome assembly GCF_013358895.1 of Oreochromis aureus. NCBI lineage: Eukaryota > Metazoa > Chordata > Actinopteri > Cichliformes > Cichlidae > Oreochromis > Oreochromis aureus. The sequence continues at coordinate 16,394,123 of NC_052942.1, read as the reverse complement.
CACAGTACACGCTGGACAGATCGCCAGTCTGTCACAGGGCCAACACAGAAAGACAGACAACCATTCACGCTCACGTTCACAACTACCTTTTGAAACCACCAGTTAACCCAGTGGTTCCCAAACTTTTTTTGCTGGGCCCCCCTTGTTTAACAAGAAAAATGTTCGCGCCCCCCCACCCCCGCGCGTGCACGCGCGCACGCACACGCACGCACACGCACAAACACATCCTTCAACCACACACACCCATATTTTGCTCCATTGCGGTTTATTTCACACCTCAAACATTTATTAAACAATTAAGCAAATACAAATAATCTGCAATAAATTACAGGTAGTAAGAAAATAAAAAACCAACTCTTTTACGCTCAGTCCGCACCTACACGGGTATTTTTGAACGCGCAGCTGTTTCGGGCACATGTAAACGGCGTATCGAATCACCGAGAACGGAGATTTTTTAAAACTCCTTTTTTTTGCGTTTACGTGTGGACAAGGAATACAGAGTTCGTCACGCAACGTCAAAGGTATGTGCCTTTTTCACGTCCCACTGTGCGCCACGTTATTGTTTACATGAGATGAATTGCAGAATGGCAGATAGAGAGAAAATACTGTTACTGTTAATCTGACTATCTGCAGGTTTTACAGGCTTACATATACAGGCCATTACTGTCCCTGCATTTAGAAAGGCAGAGGCATCACGGTGTAATTATTTTACATGTAGTTGTTTTTTTTCCTGTGTAATAATGTTCAACATTGCTATCAATACATTTTCAAAAAACCCTCTACAAAATGGGTTCAAAAACATAAACAACTGTGGGATACTGTTTGTCCGTGATTTGAACAGCCCAGCGCTGCTCCCCGATGCAGGAAAACTAATTCTGCAGGGAGACCTACCTCAGCACTTGTGCAGGTGAAGCCAAAGGGAAGATATGCTTCACCATATTTTCTAGTCTTTGGCTTAGAATGAAGTTGGTTTGGAAACATATTCAGCGATGCTTCATCTCCTGCTTTGCGTTTGTGTGGGCGCCCCGTGCTAGCAGTGTCCAAGCGTTGATTTTGTTTTTGTTTTTTTCCCCTTTTCATGCCGCGCCCCCCCTGCAATAGCTCTGCGCCCCCCCTAGGGGGCGGGCCCCACACTTTGGGAACCACTGAGTTAACCTAACCTTACAGACTGCATGGGTAACCCACCCAGACACAGGGAGAAAATGCAAACTCCACAGAGAAAAGCCCCAGTCAGAACTGAACCCAGGACCTTCTTGCTGTGAGGCAAACCGGCTAAAATTTCACAGCAGTCTTTATATATGTTGAAATTTCTTTTTTTTTCCTTTTCTGTTTTTTTATTCTAAAAATTGTGTTTTGTAACCCTGTAGTTCAAGACAAAGATCAAAAGATTCTGTTGTGTTTGATTTTTACAGGCAGGTAGTTTCCCACCTAGCTTGCCGAAATTAAAGCCAATCTCCCACTGAGTTTCTGCTGAAAATAGTTTTGCCACATATGTGTTGAACTATTTTATCAGTTTTCATGTACAGACACGACAACACTTGAATGCATTAGTATATTTGCTGATGTTGATAGGAGAAAATATTCATTTAAATATTATCTATTATTATTATTTGTTTATCTGCTGCTGAATTTTAGAAACAACTATTTAATCCACAAGCAAAATATGACTTAGTATTTGATGGAGAAACCTTTGTTGACAAGCTCAGTGGTAAGAGATTTCTTGAGGTTCATCAGCTTTTCTTTTCTTTTCTTTTGTTGCTTTTTTCATTAAAATTAAAAATTCTTTAAATAGCAATTCTGTGAACTGGTGATGAATCACCATCATTTTTGTGAATCACTATCCAGTTGAATAAAATGAACTCTTAACAAATCAGATGATACCCGTTATAGCTAATAATTGTTACTGCAGAATTTCTGCTAAATTTCATCATCAGTAAGGTTGTTCGTAACGTACCTTTCACCAGTTACTGTAAAATGACTTCTCTTATCTGAAGCTTTGGCTTGTTCCACAATCACAAGCTTTATCAATAACTTATACATCTTGTGCAGCATACACATATACATATATATATATATATATACACACACACATATATATATATATATATACATATATATATATCATGATATATAGAGAGAATGTTTTTGGCCTTACATTAGTTTTAATTTAGATGTTTTTTATAGCACCTGAGAACTTTGATAGCTTAATTACTTTTATGCATAAATAAGGCATTAACTCTATCATACTGTACTGCATCTGCTCCAACACAGTAAAAAAGCATTAAGATGAAAATATCAGACAAACAAAACTACTAAGCACTAGATAAGCACCAAGAAGTGAATGTGCTTTTTCTGCTAACTTATTTTGAAAGTGCAACAATTTATGTTCTAGTGTCTTATAACCTCAAAAATGATCATGGAACAGTTTTATAGGTCAGACATCTGAAACTCCACCAGCACACCCTGGATATATTCCAACAAGTCAACTGCACTGTGGGTATGTTGTACATACTAAAATTTTTTTTTTGTTAGTATCTAGATTTGAACTGCATGTGTTCTCAGTACTGGGCAACACATCAAAAGCTGCCATGATATGCTCTGCCTCTGAGGCTGAATTTTAGTGATCTCATCTAACTACATAACGCTGTAGAAATGAATGAACCTTAACATACTGTAACAATCAGTCAGTTATCTATTGTGTTGCTGTCAGAAGGATTAATGGTAGCAGAACATCTAACTTCTCCCTTTAGATGTAGACAAAAAAAATTATCAGAAAATTAAATTCTTCTTTTTGGCAGAGCCCAATAGCAAACAGTATTCAGTGAATAGTGAATAACAAGCTGCTATGCTGATGTTAGGTGAGTTTAACTGTGTTTCTCTGAACAAATTCAGAGCAATAAATGAATAAAAAATGTTTCTTCGTTGTCAGCGTTATAACAGACTGGGTTTGAGTGAACTAAAAACAAAAGATTAATAAGAATTGCTGTGGTAGAGAGAAGGGATGTTCTTACAATTTCATAGTTGATGTTTTTTGAAGATGATTTCCCATGATAAATTGCATGTATTGTATTTCCCAAGGTGCACAGCATGTGGCTGTTGTTGAGTGACAAGGAGTTTGAAGCTGCTAATGTGACTGACAACAGAAAATCATTTGAGCATTTCAGGGGATGACTGGCCCCTGAGAGGATGTAATGTGGGTGCAGGAGATTAAGCAATCACAGCTGTTGAAACCATCTATCTATCTATCTATCTATCTATCTATCTATCTATCTATCTATCAATCAATCACTGGCCCTCATAGATAGAAATAAATTTCAATAGCAGAAGCACTTAACAGCATAATTACTGGCTCAGAAACCACTTCATTAAGAAGACATCTAAGGCAAAAGGCATAACTGTTAAGAGCTCTCTTAAAAGTGCAGTTGAGAAACACCACAGCAAGGACAACTGTGTAACTGAACACACGAAAGCAATTAATTACTATGAACTAGGAATAAAACAGTTCAATTCAGTCAAGATAAGATCACTTTTAATACCAACCTCCAAGATAGTATCAGTATAATATCCAATCCACAGTAACATAGTTTTTTGTTATTGCAAAAAAAACAAAAAACAAAAAAAAAAAAAAAAAAAAAATAACTGCATTCACAGAGGGACCAGAAAAGTTTAACATGACTTTAATCAGCAAGCAATAAATGCAAAAGGTTGACTGTGGACAAAATACATGAGCAAAATATGAGGGGTGGACCCCTCCCATAGGTTAGTAGGTTAAATATATATAAGTAAATGAACCATGTATGAAGAAGAGAAAAGAGCACTGGTACAGGACTGATGAGTGAGAAAATAGAAAATAGTGTATTCCTATTGCCACTGAATGAAACTGCATTTTGCATCGTCATAAATCTTCCTGTAGCATAATTATAAGAATATGCTGTTATGGCCTCTTTATATATTGTCTTTATATTTACTGTAAACAAATGCAGTGCTGCATACAGTATGTTTGTTTTGAACAGCGTTTTTTTTTAACTGTGTATTTTGTTATGACAACAACATGATGTCCTCTCTGCAGTTAGATAATTAAAAAAACAATGAGTAAAGGTGGAAAATGAGGTTGAACACACATATTTCCCATGAGAGTGTCCTCTGATTTTACATTTCTTGTTTCCACAGCTCCAATTAACAGCTTTGGTACCAATTAGTAAAATCAAGCCTTTGCTGATGAAAAACCCATGGGGTTATATGTGTCAAGAACTAGTGCTAGAGTTAAAAAAAAAAGAAGAAGTCAGCGTAGATCTGAGTCTAGACTAATTGGGACAATGGGGTAAATGACTTTGTTCTACATATTCTATATGTTGTTAGTCCCTTTAGTTGTTATTTTACTAATCATATATGTAATAGTGAGTAGCAACAAAGCTGAATCACGTTTACTATTGACATATCTGAATTGAGGAAAAAAATACTGTATAGAACCCACTTCCTTCTCTAGTGCTCCCATATTCGTCTCATCCTAAGCATCCTCTTGGGATAACATAGTATCTAGGTGTGGCTATGGCAGGAGTATCAATCTGAACTGCTCATGCAACCTGTAGACCTTGCCCAAAGCCAACATGTTTGTTAGTATGCCAGGGATAACAAATGACTTAACATGCTTCCCTCTTTAATAACCTTGTACACCTACAAGACAACAATAACAGAGAAACCTCCCTGAGTGCTCCTTAATTCAATTAAAAAGCATGGACGATGAGCGTGCCATGCAAAAGGAGACCTCGGAGCAGTGATAAACTTCACAGCTCTACATTTCCTTGAAAGATGTTAGATGGACTTTTTAAAGTGGATTTTCAGTAGCAGTGAATATTGAGGTCAAATTTTCTTACTATATTGTCATTATAATAATATTTTCATATATTGTTCTTGTGCATGATTGTTTGACTGCATGATGTGTAGCACAATGTTCTTGATTCAATTACTTAATAAAAATAGGGGTAAAATTATATTGCATACAAGAATAATAGATGAAAAAATAACAGAAAACCCTGTGTCTGTCTACAACCTTAAGAAGCACACAACACAAGATTGTGGCACTACTTTGTATAAGGTGCTGCTGCTGTGCTGCTGTTTTTGTAAGTGTACAACATTCACAATTACTGACTTCCACGAACATTATTTTAGTGATGCTCACCCCAAATATCAAGTTAAAACATTTTTACCCACTAACTGCAGTCTGAAACAAAGCACCAAAATTGTATGGCTTTTAATGGCAAAAAATATGAATGTGGTTATTCTGCATCCTCTATGTTTATGTGTCTGTGTTATGTCTGAGGCTATAGTTATGTAGCATGGCGTCCACTGGTATGTCTATGTGCCATGTGTACAGTACAGTACAGTACATACTGTATATGCATGGCGTACATAAATATCTATGGCATCTGGGGCCACTGCTACCTCTGTCCACCTGCAACACAAAATTTGACCTAGACATTTTTGCATCTTCTCTAGTCCCCATTATTGGTCCTGTTTTTTGTTAAGTGGTTGCTAATTGGTTCATGATTCATATTGAAATAGCACAAAAATTAAAGAATCTAAGCGACTATTCTATACCTTAAGACAAACTATGAAAACCTGCACTTGACGTTTTGCAGATACAGGGAGAAAACAGAGCCATTATGCATATTTTGAATTTCTTGACCTTTCAGCACACATGCACTTCCTCATCGGTTTTATTCTCTCCATGTCGAATACAGAGAAGTGTATCTTTATCCATGAACCTGGCTCTCTCACTAATGTTCCTCCTTGTCAGAGACAAAGGGGTTTTAAGACTGGATGATTTGGCAGGCTCTACCACTTGCAGGCAATATTTCAACCCATCCATCTAGCTAGGATAATAGAGTGTCCTTGCCTTTCAGCGCCTTGAGGAGTGACCAGTTATCACTAGCCACCAGCTCTGTTGTTAATAAAACAGGGGATTGGAGGATTGAGTTGAGAAAGAGGATAAAAAAGAAAGAAGGATGGAGAGAAGGGTAAAAGAGAAAAGGGTGCATGTTATTTTGACAGACGCCTCGCAAAGGTGAAGCTGATCACGATCAGCAGTCAGTTACCAAGCTGGCAGGAGTTCTCTTTTAACATCTTAGCTTTGGTTTCTGTGAAGATAAATTTAGCCCCATCACATCTCTCTTCAGACTGTGGAGAGGGGAGGAGAAGAGAGGAGAGAGTAGATGAGAAGAATTGGAGTGGAGAGGTGGGGCACACAGTGTTAGGCTGATCTAGCTAATGGCCAAACTGACCTTCACATAAAGTCAAATAGTAAGAAGAGTAAGTAGCGTGTCATACTAAGCCACTGCAGTTTAATCAAGGCTATTTCCATTATGCCAGACTTTCCTACTGCCTTATGATTTTAAACAAGTAGTTAAAATTTCATTGATTGCTCAGTATGTGTTGTGCAACTTCAACATTAATATTAGAAAGGATAAAAATGATATAGGATAGGACAAAAGAATGGCAAACAACAGATAAAGCATATATGTGTTTTGGAATACATCTGAACAATTTGTATTTTTTTGTAATTCCTAAATGTAAACAAATTCATTCTTCCTAAGGCAAGAATTTGTGGCATAATTCCAATGATTTTATCTACCTTGTACCGTACCATAACACAAAATTATTAGAGTTTTTCCCATTATGAATTGACATCAGTGCTCAAGAAGTGGAAAGGCTGACTAAAGCATAATAATGTACTGCACATAGGCAATATCATTTGAAATTTTAGGATAGCACAGAGCTGGTTTCATATAAAGTAAAATTACCCCAGGCATATCCTCCACTATCTGGTCTTTATCACATCTTTTCACTTTGCAGTCTGTGGAGCATTTCTCTGCTATACCTGATTGAGACATAGTCTCAGGCAAACACTCACAATGACAACTGCACCTCTCTCAGGATTACTGTTGAATCTCACCTTAAAGTTTATATTTATTTATTTATTTTTCTGTCAACATGGTTTGTAAAAATATAGAACAGTTTTTTTGTGGTATTTTTTTTATTGTGCTGCAAAGCTTAGATTATAGTAAGAGCTTAAAGAGCACTATTGATTAGTTAAGTAAGTTTTTTTTGGAGTCTTTTTATATTAGACTTTTAAAAAAACTTGATTAATTCATTATTTCTCTAAGTAGCAGGAGTTACTGTGAAAAATGAAAACTACCTAGAAAAAAGAAAATACACGTAAATAGGACCCAAGTAAAAATGTGAAAAGCCCAAACGTATTTTGAAAATGTGTCCATAAAGTGCCCATAAAAAGATTGCCACACAACAAAAACTAGGAGCAAATAGTTACATGTCATGAGAAGCTGTTTAATAAGATAAGGAATTCTTATGTTATCAAACAGGTGTCAAACCCGTGCATTAGGTCACACATTTTAATTCAAAACTGACTAGTTTTTAGTGATATTGTTTGACTTTGGACAGAATACTTGCCGAAGACAAAACGACTAAAAACATATGAGATCTCGCAATCTGAAAACTGACTAAAGGAGTTAATCATCATCAGAAAAATTAATTCATTATTTACTGCTGTGTAGTTGTATTTTACAATGCCCTTTGCAATTGTATAGCTGGCCAAACACTCTTCCTCATCTCTGCTTAAAGCAGTTCATCATGGTCTAAATACTGTCATCATTAATAGATGTATACATCTATAGCATTTTCCTAATGTGATTTTCCAGCTTGATCAATAAGTACATTTCACACAATAAAGCACATTTCACAGAATAAAACGGTTGTCCTATATACAGGTATACCTTATAACTCTATCTGGCATTGGTTCATTTCAGCTTCCAAAGAAACACCTACAAAGATTGTCCCTGACGGTTTGCCTAATGTCACCTTAGAAGAGGAAGCATGCATAACCGCAATGTTGTATAAATCCTGAAAGTCACTGATATGTCACAATTTTCCAAAAATCAATGATTACTTCAAGCATGTAAAAACACACACATGCTGTTTTATCTGCTATATGGAGTAAGAGTAAACTGCCTAAATTAATGAGTACAAAAATTAGTCTGAAGGTCTACTTTCCTTTCTACTCTTATCAATATTTTTAGTCAAGACACTTTCAGATTGATTAAATCAAAATGCAAGTAATACATCAATAATCTTAGCTTAGCAGCTGGACTTGCATTCCGAACAACATACACCATAGTTTTAACAATACATTCTCTCCATTGTTAGATCATGTTTCATCCTCTAATTCAAATCAAATCAAAATCAAATCAAAGTTTATTTATATAGCACATTTCAAGACCGAAGTACACCAAAGTGCTTTCCATAAGATCATAGTACAGATAAAATCAAGTATAATAAAATTATAAATATGAAAATACAATAAAATAGTTACATAATCCAATGCAATCCGGATGCAGTTTGCCCTAATTGACCTTAAATGCAATGTCGAACATGTATGTTTTTAAACGTGATTTAAAAGACTGAATAGAATCCGATGCGCGTATATGGAAAGGAAGTGTATTCCATAATCTAGGTGCTGCAACGGCGAAGGCACGATCACCTCTGGTTTTCAAGCGAGACCTGGGTTGCACTAAGAGCAGTTGGTCTGATGATCTTAGTGCTCTTGTGGGGCTATATGGGCAGAGAAGATCAGGTAGGTAATCAGGTGCCATATTATTTAAAATTTTATAAGTAAACAGTAAAACTTTAAAATCAATTCTAAATTTAATGGGGAGCCAGTGTAAGTTTGCCAGGACAGGAGTAATAGAGTCATACTTTCTTGAGCCAGTCAAAAGGCGAGCTGCGGCGTTTTGAACTAGCTGCAGTCGTTGAAGGAGGGAGAGTTGTAGGCCCATATACAAGGAGTTGCAGTAGTCTAGCCTTGTAGTAATGAAGGCATGAATAAGTTTCTCCAAATCCTTGTAGGGAATATAAGATTTAGCCTTGGAAATTAGACGTAATTGATGAAAGCTGGATTTAACCACACTAGATACCTGTTTGTCTAATTTAAATGAGCTATCCATAATGACTCCAAGGTTCCTAACGGCGCCAGTAAGATGACTAGCAACAGGACCAAATATGTCATTTAGCCGTCCTGAAGATGTATCTCTGTCAAAGACAATAATTTCTGTCTTCTTCTCATTTAGTGTAAGAAAATTTTGTGATAGCCATTCCTTAACATCCCTTAAACAGTCAAGCAGAAGATGTAATGGGAGGACGAGGTCCGGTCAAATGAAGATAAATTTGAATGTCGTCCGCATAACAATGAAAAGAGACATTATGTTTAGCAAATATTGAACTCAATGGCAACAAATACAAGGAAAACAACACAGGGCCCAACACCGAGCCCTGGGGACACCACAACGAAGGGGAGCAGGTGTGGAAGAATATTTTCCTATCATGACTGAGAATGACCTATCAAAGAAATACGATTTAAACCATGTAAGGACAGTTCCTTTTAGGCCAACTACTTGTTCAAGCCTTGTCAAAAGAATATCATGGTCAACAGCATCAAATGCTGACGTCAAATCCAGTAAGACTAAGATTGCGGGATGCCCGTGTCAGTAATTAGGAGCAGGTCATTAAAACCCTTAATAAAGCAGTTTCAGTACTATGACGCTGTCTAAATCCAGACTGGAATTTTTCATATAGACCATTTCTCTCTAAATAAGTCTGAAGTTGTTGAAGCACTATTTTCTCTAGGATTTTTGACAAGAAAGGAAGTTTAGAAATCGGTCTGTAATTCGCTAGCATATTATGATCAAGGCTAGCTTTCTTTATAACTGGTTGCACGACTGCATGTTTAAAGGCAGTCGGAACACAGCCAGATGACAGTGATAAGTTCATTAAAGCTAGGATACAGGGCCCAATAGTATCGAACGCCTCCTTAATTATACTGCGAAGGGATGGTGTCAAGCAAAGAGTTAGAGTTTTCTGGGTATTAATTAATTCTTTTAACGTCGTGAGTGATGCCAGTTCAAACTGATGGAAGGCAGCTGAACATACTGGGATTGGGGCATGATTTACAATCAGGGGTGTGAAGCCCTTAGCAGTGAGATTTTATCTACAAAATAGTTCAAAATTTCTCACAAAGGGCCGGGAGGCATCTATCAAGACGTCAGGGCAGGGATTAACCACTGAGTTGAAGATTTTAAATAGAACTCGAGGGTTATGACTGTTAGTTGCAATAATATTTGACAAGAAAGACGTTTTAGCCATTTTAGCGGCCTTCTGATATATGGACCGGCTCATGTGCAGGATGTCTAAAGACACTTGGAGTTGATCTTTCTTCCATTTCCTCTCGGCTCGGCGACAATCACGTCTGAGGGCACTGGTAGATTCATTTAACCAGGGTTGACAAGAGATTTTACGGCGTTTGGTCTTAACTGGGGCTACAGTGTCCAAAATGGAGGAGCATGTAGAGGAAATAAAGTTTACTAAACCATCAACCGAGAGGGAAGCATTACTAAAGTCATCATAGCAAACAGTGTTAGCAAAAGCCTCGGAAAAGAGGGCAACAGACTCCGAATTAATCAGGCGTGTTAGGCACTGTGGGCCCTCAAAGTTCAGATCCAGGTTACATGACTGGACGCTAAACATAACTGGGAAATGGTCCGAAATCCCAGCATCTTTAATGTCAGTGATGGAAATATCCAGGCCATACGACAGAACCAAATCCAGCATATGCCCTTTAGTGTGAGTTGGTTGTCTAACCCACTGGGTAATATTAAATGAGTCAATGAGGGATAAAAAATCCTTGGCGAGGTGGTCAGCCTCACAACATAAATGAATATTAAAATCACCACAAATAAGAACACGATCATTAAGCGTGAGGATAGATCCTAGAAGGCCAGCGAATTCACTGATGAAATCCTTAATACATTTTGGAGGGCGGTACACTACCACACAGAGAATCCGAGAGGAACCAAGCAGCTCCAGAAGTTGTACTTCGAAGCTGGAATATGAGGCAGAGGGCAATAGTCGCACTCTGAGTTTAGTTCGAAAAACCGAGGCTACTCCGCCACCCCTGCCCACAGTCCTAGGAGTGTTAAAGAAGGCGCAGTCTAGTGGGAGAAGTTCCGAAAAGGGAGAGGACTCACCGGGGCGGATCCAGGTCTCCGTTAAAAACAAAACATCCAGTTTTGAGGCTAGGAAAAAGTCATTAACAATAAAGGATTTGTTCGCCAGTGACCTAGTATTCAGTAGTGCCATCCGAAGAACGTCGATTGTGTCACTCCTAGATGCACGTCCCAGCTGGCGGAGATTGGTGTAATCCACTCCTCTTCCAGTGTCCCGCTTGAGATAATCCCATAATTCAGGTATACTATAAGTGGCCACACAGTCTCTTCCAGACAGATGTATAAAATAAAGCATCTAGCTTTGCAGCATCTTTACAAAGACTTATGAACAAATCACAGCACCACGCTCAACTCTATTTAATATTACATGATCAACTCTATGTGGTGTTTTTGCAAAGTTGAACTGTTCAGGAACTACAGCAGCTCCGCCACAAGTTATAGAGAGGGGTTACGGAGGTACACTTTCGCTGACACTTTGATGATTCAGCAACTGCAGAGACCCAAACCTCCTTTGGAATTAACATCAGTACAAAAACTGTGTGCCGGGAGCTCCATGGCTTAGGCTTCCTCTCTCAGCTGTAATATGTAGGTGGTTTGTCTGTTACCTCAGACTGGTTTCATCAAATTCTTACACCTACTGTTCAGTCCTGTACTTTCAGAGACTTAATTATAGATGTTAAACTTAATTTCCAGTATGCCACTACAATAATTAAAGACAATCTTATCAGAAACAAGATAAGAGTAATCTGATGTCATAAAGAAAAAACAAAGTCCCCTGAAACATCAGTTACCTACTACATAGGGCATCTGTCTTGCAATTTACAACGGAAAAATAACTGATTTTTAAATGCATTCTAGTAATTTTATCCTTTATCTAGTAGTTTTTATCCTTACAGGGACATGTGGCCTGCATCCTGATTGTTTTAGATTCCCCCTACCCCAATACTTTCCAATGGATATAATCACATGGCAGTAAATACATTGATCTTTATGATTTTAAGGACCACAGAGTGACAAAACTCCCAATAAATCATTGTGACAAAAGCAGTCTACGAGGATACTTTTCCGATTTGCTAATGAATTCATTCAGCTGTTAAAATGACTCTGGAGGATGTATGTGTGTTGTGACTAGTTTACATGATAACTGCAATACTCCATTTCTATAGACATGATTTCTGAATACAATTAAACCATTAATGAATGTACATGTGTGGCCAAGGACTCTTAAACAATAAACAATCAGCCCAAGCACTTACCAACCAGAGAAGGGAATATTTTCAGCCAGCTGTGCCATTTCACGTTAGTGCTTGCCACATTCCCAACCCCTTTCTCCCCATGCAACAACTCCCCGATGCACTCCAAATGACAGAGGAAAGGAAATTATCGAACACCAATACAATAAAGCTGTCTGGTAACTTAATAGGGCTGCTGAGTAGGGGCACTGTGGCCTTCTTGCTTTGAGGAGATAATGAGAGTCATCATTCCCTCTTGGGCTGGAAGAAAGGGGCCTCCTCAGTGGTGATAGTGTGTGTTTGCACATGCATTTGTGTATATGCGCATGCAAGTAGTCTTTGAGATTTTTTTTTAGTCCGGTGAGGCCCAATAAGCAAACAGCATAGTGCTACAACAAAGAAAGATAGATCTCCCACTGAATACAGCTTGGGAGAGATGTCTGAGAAATACTGTTCATTAAATCAGGCTAAAGTCCAAATATTGACTTTATAAACTTTAGGGAGACACAGAACATGGACTGCCCCATTTATCATATTACTGGTCCCTCAGCCATTTATATGTTTGGGGAATATGTCTCAGGATGATAAAAGAAACCTGTCTCTAACGAAAAAGAAAAGTACCACTTGTTATTGAAATGCAACATGAATTCTTGTCTAACAAGAGATCCGCAATGATGAATCCTTTTGTTTGAAAAGATGCTGTGTTGCTACTGGATCCGTACTCATTAGAATCATTTTTCAAACTTTGAAAAGTAGAGTTGCTGTTTAACTAGTAGGTTTAATGTATTGGTTCAAATATATTTATATATATATATATATATATTTACATATATACAACATTCATAGTTCATTAATACACAATATGATGATGAATGGAACTTTATTCAGGAATTTTGATCACCTACTTTCTCTCTGAGGCCAGTAATGCTGTAAGTTAAACATAGCGCAGTTATAAATGAAGGGATGAGAAGTGAAAGGAATGCTTATGCTCAAAGACATGTAAGTATCAAAGAAGGCATGAAGTGGCAAACATTGCGGACCATTCGTTTAATTTAATTTCACCTCCTATGGTGTGTACAGTCTGCTCTTTCTCTCACACTACATCAACTGTCCACGTAGGAATGATTTTTAAAACTGGCCTTTATAATGACCCGAGGGTTCAAGCTCCATGATAATAAAATATTCCAACTGTTGTCTGTGCTGACTCTGGCTACTAGAAGTACAATCAGTGCAACATGATGGTGTACCATAGGACTTGATTCCCACCCAGGGGAGTTCAGGTAAGAGAGACCTCATTGTGTTTATACCAACACCTTGTTATCTTTTCCCATTTGCTGATGGTGAACCCCAAGGGTGAGCAACTTGCAATAAATATTTAATGCTGAGAAAAGGAGTACAACTACTGTGAACAATATTGCTGTTAAATAAATAATTAAAGAAATTAAATGTAATATATCTACTTTCGAATTTAAAAGGCAAAACATATTAGTCCACAATGCCCTTACAGCACATGAGACAATTAATCGATGCCTCCCATTAAGTAACTTCAAGAAAAACATCAAATCATTCACAGTAGTTTTACACAAAGGTGGTATATGCTGTATAAATGGTCAGAAAATTAACCTCTAACTACCGCTGTGTGTAATATACACTGATGAGTAAGTAATTTACAGGCAGCAAATTATTCCTGCGTTAAAACAGGACACAAATAAATAAACTTAGCACTGCAGATTGCAATGGAGGCAGAATATGGTTGGAGTCCAAGTTTACAAAACCCCCTGTTCCATGTTGATATAGTGTGGTTGATAACAGTAAGAAAAACTGACATCATTAAGATTCACAACTGTGCAAGCAAAGCAACACAAGCCAACCTCCTCCAACCCCCAGATGACTATCAAGCACTGTGTTTTCCAAGCATGGAGGTAATGAGACAAATACTTATTACTCAAGTAAAAATGGCATGAATATTAGCATCACATTAGGCCCCATATTTAATGATGTTGTAAGTACAATATGTCACTGTTACTCGGAGGCAAAACATATTTAAACATTATATAGAGAAGAAGGAGGAAATATGAAGAAACTGCAATCTATTTCACTGCAGTGTCTCACAGAGAAACATGCCTGAACAAGGATGGAAACATGAATGAGAAAATCGTCATCATAACAGGCTTTCATATGCCACTGATGGTAAAATGGAACACAAAATGATTAGAGTTTTTAAAAAATAACGAACTATATGAAGTGAATCTACAGTGAGCGATTAGTAGAAATGGGACCATCAGTACTCACTAAAGGGGTGCAAGGGGTCCAATATTCAGGGTTCAGCTCAGCTCGAGGACGAAGGTCCAGATATTCAGGGTTCAGTTCAGTTCGGGCACGAGTTAATGTTCCCTTCATGGAAGATTGAAAAAAAAAGGTTAGAACTGCTCACTGTGTAATTTTAGATTGGTTGTTATTTATACAAGTAGTTGAGTCCACGAAACCCAATATAAACAGTAAAAAACACAATATGTTTTTACTAATCACTGTTTAAACTGAATTTACTGTTCAAATTAACTCTATACCACCTTTATTTGACTGAACAAACTAGCCTCGCTGTTTTCTGTCTCCACCAGCCAGTCATGTTCAGGTTACATCCATGTCTGTCAAGAGCCATACATGTAATAAAGATGGAAATTAGGAAAATATGTTCTTCCGAATTGTTGTTTCTAAGTGTTTAACCAAAAAAATCTATTTCTGATTGAAAGCATAGCTGTAGTCACAGCAGCAGATATGATCTGTATGCTTCTGCAATGAAGTTACAAATTCTAGAATATGCATGCTTCAACCTGGCATCAGTTTCGAGGTGAGCACCAAATCTGAATGTCATTAATTCAGTTCATTTAAGTGCACTTCAGTTCAGATCACTTGACTAAATTATCTTCTGGAGCAACCTGGGTTATGATTCTGAAGAACTGTCAGAAAAGTCTAGTTTCAAAACATTATAATTTCACAGTGAAGTTTACCTTTGATATTTGTGTTGAATGCCGTCATAGCTATAGCATTAGTAAAATACAGAGTTGCAAAAACAAGAATTTGAAAGTGTGAGAGTAACATTCAGCATCTAAACGTGAATCAGTTGATTTTGAGTGAAGAATGGGACAGTCAAATGGACAACACAAAGAAACAGTCACCATCATGGAGGTACAGACATGCTATTGAGTATCTATAGTAGAGCAATTTTTTAAAGAAGTAAATTCTATATATACAACACATTTTAACATAAGTTTCTATAAAATGAAGAGCAAATGAGGTTAGAATCCTGTTTTTCCTTGGGCCTTCTGCCCTAAATGACAGGCTAGTGGAATGGTCTGAATCTGCTGGGCCCCATGAGCTCTATGATGTATACTGTAATTATCTGCTGATTCTCAAAATGGCTGTGTGTAATGAGGCTATGCCGCATGAAGTTCCAGGCATAAATCACTGTCTTTAACTGACTTCCAGATGACCAACAACACAGAGCAGAAGCAGAGAGAAAGGAGGAAATGGGTTATCTTGGTAGCAGAACCACAGCATCCAACTTGTGCTTCTTATCAGCAAAGGCCACATTGTTAGCCAAGCTTGCTCACTTAAGACAGTTGTCTGTCTCTGTTAACTCACATGCACTTATTCAGAGGTATCTGTTTATAGCTTGTCTACCAATGTATTAACTTCTCACAGCTTTATTTAGCTATGCAACACAGGTGGAGACTTTTTAGGAGCTATGCTCATCTATGCTGAATGGAAACATGCCAGTGAGCCCATCAGGCTGCATGCTGTTCTTGGCATAAAACTGCCTTGACTCACACAAATAATCATAATCAAATGTCATAAACAAGTAAACTGCTACCGCACACACATAAACTGGAAACATATTCTGAATATTAACGAAAGAGGGGCTTTTTATAGTCATACAGCTACTTACAGAATGTAACACAGAGTTGGGTAGAAACCATGTCATCTTCTCTTAAGGGTTATATCCACATACGTATATGTATATTTTCCCACATTTTTTATATGTTTTTATCATGAATGCTTATTGTGTTAATTTTATCTTACTCCTACTTCACTTTTAGTTTTACATTTTTTTTCCTTTCATAGATAAATACTCTTATATAGTAATATGTATAGGCAGTCAAGGGGGGTAACTGCCCCCGTGCTGTAGAGCCTTGCACTCCCCCCAGCTGCCACCAAATTTTATGTCTTTAAATACCTGTAAGAACTAATTGCTTGTTTGTCCAAAAGCCTGTTATAGCCTTTGTTTTCTTAGAAGAGATAATGATACAATACATCATTTTCAAGTGTTTTTGTGGCTATTTTGTTGACTCGATTTACATATAGGGGATTTTCACATACTTTATTGAATAGGTATGTTCCACCCTGCCTAGACCTCTTGCCCCTTCTTTGTCCCCCTATGTGAGATTTTCTAGATCCACCACTGGAAATGTGAAATATTTTTATTATAGCATTCTCTACGAGAAACATGCTCTTTGACTATGTTAGCAATATCTTTTTTTTTTGCAAAGGAAGAATGTGTACAACCTCAAATTGCTTTAGTGAACCCCCATATTTAATCACCATCCTACAAAAATATATAAAATCACCTTTAATATTAGGGAGAAATTAGGGAGTATCAACCAAAAAATCATACCTATATCTTGCTCTGTAGCCTGTAGTAACAAAAAATTCATCAACAATCATTTCAATAGTAAGCAAAAATGGCAGACCATCTTGGTGAACCATTTGTGAAACGATTGGCCATATTAAGTCAATTTGGAAAGTTTCACAAGAAGTAAAATAATTACAAATACTATATATTATTAAATATATTAATATATTTAATAATATATTAAATATAATTTAATATACTTTAAATATATATTTAAAACAGTTATACAGATTTCTAATCTGTCATGTTATTGTTACTTTGGGGCCATAGTCTATATACCAACTCCATATATAGTTTACCAGTTTGGACAGCAACCTAGTCCACATTGCTTAGATGTGTCACCTTTATGAAAAGAGAAAGATGCATAATTTTCAAAATGTGCTATCAATTTACACAACAGGTTTACTCCTTGGTGAAGTATTTTACCAGAAACACTGTACCCTCGAGTAAGCAAATAATTAGTACTTAGTGAGTGGCTAACATTAATTTTAGTTCATTTAAAACTTTTAACAGTATAAATCTATTAAAAGTTTAAATAAACTGGAACTGTGCAGACTTGTGTTGGTGTTGCTTTTACTAGACTGTTAAAAACAAACTTTTCCTCACAAATGTTCCCCAACAAATTCTTCCAATTATTTGAGAAAGATATGGAAATGGGTGAATAGGGTACAGCAATACTTAGAACCCCGATTTCATTATGCATTTTCGTAATATATTCCGCTTGTCTGTCACTCTAATTAATGGCTGTCCTTCTCCATAAACCGCCCAGAATGTGAGATTATTTATTAGTACCTAGCCATTTATCACCGGTGTGATAAGTGACAGAGAGAGGGGAAGTGAGAGTTGGCAACATTGTAATTGATCATTTTTCACTCGATATAGTCAGAGTGATTGTGGTAAACTCTTGGTTGCAGTGTGTGATTCTGTCAACACTGACAACAAAAATAAGGTGCATGAATACAGCAGGTTATTTAGATTGATTAAGTGCTGGCAGTAACATTAGGTTTCAATAGACTTCCCAATATCTGAACAGAAAATAGTAAAAGATCAGATCTATTAGTAACGACTCTGCACTTGCATTTATATTTTATTCTTTACATTTCTAATGCTACAGCTTAGTGGTGTGCATATTTATTAGAACTGACCATTAGCGTTAATAACTGGACTTCTAACTCTCATTGTCAAATCATTATATCTATTAAAACAAATAAAACAC
Source organism: Oreochromis aureus (assembly GCF_013358895.1). Classification (NCBI taxonomy): domain Eukaryota; kingdom Metazoa; phylum Chordata; class Actinopteri; order Cichliformes; family Cichlidae; genus Oreochromis; species Oreochromis aureus. Next base: position 16,375,913 of record NC_052942.1, on the reverse strand, counting down.
AATGTTATCTCAAAAGATAAACTGGTAAATGGCAAATAGCGATGATGATGTTGATCTTTGAAGGGGAATTTTATTTGGCTTACAATTTAATGAATGGGTTTTGAGGCTAAAGAGACCAAGGTTAACATGACTGAGTGAAAATCTCACATTGGCAGTATTCCAGCAATTTACAGTGTTGTCAAAAAAACTGAAACACTAAATTAAACCAGTGTCACATCACAGAGTAATCACAGCAGCCTGTGGTAGTTGCTTTTTTGAAATTTACTACTAGGGGCATGGTGCAAAAATGGCGCGAAACCACAATACACAGAAACAGCAGTTGAAAAATGCATTATTTGTTGCCATGGCTCAGGCTGTTCATCTGCCATGACCAGTAAAGACCCCTTTTTATGAGAGATGGTAGCACTCATCACAAGTGAATATATTCTATATACTTCCCTCACTTGTTTTCCTGAGGGAATTTAAAACAGGGTTTCTCTGTACTTTCCCCAGAAACCATTGCTACATTCAACAAAGTATCACTTCTGATCCTTGATGGACAGAAGGAGTACTTTCACACCACATCAAGACTCATTACCTAGTATCTTTGGATATAAACGTTAAAGATTTCCTGTATGCCAATGATTAATAGCAATAAAGCAAAATATATATGTTGCTTTTTCTTCTAGACTGACTGGCACAAAAGCAACGAAATATATTGTGTCCTCTCATGAAAAATGTCCACAAATGAATACTGGTAAAAACAGTATTAATTTGTTCTATATGTTGATTCTTATATCGTATTGTACAAATAATTTGGTCTTCCACATCTTTTTTTCCTGTCTTTGGGAACTGGGAGGGAACGTATTTTAATAAAAAGGTGAATTACAAGCACTAGCATGTCCGTTTATGGGTGTGTCATACAAACAAAGATACCTGCTGATTAATGACATGGAATTTCAGAACAACTAACCACTGAGTTGGCCACACTGTTTGTTTGATACTGCAATAAAAAATCTTCAAAACCAACCAATATCACAAACATGGTTTAGGGGTCCAGTTCAGAGTCTCTTTTCACGTGATGCACAGCAGATAGCCTGCAGGTCCAAGTACTTGTGGCCTTAAATGTCAAGTTGTTAGCATCCCTATGTAGCCTTAATAAAATTTAAATGGGTCACTATTTAAAATATTCACCTCTCATACAGTTGTTATGAAGGGTGAATCTTGATATGAAGACTGAAATAATTTTTCATGTACCAGTATCTAAACATGTCTGCTCTCTTATCAAGGGAATCTATAGGGATTGACACGCTTATGGCGTTAGTCTCAAGGAACTTTAGTTTTTGGCACTCTGACACTGGTAACATGTTAGTTTGGAAGCAGTGCACTTACACTTTGAGATCTAGGTTTTGTTCTTTTGGAGGTAGGATCTATATATTTTTAAGGTATCTGCAAAATAAAACCATGATTTTATAGAAGCTCTTAAGTTGAAAATGTCAAGATGTAAGATAAAAAGGTCTATTGTTTTTTCTGGAACAGCTAATTGAAAACACACAGACAAACTGGTGGGGGTTAATCAATAACAAGGTAGTGTTTTTACATTGGTAAACCCAGTGAAAATGTTCTTTAATGACCAACATGTACAGGTAAGAATAACAACATATTGCTTAAAGTCTCTCTGGACTTGTAAAGCTATTCTTTTGAACTTTCCTCTATACCGTGGGCTGAGAAGATGAGTTTCATTAGGGGGATAAAACACACCTTAATTAACTTTACCATTAGTCTATTCCTGCCAAGCTTTTCCAGTCACAGCAGACCTTTAATTCTGTTTAATTACCTTGGAGATTCCACTGTATGCACTCTTCCTTGACATTACAAGAAAACATTAATTTCTCAACAAGTTCTGTGTATGTGTGTGTCTACCGCTAAGAGAACTACATGATGTTTATCTTGTGACTAGCAAGACTTATGAAGATGGTATGACACATAATGCATTACAGTTTGCAAATGACTTATTCAAGCATTTCTTCAATCATTTTTTATCAACTTAGCAATTTACTTGTTTATTTATTAACTAATCATATCAAAATATCAACACAATTTGTATTTAGGAAGATTTGATGTGAAATTTTAATTAAAAAATCTCTTTCATGAGATGGATAGGGGGAGACCTACAAAGCTGGCAGTGGAAGAACAAACTGTAGATTGGTCTGAACAGCTAATATATGAGAATTAGCACATGGTAGTGTTCACTTACAGGAAAGGCTTATCAATCACATTATCATCTGACTTGTCTTTAAAATTGTTCGCTATTGGTTAATATATTACAGCTATAATCACCCTGTGCTGGCATGGAAGTCTCCTTCTCAGCAGCCTACTGACTTACAGTTGGAGCTCTAGTAATGCAAATGAGCCTATAAAGTGTCCCTGTGTGGGGAATTCCCCTCTGGACATCAGACTGACATCAGCTGAGAAGTGCTCTCTGTTATTCTACAATTTAGTCTCTTCTTTGTACAAGATAATCCGATTTTATTCTATATTTTGGTCTTTTTTTTGTCCATATAATACATGAAAAAAGAGCTTGGAAAGCGAATATACAACAGGCTTTGGATGGTAAAGAGGCAAAGCGTTTGGGGCCAAGATAGAAGGAAATTGGTGATGATAGGAAATGAAAGCGCACGAGAGGGTGCTACTAAGTTATTTATATTAAGCTATTGAGAAGGCTAGGCAAGAAATTATGTGATTATTATTCTTTGATTTGCAAAGCTATGTTGTGATTGGCCCTTTCATGGGTGGTGGCATTAAACTTTATGTTTATGGGTCCCAGTGTTAAGCTCATTTCCACGCTCCCCATTGCACACACAAAGTATTGACATTCCATTTAAGTTGACAACAGTGAGGAGGGTATTTTATGACAGAAATGTAATGGAAATGCATGCAGGAGGTATTGCAGTAAAAGATATCACCCAATTACATTTTTGCATAGTTGGAGAGTAAAAAAGAAAACAAGTGCATGATGCACCACTGCTTTGTTCATAAAGAAGAAAGGGAGAGGGAATCATTTTAGCTATTCACACACAAACAGAATAATAGTCTACAAAGAAAATCTCCCTATGCATATGTATAGTGGGAAATAATAACACTAAAATGAGGTTTGATATGATAATTACTTATAAAAGTTTAAAAGTGTAACATCTATATGTAAAAGCACAATCTCGTAACTGTGTTCAAAGCTGAGAAAGAAATACATCTGGATTGTTAACATGGCTGTTCAATGAAGGTGCTTTGTGAGCAAATGGGAAAACAAATTAGGTTAACATCTTGTGACAAGATAAATAAAACCTTGATCAATTAAGTGGTTGAAAAAGACGGGAGTCCGGCATTCAGCGGGAGCAGTCTTGCTGTTACAGTTTAATTCTTGAGCCACAGAGAAGCATTGATTCTCCTTGGCACCCTGTCCTTGTCATTACAATTGATGCTGAGGCCAGCCCAAACCATTTTCAACAACCACTAATGGCTTCAAGGAATTCAGCTGGACTTGTGGCAGAATTCTAATAAGCAGATTTTATGAATTTGGAGTGCAGGAACTAGAAGGCAGATTGCTGCAGGTCGTTCAGAGAACACAGTGAATGCATTAACAAAACAATTCTCTCCCATTACTGCACAGTTGGAATTACCTCTGTTCTAAGATGCTGAAATGAGATCGAGGTGCCAGAGAGGTCAGCTTTTCTGATGAAACAAGTTGCAATAGTGATAATTGTAACCTGGCCGAACAAACATTTCAGCTGTTTAAAAAGCAGTTTCTTTGACTATCTAACACACTAATGTTTGACATTCAAGCAGCAAACAAAGTTTTCTTTTTCGCCTAAGCTCTTCATATATGCTGTAAGAACATATTTTATCTCTCAGGTGTTGGACTTCATCTTTCCTCCCTAAGGGGGCATATACAGAAGGAGAGGAAAGTTGTTTTAGTGCAGCTCATTTCTCTGAGATCAGGTTGGTTTTTCGACTGGTCGCTCCTTTTTTTAACAATCACTTCTTCTTTGTTTCGTTTTTAATTATGGTAACTTCTTTATAACCAAACGTTATAATGAAAAATTAAGTTACCCATAAACAAGAATAATTTCTTCTGGAATCCACCGAGGCAGGAACTGACAAAAATATAAACTTCTGCTGCACTGTCAGAACAGTGAGAGACAGTTTGTGTACAACCCCACAGCCATTCTTACACAACAGAGACATTTTCTGTCTGTCTCCTGTATGCCTCTGTCTTTGGTTCTCCATCTAGTCAAAAGTTCTTTGTTCAATCTGGAACTGCAGCTCTACTTCAAAAGAATTCAGTGAATTGAAGACGCTGTTGCAGTAAAAGTGCAGCGTTTAAGTCAACTGAGCATTCACCCTTGAGGCCAAGCAATGTTTTCATCCACATAAGTCGAATACAGCAACTTTCAGATCTGCTCTACTCCACCCTATTAAATTGAACTCTGGACAATGAAGGGTGGAATAGTTGTAAGAATTTAAAGTACTCTAAATCCTGCTATATCCAATTTATGTGTATGGCTTACAAAGAAAAAGGATATTGCCCACATACAGTTCAAGCTATAGAATGAGAGACATTATTCTCTAACCTCCATGCACTGAGTGCATTAAATTGCTCTCTTCCTGATGGGGATTTTTAGATTCTTGAAAAATACCAGCTTACAAGATTGAATGCTGTACAGCCTACAGGTAGGACATGGTATACATATAAGTTGAATGGCAACTACTCTTTTTATGTGTCAACTCTTGAACAGCAACACTAGCAAATGTGCACAGCTCCAAGGATGGCATTGCCAGTTATCAAAAGGAAGCAGCACTTTCTTCAAATGTCTTAACTGCAATATTACTTATACTGTATCACTGCTATTAAGAACTGGAACTTTTAAAAAGTGGCAAATGTATTAACTACATAACAAAAACAAATGCAAATACTTTTACTATTCTCAAATTACAAATGTTAGAATAATTCATAAAAGAATTCCAAAATTAATTGTTCAAATTGGTTTGATTTGAAGCCATAAGCGCAGTCATAGAGTGCAGGCTTCCACAAAAGTCAATGCTCTGATTAAACATCCTAATCATTTATTAAAAAATAATAACACCAGGTACACTCATAAATTGGAATATTTTAAGAACAACAGAGTAACATTAAACATTAGTTCACAATAGTGCATCAAAACTCTGCAAAACCTTTGGTGTTACCATTCATGACATAAACCATCCTTTTGTTTTAGGCCCCTCTCACACAGGTCTAGAGACCTGTCAGCGACAGCCTGGCAACTGCCAGCTGGTATTGAAAATTCAGTATTCCCCAACTGACTGGTGAGTAGTTGCAGTTGGCTACTGTCAGTCACTGAGTGAAATTGGTCCCTAAAGCTACGTTGCTCTGAAAACTTTGTTGCAATTGCTTTGGTCACAGCAGGTTGCCACAGTCACTTGTAGTTTGCACAGAAGATGTTAACTTCCTTGCAAATACTCACAAACCACTTGCCAAGAGCTAGTGGTGCTATGAAAAGTATGAAGAAAAGTAAAAAAGAGTAAGAAAAAATAATAATACATTTCTAAATAGCACCAGATCCGTATCAAACATAGTGAGTTCTTCCTCTAGCCCATCTCTTTTCAAGCTTCATAAAAACTGCCTCTTCAGTTTCTATCCATGCTAACAGAATGACCAACAGACAAACAAACATCAACAAAAACAAGCTCCTTGGCAGAAGTGATTTCAAATATTTTAAAAGCAATAAAACATTTAATTAAATCCAGATTAAACTGTCAATATTTATAAGTACTGCTTTTTTCAGTTTCTCTCAAATAGTCAGAAAGGCAGCTCCAATGGTTTGGAGTATAATGGCTGTATAGAGCATCATCAAATGTTTCTGCTGTGCTTTTAGAAACAGCAAAAGAACCAAGACCATCCGAGAAGGCTTTGTGGTCTATAAATTAAAAGCATTTATCATCTATAGTCTATGGTGCACACTACCACCATCATAAAATATTAAAGAGCTATTTCAAACCGATGAGAAAGATAACAGGCAACTGCTAAAGTCTTAAAAATTGGCATGTTGTATACTCTCCTTTTGGTTTTAGTAAGCAGTTGTACAGCAGCATTCTGAAGTAATTATAACTGACTGATAGCATTCTCCAGTATCCCAGAAGTCAGAGTGCTGTAATCGTTTAGGATGCCCTGTGTGCATCTCTCTGTTGTCTCTCTGAGTTGCTCAATAGTTTTTATAAAAAGGATAATGGATAAAAATCTGTTTTGTCGCACCCTGCACATGAACCTTTAAAGTTAAAAATCTGGATCAAAAGTGAAGTCAGTGAGGTGTCCTGATGCTTGGGGTTGGTGTTAGTAACAGTAATGAGTATATATCTCCTTTCTGTCCTTTATCTTGGGTGTGCTACAGAAAAAGGAGGGCAGTAGAGTAGTTAAAAAGTGAGACGGCTTTCATCTGTGGCCACCTGTGCATTTGTTATTGTGGCATACTATACAATGTCTGTTACCAGAGTCACTGCTCCAAATGCCTTCTACAGTCTTGTAGTTGGAATAAACAGTTGTGGCCAACACCACAGTGACTGATTTATGCTATAAAATGGGTGGATGAATAGATATTTCAAATATTCAATAGTTTATTTATTATTTTGCATTCCCCTTTGTTTTGTTTTCCCCATGAAAAAAGGTGAAATCTTATGGTCGTGTTTGCTCCCATTTAACTGAGTCAAAATGTGGCACACTGAGTTCTTTGTCAGTGTCCTTCTCAAAAATTAATTGAATCATATCATTAAATTGTAATGATATCAGCGCGAAGTTTGCTATTGGAAGCAGTTGTTTTAGTCTGTGGTTTTTCTTATCAGACACTAGTAGTCACAGCTTGATGCCGAAAAGGAAGGCGGATACCCACATGGCTCAGACAAAAGCCTAACCATCAGACACTGATCGTCAATTAAAATTTCATCAGCCGCTTGAAAAGATTCATGGATTTATGTTTGTCAGCTTACTGAATGCTGTTTGAGAATTTTTATGTTTATGTTTGAGAGTATTTCAGCTGACAGTGTCAGAATATACCCGTATTTGTCAGCACGTTTTTAGCAGTTGCACAACTTGCACTGTGTGTTGGATAGGGTTGGGACATAAACCTTCATTTTATTATTGCTACAGCTGAAGTAGAAGAAATATTCACATGTAATCTAATTTTTTGGGCTCATTTACGGGATCCTTGATTCTTCTCTGGAGGCAGGAATATCAGTGTTTTACTGTAAATTGCTCCTGATATATAGGTCTCTGCTTTTGAAGGTAAGTTTGTGATATGGAGTTTATTCAGAAATAGATTCTTTCCTATCACTAACTTGACAGCTTTTCTCACTTTCCACATTTACCAGTGAAAAGAAAAATTAACAAGTGACAAGACAAAGTGAAACAAACCTGTCATTTTAAGTTTGCATATGCACTATGTCTTCTATTTTGACATCAAGACATCATTATAGTATTGTTGTACTTTGCCATGTCCACAAGTATTTGACGGTCTTAGTCGGAATGAAATAAATGTCATCATCAGACAGTGAAAGCAACACCACGCACTCACATGCCCTCCAATTTGTTGTGACCTTGCAGACTTGTTGATGCAGTTACCCTATAGGTAACTATTATGTGGGTGACCTCCAAGCAGAGTAGAAAATTTAACAATAAGAACAACTTTTCATCTGTTTCATCAGCAGCTGTCCCAGTCTTAGGCGAAAACACCACTCCCAGCTTTGGCTACAGAACATTTCTATTATTGTTGTTGTTTTTTTGGTTTTTTTGCAATGATTTTTTCTATTGATGTCAAACCTTATATGCAAAGCAATTTTAAAACATACTGTATAACTTTACTGGTCTTATTGTAAGGTCCACAACCTTACAACATATGTACATATTTAAAACAGCCCTGTTTACAGCATAGTATTATGTATTCAATTCGGACCCCACCATTTCTCTTATTAATGTGGAATACAGTATTTCTAAAAATATAACTGGAACTGATATGCTATCGCCAAAAATAAACAATAAATATGCAGAAGATGATACAAGGTGGAACTAGCATATAATGCAAAGTCTATTTGTAACCTTTGAAGTTACTGAAGGTTGAAATTAAAAGCTTGTTACTTTTTATATGTTATGGATAAGTATCTTGTTAACCATCCACCAAGGTTTGAATGTCAAAAATATGTAATTTGCTATAATTAAAACACTTTCTTGTATCAAAGGAGCATCTGGCAGCTTCATCTGTGGGTTGCAATGAACCTTCTCCTCATGAATATGTAAATCAACAGTGAACCTGAAAGAATCAACGTAAAGCCGCGGGCCAAACCCAGCCAGTGATAAATCACAAAGCGATAAGAAATAATATTAGAGAGGATTCAAATGAGTCAACAGTACGGCCACATAAGGTAATCCACAATTAATAACACAAAGACATCAGATGTTATCTGCTCTGGTCAATCCCTAGTGTCAGGGAATTAGATGAAGTCAAGTGTGTCAGCGAAGCTAATGGTCCAGATAGATTATCTCCAGGCTGATGTAGCTTGCAGACAAACCCAAGTCAGCTAATTCAATGCTTCCTGTCAGTGTCACCATTTTTACAGCAAATGTAAACCACCTGGACTTTGAAAACCTGGAACTGTACAGAGACAAATTGCACATTTAGTAGGTCGGCACTGCTTTAGATTGAGCACAGTTGCTGATAGAATAATAGATTCAGGAACTGTAATGTCATTTTAACCTGTGATGAAGTCAGGACTGTGAAAGGATATTTTTGTGCTTTGAATTTATTTTTGAACCGCTAATGTTGAACCACAATTCAGATTTAACTGATGTCTACAGCATCTTTCAGAAACTTGATCTCCTTTCACCTCCTCACAATGAACACCCCAAATTACTGGTCAGGGAAAATACAGCTGGATGTTTAACAGAGGTTCACTTGATATTGCAGTATTGATTCTGCCTCGCACTTCAGAAAAATTTCTTATGCCCTAAAGGTAACAAGAGAAATAAAAGTGAAAGAAATCACAGATCCAAGATTTTCAGTCCTTTGGGAAGAAATTAAGTTCGGTTAGACTTTAAAGGGGCTGTTAGATGGAATGTTGGATGTGATTTTACCATCAACCTTTCACTTGTTCCACCATCTGCTATTACAATAAATTGTAAAAGCTGCTCTCCCTCTGTTCAGTGCCATAAAGCACTTTTCTTTGTGAGATCCAGCATATTATCCATGAAATCCAAGCCTAGAGCACAAGGTTGTAAATGCAGCATACAAAGCTGTAGAGGCTGCCAATATTTTAATTGTAGTACAGCACCATATATGTGTGTGTCTCTGTGATTATTTTAAGATTGTTTTAAAATAATGGAATTCAGAGACCTAACCTACAATACTTTCATCATATTATTCCTGAACTTTAAATGACAGTGTGACAGCTAAACGCAAGGCTTAACAGGCACAAAAGGAAATGCATACGAGTCTTGAAAAAAATGTTTGTCCTGTTCCTTACCACCAAAGTGCTGTATTTGTTTTACTTTCTGCATGAAGCACTTTTATCCCCTATTGCATCCCACTCTGGACCAGTAAGGAAATACCTGATTAAAAATGAATTTCCACTTAACATTCAAAAATGTCCATTGTTATGTTCACGCAAGGAGAAAAACAAATTTACCTCTTGTAGTACATTCTTACTTTGCACTACAGTGACGAGCAAAAATAGAATACACCACCCTATTGAGAAGGGTAAGAGCATGTCTTTCTGTTGGCCAAAATATCGAAATCTTAAAATATTAATCAAGAAGAGTTAACAGTTTATAAAGAAAGCAGATAACATCTTTGTTAGAACCGCCTTATCTAGTACACACCTGCATTTCCCACACTTAACATCTTAAACTTGAACAATACTTTGTGTTTAGTTAATATTCTATTCTATTCTATTCTATTATGCCAGACTTCCTAGTAGTTTTTAAAATAGTCCTAAGGAATAGTTCTCTGGGCTCTCGCAAGGTCCTTCCGAAATCTACTCGGAAGAAGATTTGATCCCTTTCTGCTTACTTTCAGTCCAGTCCTTGAACCTGATATTTTCAGAGGAAATTTTCTTTGTTGTTAAGCCACGTAAAACTGACCTCAATCAAATCAAATCAATCAAGCGTAAAAAACACACTCTACTCAAGTTATGAATCAGTGTTGTGTCCGCACATGACAGACAAGAACTCATTTCAAATTGTATCTTTCTGTGTTCCAAAATCATATAATGTCTTCCATTCCTTTAAATGAACATGTAAAAAATGCCAAAGATAACACAGTTTGACATACATTAAAAAGTATATTTGCACCAACAAGTAAATTGACAAAGAATCATTAGCTAACAAATTGGCATATCTCAGCATGGTGTGCAGTGTGTCCTTAAAAATCCTGAGGAAACTGCACAAATTAAGGATAAAAGAAGAGATGCCAGACCTAAAAAACCACATGAGAGCTACAAAAGATGAATAATATCTGAAAGTCAAATGTGAAATTATTGGCTCAGATCAGCAACGTTATGTACAGTAAACTATATCTGAAGACAACAAGACATTAAAAGAAAGCTTCTTATTCCTGTTTATGTTTGCGTGTTTCATTAAATCATTGCACCTATTTTCCAGTTTCCTAACAAAATATAACGAAGATGCGGCTAGTACTGGCACAGTGTATTACTGGCACAATACTGTATTTTTTTCTTTAAGAGGACATCAGTAGTCTTTATGTCAAGTAGAATATAGTCTTGCATAAAATCAGCGGAGTGGCCCTTGTGATTTACGGTACAGCCCATCTTTTTTGTGGTATTAGACAGTTCTGAGATTCTCCTTCATTCCTCAAATAGTAAAACGTAACATGGAAATCACACCTAGTCAGACTATATTGGCTCCTTACTTTCTTGGGAGGTTGAATCTGCCCACAGGCCTCTGATTAAGTCCTTTCCCTGTCTTATCATTCTGAAGAATCAAACAGAGCAAATGGAAAGCATTTTCCATGGGGATATTTCTTCAGCGGCAGCACAAACAGAAACCACTTGCAGCCTCAAACTGAATTCAAAATTTTGAGATAACGTTGTCAGGTGTGATTACTGTTTATATCACAACTCTTTCCTTCTGATATACAGTTTAGAAATTCCTCTGCTGTATTAACTCTATTAACTTTTGCATTCACATTTCATTTACTTGAAAGGTATCTTTTAGGGTGGTCAAAACGTGATTAGTAAATAAATAAATAAATTCTTAATCGTTTTAAGGAAGCATTGAAGTTCTCTTGAGTGTTGGAGAGCAGGAGTGTAAGGATCTGTCAAACCTGTAACTTTCTGTTATATCTTGATCTGCAAGGCCATCTGTAAATTCCTCCTTTTTTTGGAGGGGGTGTCATTTGGGATGGTAGAAGTATTAAAAAATGACCTGAATTACATTTAAGCCTTACAACCTTTAACAGATTAGCATGCTTTACCCTGAATTAACCACCACAGATTCACATGGCTAATTACCATAAGTAATGTGAGCCTGAAGCTAATTTGCATGCTATTACTGCATATGCTAAAGCTTTTTCTCAACCTATGTTTACACACACACACACATGCGGTACACAACAACATCAATGTTCCAAAAAAAAAGTGTTTCAACAGACATTGCTTCAAACTGTATTTCACAACAAAGCTAAGGTAACATAGCAGTGGTGTCCTTGCAGTTAGCTACAGTGATGAAGCTATCCCTCCTTTCTCTGCCATGGTTCACATAATCCTCCTGAATGTCTCTGTCACCTAATCCTCCTCCTGTGTCTGTGTTTACATTAGTGCACCGAGCTGCTGCATTCCCCATAACTTTTACAATTTCTCTTCTGCACAGTCCACGAAAGTTTGCATCACGGATTCGGACACAGTTTCAGATCCCTAGGTGACCGCCGGAGTCTTTTCAAGCCAACCAGCAACGTACTCTGTATGGATGTGCACACACTTCCACAACCTATAATAATGTGTAGATCTGCTGTAGTGATCACTGTCTCCCTCCTCAGAGATAGTTAATGCCTAAATCTCTTTCTAACTGGCAGGGAATCACATAATTGGCTGTGGTCCATTTGCTCACCCGCGTGTGTGTCCTCTCACTAACAGCAGATTTTAATGAATCAGTTTTACAGTGATTAGAGCTCCTGGCTATGAGGAGGTCAGGGAAGGAGTGAACGACTCTGACCGCTGAGAGACGGCCAAGCATGGATGTCTGTAGTCTAAATGGTCTTAGCACAGTGTGATGGGCTTAATCAAAACGCTGCAGTTTTCTTTCTCCCTTGATAATTCTTTGTCTGCTGCGTCACTGAAACTCACTATCTCTTTCTAAGAATGTATGTTTCTATCTCTCTGTGTGGATAAGCTCTCCCCCTCACTCATACACACACTCTTTCTCCTCGCTCTGCAGTATCTCTCTCTTTCCTCCGTCCCATAATGCTTTTAGTTTCTATGTCGAGTATCCATGATAGCCAAAACGTGTCTGGGGGGTGCTGAACTACACTTAACTAAAGCAATTTGCAATTAGCCTCACTCATGTCTGTTTCCTATGATGGTTTATATTGTGCTATAGTTAACAGGAAAAAACCACACACACACACACACACACACACAAAAAAGAAAACAGAGGCCTAAATTTCGATCATTAATTGAGTCATATATGTGTCATTTCAACCAACTGTAATTTTGCAGTAATTAGAATGTTTGGAAATTAAATGGCTGAATTATTGATCAGTTTTCTTAAAATCCTTTGAACAATGTTCACATTATAATGCGGTCTATGCCAGCGTTCCCCTTAGGAAAACTGAATCTAGAGTACATCACGAAATGGAACCTAAATTTTCAGTTTAACTGCAGGCATACAGAATTTGCACATGTATTTTGCTTAACTGTTGCCATTTCATGCTACTTTATGCTTCTGCTCCTGTAAATTTCAGAATTGTCATTTAAATTCATTTAGTTACTAAAGGGTTAAAATACACACAAAAAATCACCACATGCCACTAAAGCACTGTGCCTTAGTACTGATTTTACAAGTCCTTGGATCTCCTCTCTTACCAATTTCTCCTCAATTTGCTGTTTTGATGATGAGAGTGGAGAGTGTAGTCTAACACGTCGGTTTTAAATCTAGGTTTAGCTCTATTGACTCATAAGGCCACAGCCTATGATGCACATTTTTATCCTCATCAAACCATTCAGTGACTCCTCCGGACCTTTGGTTGGGGGCACTGCAAATGTTTCATCACAGGATAAAGGTCGTCACTTTGGACAGCGTTGTATTGATTTACAGTGACTCTTCTTTATAAATGGACAATACCAACAAAACAGCCAAGAGTTTATTTGATGCCTTTCCTGAGGATTCAAGTTTGGTTTTATTTTTTCACTGATAAAGATGTTAAAATCAGTTTATATCAACAGTCTGTGACATAAAGCGTTACTTACAGAAATATGTATCTGCAGTAATGATCTGTTAAAAGAATTGGACACTGACAGAGGCTTCTGTTGACTATTATTTTTCAATATTTTCAATATTGGCAATATTGCTTAATTGTAACTGGAAGTTAGCAAGAGGTGATAAAATACATGTAACCCTTTTTTTGTCATTACACCAAAATCCCACATATTTCTAATTAAATTTAGAAATTTTGCTTTGTTTTGGCTGATGATTAGTATTATTTGCCCAGCATTTGCTTTTGATGTTTCAGAACACTAATCGGGAAACTCTTAAAATGCCGAAAACATAAATATGCACAGATACAAATACCTTCACTGGCATCTGCTGGTTGATAAGCACTGCTCATAGCCTGAAGCCCAGCCTCTGCAGTGATACAAAGCCTGGCTCATAGCAGTGCACTGCCGAGCCAACTCCACTGATTTACCATGTCAACTTCTCTAATTCACCATGTTCTCCATGTTGGCCAGACAATCCATGTAGACAGCCTCAAACCAACCACACTGACAGGGAAGGCAACGGCAGTTGGGGGTCTGCCCAATGCGTCTCTGGCTATGACACACCTGTCAATCAAATGGAAATACCACAATATGCAAGCCAGAGAGCTGTTGTGCTGGTGCTCCTGCCAAAAAGAGCCATGGATGTAATTTCTTTGTCAGCACTGCAACCTACATCTCAAATTACTAATACTACTAGTTTGTACTTTCTGTGTTATTAACACACACTTGAATATTTGTTTTATTTGATATTGTTTGTCATTCTGCAGCAGATGTGCCACATTTTCATTACCACATAAAATATATATGTGGAAATTCTGCTTCTGTCAATACTTTGTAGCGCACAATAATGCTTCTGTGTGCTTAATTTGATCTTTAAATGATTTTTTTGTTTTAAACACAGTTATTAGGTTTTCTGTTACACCCTTTAATAAATTTGTTCAGCAGCAGCTCAAATATATAGGATGAAGAGGAAACTGCCAAACCTTTTTTCCACCAAAAAATTTATTATTTTCTGGTATGTGCACTCATTTCATTCATCCTATCATTGCGCTCTTTAGTAGCAGTGTATTTGCACACATGTAGCTGGAATATATAAATGGAAAGTGGATCTGAACTCATTTATTGTTCAAAATCAACCTTCTTAACAATGATTGAAACTCAACTTACCTTTATTGTTGTAAAATCAGAGAATTATACCCTCTTGGGTATAGCAGATAAAGGCCTTTTTAAGATGTAAAAGATATTTTTAATTTGCCCATGGGGCATATGGTGCTAAGGCAAATGTTACTATAGGTTATCTTTTACCCTGAAATCCTCCTAATTCCAATTATATAGTGCTTTATCCCTCTCTGTGATCGAAAATCTTCACCATCATTCAAATATGATTTTTGGCTACTGACAATGGCAGCCTGCTGTCTTATTCTACTGATTGTAGTTACTTTAGATTGTCCAGCTATCAAAGGCTACTTTTTTCTAGTGTTACACACCTAGAATAAAAGATGTGATAATGAGACGCACAGTCTTATACCTTCAAATCAGATCAGAGGATTTCCTAATATAGTCTACTTATTATTGTCTGTCACTGAAGAAAATGATTCAAAATGGCAAAACAGGAGAAATTCGGCATGTTGCATTTTGCAGTAATCTAAAGAAATAGCTGAGAAACAGAGTAATTAACAGCTATCAGTTTGGAAATGGTTACAAAACCATTTCTAAGGCCTAGGGACTCCAATGAACCACGGTGAGATCCACAAATAGAGAAGACTTGGAACAGTGCTGAACATTTCCAGTAGTGACTGGTCAGCCAACATTACTCCAAGAGTGCATCCAAGACTTATCCAGGAGGTCCCAAAAGAACCCAGAACAACACCTAAAGAACTGCAGGCCTCACTTGTCTTTAGTTGAGGTCAGAGTTCATATTTCAGCAATAAGAAAGAGACTGGACAGAAGTGGCATCCATGAGAGAGTTCCAACGTAAAAATAACTGCTGACCAAAAAGAACACAAAGTCTCACATTTAAAAAAAAAACAAAAAAACATCTTGATGATCCCTGAGACTTTTGGGAAAATATTCTGTGGAGTGACAAGACAAAAATAAAATTTTGTGGAAGGTTTGAGTCGCATTACATCTGGCATGCAAAGTGTATACAAGTGCATCATAATGAGAACATCATACCAACAGTGATGATGATGGTCATGATGGTCTCGGGCTGCTTTGCTGCTTCGGGAGCTGGACGACTTGCTGTAATTGATGGAACCATGAATTTTGCTCTACCAGAAAATCCTGGAAAGGAAAATGTGTGTCCATCCCTTTTGCTCTGAAACTCGAGTGCATTTTTGCTATGCAGCAGGATAATAATCCAAAACACACCACAAAGTCCACCTTTGAATGGCTCAAAGAACAAAACAAAAAAACGAGGGTTTTGGAGTGGCATAGTTAAATCAGATTGAGATGGTTTTGCATGATATTAAATGGGCCTTCATACTCGAAACCCCTCCAGTGTGGCTGAATTAAAGCAATTCTGGAAAGAAGAGTTCAGAGCTCCAGAGATATGTGAAAGACTGAGAAAAAGTGGCACAACCAGTTATTAGGTTTAGGGGGCAGTTACTTTTTCGAACAGGGACAGGTAGGTTTGGATAACCTCTTTCTCTTAAAAAGGAAATCATCACTTAAAAACTGTATTTTGTTTTTCATTGGGTTATCTTGTCTAATATTCAAATGTATTTGATAATCTGAAAAGTGTGACAAATATGCAAAAACAAACAAATCAGGAAGGGCGTAAAGACTTTTTCATTTCACTAGATGTATGGTTGAATTTATATATTGACTTTTATTCTGTAACCCTTTCCGGTCAAGGTTGAAAGGGTTTGTTAAATGGACTATACTGAATTATATTACTGAGCTATACTACTGAATTTTGGAGAGATTAGCTTGCTGGTCAGCCTACCATTACATGATGACAAAACAAAAATTATCCATGTGTCCCTGGCAGATTGTTTGCTCCAGTGCTCATCCTTCCACTCAGCCTGCACTAGCACTGACTGGCAGTGTAGCTGACTAAAGGGCTGAATGGGGTAAGACTATTTACACCTACTATAAAAGTGTAATGTGCATCTGGAAATGCTATACAGACAATGAACAAACTGATTGTGCCCTTGCATTTACACATAGAAGTTGATGACTGCATCTGTCGGCTCAGTAATTGGATCTTGTTTTTTTATAAGGGCTTTGCAAAATAAGGACGGTGCAGGAGAGGTAAAGCTGTGCCAAGTCTGTGTGTTGTCACATGCTGTACATGGGCAGGTGTAGTGTCGTGAGGGCTGTGGATGTTACAGAGCCAAGACTTATTTCCGTTTTTGCAGCAAGACTTGTCCTCTGAGACTCTTTAGTGAGAGGCATGGCAAGAAGACATGGTAATAATGTCTGTGTCCTGTCAGTGGATACTTTTTCACTAATGCAAACACACGGTGCAGATTGCATTTCCACTTGGCTGACTCCCTGGCTGAGATCTGATGATAATGTGAGCCAAGCCACCTCCTGAGGTCCCCAACCATCATATGGATCTCTAATGAAAGAAGCAACTACTATGTCACAATGTTTAGTAACTTCCTTGTTTACAGATTTGATAATTAGTATGCATTTGTTTTATGCGACCAAAGGTGGTCTTCTTCTTTTCTTTAAACAAAATCAAACAAAGCTTGTGTAAAAGACCATTTGTAAAATGATAGGATCAGCTTGTCATCATCTGTCATCCAGAAAGCCGTATTTTTTTTTTTTTAAAGAAAAAGTCTGAAGACTGCAGCATTTCTTTCAAGTCTTTCAACTTATAATAACACAATGCACTTTAAGTGGAGCTAGTGAGTGGCTCATATCGATCTTAAAGGTTGACACTTTACTGAAATAAAGGCTGCTTCTTAAATCATAGAAATGGCCAGTTTCCCAGTACACTACTTTTATAAGACTCCAAGACTTTCTTATTAACAGCACATCAGCTATAAAATCTTCCTTTTTAATGGCCATAAATATACCTCTAACATGTATTTTGGATTAGAGAGGTGATATTTCTTACACATTTTTTTTCTGAAACACCACAAACAATCCGTAATCCATGCAAATATTCAAATGAGAAATAATCAGCATGTTATAGTCTGACGTCATAAATCTTATCTTTGGAAAAGTCTGCAGTGCTCTATCAGAATGAGAGTTTGACATTAAAGCCAATGACATTAAAGATAATGCAAGTGTGTTACTCTGACAGCGTGCATGAAAATAACCACCATGACAGTTTAGCAGGAAAAGGTCAGAATGGAAATGACTGTTCACTCATTATGGAGCTCCTGAGGCAACTTTTTACTGTCACTTGCTAATAATTGCTGAGGCAGTTGCTGCCAGTGACTGTTACTTTTGACTGATTTGGAAGTGTACTCCTCTCAACTACTTTCTAAAAGGTGATAAGCAATAAATTACCTTTACTGTACCCAAGTATATTTCTGTATTCTTTTTACATCTGTGTAAGGAACTGTGTAAATGTTTTAGGCAGATCAGATGTTGAAATTTTTGTTAACTGTGTAATAGCCTGCCATAAGGCAGGCGTTTGATTTGTCTCAGATTCAGTGTGCAGCGTGATAAGGACTGTAAATATACAGCTGGAGTGATTAAGAACTTTCTTCAGTGCCAAGCAGAACAAGGAGCACTACAACAGATGTTATGGCCGCCACAGAGCACTAATCTCAATACCACTGAGTCAATCTGGGATTACATAAAGAGACAAAAGTGTTGTGACAAGTTCTTGAAGATGCGTGAAACAACCTACCTGCCAAATACATTGAAGAGCTTACTAAAGAGAATTACAGTGAGTTAAAGCACAGTGTGATTAAAGCTGGTCTTATTTAAGTTGTTTGTGTTTACCTGTTTCATGGCATTTTACTATAATCAGTTTAAAGCATTTGCACAGAACTGTATATCATATGTATACTAAATACACTAACTGCTAACTTCATTAGGTAAACCTTTTCCAAGTACTGCATTGAACCCCCTTTTCCCTTGAGAACTGCCTCAATTCTTTGTGGCACAGGTTCAATTATTGGCATAATAGCCGCACACAGTTGCTCCAGATTGATCAGCTGGTTTGCCCAGATTGGTCATGCTCAAAAAACAAGCGTCAGATGATTTGAGCTTTGTGACATGATGTGTTATCCTGCTGGAAACAGCCATCAGAAGGGTCAGCATGAAGGGTCAATATGGTCAGCAAGAGAGTAGTCTGTGGTCTTTAAATGATGCTCAGATGGTATTAAGGAACTCAATGGGTGTTAAAAAAACATAACCCCATTACACTACCAACATAGATCCACGCTTTTATGTTACTTATGACCAAATTCTGGCCCTACCAAACACCAGGCAATATTTTTCTAATCTTCTGTCCAATTTTGGAGAGCCTGTGGGAACTCTAGCCTCAGTTTCTTGCTCTAAGATGACCAGAACAGCCTTCTGCTGTGAAGTGGTCTTCTGGTTATGTCACTCATCTGTTTCAGGGTTTAATGTGTTTTGCATTCAGAGATGCTTTTCTGCATACCTTGGTTTTGACGACTGCTTATTTTAGTTGCTGTTGCTAACTCATTATCTGCATAGGAATGGTTTATTCGACAAACGTCAGTGAGGATTCAGAACTTAACACAGTACAGAAACGACACTAGTGATAGACAGCTAGTGATCAGTTAAAAATTAGGTCATTGCACTCAACCCTGAAAATTACCAGCGCAAACCTGGCCTTAGTTATTATTAAACTCTGGCTCTCTTCCACAGTCTATTTTCTCCTCTTTCTCTCCCCTAACCCCCATGTCAGGTAGATTGCTGCAGATGGGTGCCCCTTCCTGACCCTGGTTTGACCAGAGGTTTTTATCAGGGTTTTATTTTTCCTCCCACTGTCGCCAAGTGCTTGCTTATAGGGGGCTGTCCAGTTTGTTGGGGTTTTCTGTCCATTAACTAGTTTGTTTACCTTATAGCACAAAGGCCTTGAGGCAGCTGCTGTTGTGATTTTAGATTTAAATAAAACTAAAACTAAACTGAATTGAAACTGTTGTTTTCCACTCAGTTTAAAGTCTGGCCATTTTCCCCTGACCTCTGGCATCAACATGACATTTTCACCTAGAGAACTGCCTCTCACTTGATAGTTTCTCTTTTTGGAATAATCCTTTGTAAAGCGTAGAAATTGTTATATGAGAAAATCCCAGTAGATCAGCAGTTTCTGAAATACTCAGATCAGCCTGCCACCAATAAGCATTGCTACATTTAAAGCCACTTAGATCCCATTTCTTACACATTCTCATCCTCAGTTTAAACCACAGCAGGTCCTCTTGTGCATGTCTGCATGCCTAAATGCACTGACCTGCTGTCATGTGATTGGCTGATTGGATTTTTACATTAACAGGCAGCTAAACAGGTGTATCTCAGGAATCACTTTAATATAGATACCATGTTTTAATTTTGATGTACACTATTTTGGCATTAATAACAAAGCCTCTTTGCATCGCAATGAAAGCCATCTGCTCACACGACAACCATGAAAAAACTTGAATTTACCACATAAATAAATGGCTGTAGCTTTAACTACATGGGACTGCTTTAGTTGTTCACTAAACTAACAGCTAGGCTGATTACATTTTAAAAAACGCTGAAAACCTCAGTAGCAGAAAAACTCCTAGAAAGAGGCTTAAATAGAGGTTGGTGGTTTAACTAGAAATTTATTTGCATTCAAAAGTTTGTTTTAAACTCCTAAAATAGGTTTCGGTACATGGTGAGACTTCATAATAACATCCGTGTTGAAACAGGGATTTGGATTGCTCCCTTTGATTTGCTTACAGCAAGATAAGATGTTAGCTAAGGCAAGATATATTATACAGAGTCCAAAAGAAGCATGAAAGTATAAAGTCTAAACCCATTATATTGATGAGGAAGTGTACTACATTATCCCTTAAATACTTCAGATTTCATCATGACTAGTATATAGTAAATGTCAGTTGCTTTAGCAGAGACAGAAAGAGTGTGATATATATAGAGAGAGAAGCCACTGTGTGCCAAGAAGTAAATGAATAAATAAACTTTCTTCAAAATAACTAGCATGAAGATTCTCAGTTATCCAGGTCATATAATTTCAGAAAGGGTAAATCAAAGCAACTTGGTGTAGTTCAAGAGTTTTGATTTAGTTGGCTGAATCTTAAAATATATATATATTTTCCGACATTTACTAATTCAAGCTTGAAAGACGGTAAATTCACAGCAACAAACAACTTGCTGAGTAGGAAAAACAAATATAAATATTGGCCTGAACAGCTGCTACACATTATATTAACTAGAATGCATATCCATTTGTAGAGAAAAAACAAACTAAGCTCTCGCAATCTTCTAACATAACATTTCTCATGTGATCGAAACACAAATGCTGACAAATCTCAAGCATTAAAGTTTTCTCCAGCAATTTATGCTGCTCTCTCTTTCTCCAATTACACTGTAATATTTAAAGATTGCAAGGCAAAATCTTTAAGCCCTGCAACAAATCTAGAACATCTGCTGTATCTCAAGTTAAATAATTTTTTTTTTTTTTTACAGTGTCACCCCTGCCTCTTCCCACCTCTCTTTTTCCCTGTGCACACATTCAATCCCCCATGTTGAATGGCCAAGATAAGACATCAGCTGCGAGTCATCAGGCACAAAAATGGCCTGCAGCACGCGGCTTTGCCTCGTCTTGACTCGCCTCACAGCGAGGGACACATCTCTCCATCCCTGCAGCAATCGATGACACCCTGGTCACCTCTTATCCACGCACCCCCTCCTCCTCACAGATCTCCTCCGCTTACGTGTATTCCTTTTGTATGTGTGTTGCGACTCATGACTCACTCGTGTCTGTACTTGGCCGTGCATGTACGGAGCTGAAATGCATTAACAAAAGTGCAAACATGGAGACACACAGACACACACTCACACACATACATCCCAGAGAAAGGTAATTAAATGCTTAGTGAGGAAATCTAATAAATTTTAAAGCCACCTGGGTTTTCATTTCGATGTATGAATGCATATGAACTGCACATTTCCACAGAGATGCATTGGTGTAAATTTCATGGTGTTGAGAAATGTAGAATATAATAATGAGGGAAATATATAAATATGTATATTATTAACATAAATTACAATAAAAATTAAAAAAATACTTTAAATTTCTTTAAATTTTTTTCAGGAATAATTCTCCAGGCTTCCTGAAGAACATTCAAAGCTTTTCTTTGGATGTTTGCTGCCTTTTGGTCTCTTCTGTGTCAAGATGATCCCTCACTGCTTCAGCAATGTTGATTCCTGGGGAGGCCAATCGATGACATGTGTTTGATTGTTTGTTTTTCTCTGCAGGTATGCTTTAAATGCATTTGCAGTGTCTAGGATAAATGGCCATTGTGAAAAATGATGCTTTCCAGATGGTACTGCATGGTGAATGAAAATCTGGCATCGTTTTCTATGTTCATCATTCAATTGATTTTTGACCTGCAACACCAATGGCTGAAATGTAGCCTAGAATCATGACAGAGCCCTCACCACGTTTGTACAGATGGCTGTAGACATGGGCTGTTGTACCTCTCTCCTGACCACTGCTGTCCATACTGAAACTACTTTAAACCTCGATTTAACAATTGGATTCATCACTCCTTCAGATCTGTTGCCTTTGATTTTAAGCCCAGTTCTCGTGTAATTTGGCATAACTCAGACTTTTCTCCCTGTTTCACTTACTTAAGAATGGCTTCATGACAGGCACCCTTCCACTGAGATTATTTCTTATGAGCCCTTGGCCAACAGAAGATTTACCATATTCATATACAAGTGAAGGACCATATGCATTTCTCAGGTTCTGTGACAGCTGTTTACTGTTTATGTTCCTATATATTAAGGACATAAATTTCCGATAATGTTCATCTGTTGTAGGTATTTTCTAAGTCCTCCCACTTCTTCTTTTGTCCTCCAGTTGTTTAGTTTCCTCATGTTTTTCTTTTTTAAGGACTCACTGAACACCAACTGAGATATTGAGATATACCTCATTTTCATCTTATAGCTCTTTAGGAATCACCTTGTTGATGCAAAACTACATTTTTATGCCTGTTAAACTCTGCTATGTTTGACATTTTTTTGTAGATTTGAAAACCCCCCAAACAAACAGAAAAGGGACAAATAAAATGTTTTTGCAACAGGCTGCTAGTGACAGAGTGCCTAAACACACAGTTTAAATTTGGCTCTCTGCTAAGTTGTTTCTTTTTTGGTCATCCCTTGAATCAGGTGGCTTTTTTATGCTAAAATAATTCATAGGTCAGTGTTAAATGGATTAACAAACAAAAAGAAGCAGCACTCTGAAAATGGTCAGGTTCAAGGATTGGACTAAAAAACAGTGAAAAGGCAACTAAAGTAAAAACTTAAAGATCTTCAGAAACCTTGAAGAACTATTACTCATGACCACTTTAAAGAATTACAAGCAAAGTACAAATAAAATATATAACATACATGATATCCTTGGTAGAGTACGTCCCTTTAGAATATCAATATTACTGTCATAGATTGAAATTATGACCACGATGCATACCTTTTGGTGAAAACAAAGGAAAAGTTTAGCCTGATTGTGTTTAAAGATAAAAAAAAAAATGTATACCTGCTTGCACAGCTGAAGTATAATAATTAACAGTTATAGATCATGGCCTAGTCAGTGAAGAACTAAGTACGAATGATCAGTGGTGGTTTTCTAGTGATCGTGCATTGCATTGTTTGTGGCCAGTCTCTGCCTGTTTGCAAACTCTCAGCAAACTAGAGACAAAAACATCATGTATTTTTCCCAAAATCCCAAATTAGTTACTTATGAAAATTTCAATACAACAGAAAGAGCAAACAAAACTTCAAAACATGAAAACAAGCTGTAAAATTAACCATAAAAATGTTTTCTTTAAATATTGATTTAAAGTTTTTCAAGTTGCCATCTGAGGCTAACTTTGCTAATCTTCACTAATCTCCACTCTCTTTTTTTTCAACCATGATCCAATTATTCCTTCTGTTCTAACTTTTTTTCTTACTTTTCCTTTTGGGAAGAGATCATCCTCCAGAAGATCACAGCAGACGGGCTGGCTTGTAAAATCACAACAACTAGCTACCTTAATGTGCTGGTAATAAAATGTGTTTGATGAGACGAGGGAAAGGTTGCTTTGAAAAGTACAAGCTCAGAGGATGAGCAGCCCTGTGAATAATAGGACTCGTCAAACTTACAAACCAGAAGGATCACAGGAAGTCGGAGCTAAAATAAGACCTCCAGTAGTAATGAAATTAAAAAGACTATCCCTCTACCCTCTGATTAGAACCAAAGAGACTGTTGAAATTTAAACCTTTTCACATGAGAAACCATTTCTGTGTAAGTAATGTGTGGGGCAGGTGTTCGTATCCCTATCTGTGTGTGTGTATATATTTGCATGAACTTAGGATATTAATAGGAAAAGACCACCAATTGAGCTGTCGCCTTCAGTAGATTTGATGTAATACTTACATTTTTTAAAAGTTGCCATTGAAACTGTGTTCTATGGTTGATTCATTACCATAACTAGTTCTTATATACTTTAAATGGCCATGCCTGTTGACTCCATAGTACGTGTTGGCATTGTTTCCCCGCACCAAGGTAACATCACTCTGAAAAGATTGAAGATTTTACATATGCTTTTTCTCCATCCATCCATCCATTCAATTCCACTTATCCAATTCAGGGTCACTGGAGCCAGTCCCCGCTGTCATGGGGCAGCAGTCAGTCGCAGGTCATCACCCTAAACAATCGATCAGTAATGTAATTTGTTTTACGCTAACCTTTTCCCTACCCTAATCAAGCTGATTTGTTTCTGAGTCTGTGTAATATACTATACCTATACACTATGTCTGGAAACAGTGGTCCATCACAGGACACAAAATTCAGTCAGCTTGGTGAAAGTCCTACACTAAACTACCATCTCCTAAAATGGATTTGTTGATTTTATGTTGCTACCTCCGAAGAAGTAGGGCACTGGTGTGTCCGCCGTTGCACTGTTCCTTTTTTGACTTCCTTTTCGCAGTGTTCACTGTGCAGGCGTGCGACTCAAAAAAGGGTAACAATGTTAAAGAGGTGGGGTGGGTGTGGTGTGGTGTTGAGGTTTTTGGATAACTTACCGAGTGGTCCTTTAACGTTTAATAATTGATACAGTATTTCTATAACTGAAGCTACTAGCTTTCCAAAATGTATTTTTTTGTTTTGTGGAAAGCAGATGCATGCTGAGTGGACTCTGTAAAAACAAATGGAATATTTTGTCTGTTATTTTATTAAACTGATGTGCTCTGTGAATATTTTGATGATATGGGATATGGATTATTCATTGTTCACCACTGTGAAGCCAACTGTTGTTATGCTCTTGGCACACCTGATTAAGAGACAAGAAAACCTTTGAACAACCTTTACTGTCAGCAGATGTGAATGTCTATCATAAGTAATGGCATTTTTCAAATTCTTCCTGCTTAAAATGTCAAATGAAACCATTTAACTGTGCTGAATACTGGATTGCTCAGGTTTAGTGTTTACTATGTAGATGTTCTTACTTGAGCTAACATTATCAATATAAATATAAAAATGTCAGTGGTATACCAAGCTACGGTAAATGCCTTGTGTTTTTACTTTGGATTTTTAGATGTTTGACTCCTCGTCGTGAAACTGCTTTTAGCGCAGCAAGTACATTATACTCTATGCTTGATTCTATTTGTGTGAGAGCAAACACTGCAAACACTGCACAGGCATGCACTTGCACATAAATTGCAATGTAGCTTGGAACAGATTGGGTTAGAATTTTCTTTGCATTCGAGAAATTAAGGACCAGAGAAAATTAATAAATAAATAAAACTGGAAAAGGTTTAGATTCAGTGCTGGATCCTCCCTCCCAACCCTTTTCTGACAACATGAGAGTTTCCGAGCAACATACTGCACATAAACAACACGAAGCGGAAGCCTGTGACAGGGTGCAAGCAGATCAGTCTGATCCAAAAGAGGTGGCTCGTGGAAAGGATATGAGTGAGTGTTCAAGCCTAGAAAAAAGGAGAATAACAAATTCAAAATGTCAGCCTGACTGTCAGTACTGTGATTGGACTAATGCTCTGTGGTTTTCCAAAGCAGCCTCTGCCTGTGCACATCGGCTGCAGCACGTCAAACCCTATCAGAAAGACCACTCTATACAGCAACGCACAGCTCAGCACAATACAACACAACAGCACAAACAACAAAGATCAAGAGCCACAGTATCTCAGTGTGACACTCCTTAAGACAGTCGAAATGCCCATCCTCTCCGTCTCAAACACATACATACCAACCAAATCTCCTCTAACTCATGCACGTACACATGCATGCTCAAAAACAAAGCCCATTTACTTACATATATATATGCATTATACATGTATAGATGTATAATACATGTATACAGATTATCACGGTCTCTAAGGTTCTAGCTTGCAGATGAAACAAAGCTTTGTGTTTTTCTTACATCACCTAAAGTGATGGTGTCAGTTGCATTTCTGAGGGTGTTCAATAATCAACAGTGCTGCCTACTTTACAATAGGAGCATACATCCTGTTGTTAACACGGCTGTGCACACCTGATCTTGTTTGGAGCAACTGGGCAGTGAGATCATTTCCTTTGTTTTTAGCATCTAATGGCATAATTGTGTGCCATGGTGCACAGCTCCCCAGTGCCTAGGTAATGGTGGGGAGATGCCACCCTCTTTCCAAAGCAAGCCATGTTTACTCTTATGCAGAATGACAAGCACATGCAGGGAAACTGACAATGTGCAAGTGTAAATTAGGTCCCCAGTCTGCTCCGCATTAATTATGAATTAAGTATAATTGCGGTGGGATTTTCTGAAGTCAATTCATTTGGACTGACTATAATATGAATATCTTTCGAGCAAACAAGCTGTAAGTTTTAACAGGCTTAAAAAGAAAAGCACAGGCAGAGCAGAGTTTCTGCCGCATCTGCTCGAGAAACACAAAAACAAGTTGAACAATGATTTAAAGAAAAGTCTACATAGTGCTCGGAGTGCTTTGTGATATAGTGCAGCAGAATAGTGACTGATCGAAATGATGTGGTGTTTCTTGAGAAAGCCTTTTTTTGATCGCTGAATTTCTATTTCATGCTCTGCTTATCTACTTGTTTGTGCATTTTTATTACAACAACAAAGTCAAATATGAAACGCATGTGCAGAGGTGTGTTTTTTGCAAATTTGAAAGTGTGCGGCAACCCAATGATTCATGCATAAAAAAGAAGGATCCCTTATCCCCTCTGTCTAGGTTGCTTTGTTGACCATCCTCCTGATTAAACCAATCGAGTTTCTCTGGATTTGTGTTACAGAGAAGGAGGAATCCAATTACAGCTAACTAAAATAAGGTACCAAGCAAAACAAACTACTGCAAGCCAGTTATTTACAGATACAGATAAGCTCAAAAACTGCAAAACAGCAACCTTGCAACCAAAGTAAAGGGCCGTGTGTTTTGGCAGAGCTTGCCGAGTTTTTTCTTTTTTCTTTTTTCTATTTTTGAGGCATTGAAGGATTAAATCCCTACTCTCCCAGGTGAAAGTCCTCTGCCTGTCCTATTGCACAACTCCTACATGGATTTTTTTTGTCTCTTTATACTACTTTATACCACTCACCTGATGTGATCTGTAAAGACTTGTGATCAACCAAAATTCTCCATCAGGGGCTCGATTTTTGAAGCTTAAAATCAGGAACTCAGAGGAGGTGTAGGAGTCAAGTTACTTATGAGGTGTTAAAAAAACACTACAGATTTTTTTTAGGCTTAGAAGCAATTTTTTTGCTCATGTTGATTTTGTTTAAAAGCTCATCCAATCCAGCATATTTTCCTGAAAAATATAACTAAAATCAAAGACTGATATTCCAATGAGATGAATATGCAGCAAATATGTGAGGGGATTTCTTAAAATGGTTTATCCTCTTACTTGTGAAGTTCTCAAGTCAACTGTTGCTTTTTCAAATAAAATAATGATTCAGAAATTCAAAGGTTCTTCACTGTGTTCATTTCGGACTTTGCCTCTCCAAAGCAGGAAATGTACACACCTGTATAAGTTGTAGTAAGCTGCAGTAAGAGCAGAAGGAGATATTTTACTTTAAGCTAACATGAAAACAGACGCATTTACACAGACACCAAGCTCAATAGTTTCTGGTGATTAAGGACCCTGGAATGTACTTCATATGTTTGTTTTTTTTTGCTCACTACCGACTTCTTGGCAATAAATATCTCCCCCTGCTGGTAATTGAAGTTCTGCATGCCTGTACATTTCACACTTTGGAGTGGCAAAGCGTGAAATGGACATGGTGGACCTGTGTGTCTGTTACACGTTTTGCCATGATACTGGGTTGTCTTGGGAACCAACTTCATAATGCACTCCAGTTACAAGAGGCTAATACTGGCTACATTTACTGCAGGCTTCGGCGGGGTTATCTAGCAAGTGATAAAGGTGCTATTGTCTGCTACAAGTCACTGCAGGTTTTAAACTGCATAGTTAGAATAAATACGAAAAGATAAAAAGCTTAGCATTCTGTAAGCGCTCTAGAAGGACAACTAGGAACAAGCAGTAAACAATAAGTAAAGTCCTTATATAACTATGACTGCATTTTTTAAATATTTTGTCAGTATTTACCAAAGAAGCCAGCATTCAAAAGTCTGTTGTTGAAAATAATGTCTGACCTTGGTTAGGGAAAACTAAACTCCCTTGAAAGCAGTCTTGTGACTCTCTGCCTGAACATATCTCTCGCCTCCAGTCAGTTTGAAAGTCAACTTTTTGCTCCTTTCATGGACAACGAATGACTCTAAATCATATGGATAACTACATTCTCTCACAGTGCATCAACATATTTTCACTCCACAACCATAAATTATTAGGTATTATTTAGCAGGGGTTTATGTTGCCAGATTTGCATAGCATTAATTTACAGGATTCTAGCATCCTTATTATGAAAATAATGAAACACTCAGTACTGAGCAATAGTCTTTTATTAAGTGGGATTTTTGGAATGAAAAGTATTTAGTGTTTACACAATAATTAGTCATAGTAATGAGAGTGATTTAGAGTGAGCTTGACTGGTTGGCTGTTGAACATCATGAATACACACTCACATGGGCACTGTACACAAACACTGAACATTCACAGCCTGGAAATGACCTATAGAGCTGAAAACAGCCTCCCCACTCACGGAGAATAGGCCTATTATCATGACAACAGATATGTCGGACTGTCCAGTGAAGAGGAGGCTACTGCACTATTGAGAGAGAGGGGCTAATTTCCACTCAGTGGGGTTGTAATGAGCCTTTCATCCTCTTATCCAGCCCGGTTACCATTAGAAACCATACCAGCTCTGACAGGAGCAGCAAAGAACAGCAGAACTACCACAGCATTTATAATAAGGCAGAATAAATATGTGTAATTTTAAGATCCAGATATTGTGCTGTATGCTTTCCAGAAGGCTAACGATGTGTCTCATCTTTATGTGAAAATCAGCATGACAAATTACCACTGGACCTTAAAATGGAGAAGTTTTATGAAACTGAAAAATAATATCTACAAATTAGTCATTGTACACAAAGACTATAGTATAAATGAGAAAAAAGTTTTCTTGAAAGATGACTTCATGCTGTGTAGCAGGTTTTTTACAGGAGAAAATTTAGGAGGCTATAAAGTGCACCACCCAGCTAAAGCGACATTAATGTTTTTTTAATGTTTTTTTTTCTTGGTGAAATAATAAACATGAGCTTCGTACAAATTTAGTGTCATTGTCTTGCATATTTCATTGGAGTTTTATAAAACTGAAACATGTACGGTTTTGAATATATTGAAATATTTTCTATAGCTGAAGCATAAAAATCATGCAGCATGTCTGTAAAGATAAATTCACATTGCAGAGCTAATTAGAACCAGTATGACGTTGATAAGAAGGGCCAGATTACAGAGTATGGCTGCATGTGCTCGGTGTACAATAAAAAGGTTTCCTGCTGGGTCATATGCAATCAAAATAGCAGGTATAAATCATTTCTTTAATCAGCACGCAGGCATAGGTAAGGGTTGCTGCACTAAATCTTTCCATGAAGCAAGAGTACAGGTTATCAGTGCAGAATTAAACACTTTTCTAAAGACATCCTTCGACTGAGGCAAAGGAAAGAAAGCGATTGTGCAATTGTGAGACCTCTTGGAAGGTTTTATTGTTCCAGTCTTAATGCGTGGTCTTACACCTCGAGGAGGTGTGAAAGCCTTGAGCTTGTAAAGAAGTCCTGCAGCATTTCTGATAAAGGTGTGAATCACCAAGGTGATGCAGATAATACAAAAGATAGCACAAAATACACTCAGCGACACATGGACATGAAGTAGCTCAGCTGAAATGGCCTGAATACGAGAAGGTTAGCCAAACAAACAGATTGCATATGAATGACAATGAGGCAGAAAATTGGTGAGAACAGCAACATACATCAGCAGAAGAATAAGACGCAATATTGCATGAGGGCTTTAAAATATGCAGGTAGGTTGTGAAGTTGGTTCTAAGTGCACAGGCTGTTGCTGCTGCCACCCGGCAAGCACTCCCACATATATTTGCTATTCTCTCTCTCGCTCTCTCGCTCACTCTCTGCCTTTCTCTATGTCCCTCATTCACTCATAAAACCACAGAAATAAAGGGAGAGAATGACAGAGTGAGCATTAGAGGTTAAGGGATGAATTTCCCAGCATCTTTTGCCTCCGCCTCTGACCATCTGCCTCTCTGGCAATAGCCTTCCTCTCCTGAGGTTAAACTCTAAATTGGCAGTCGGCTAAGCAGCCACTTAGACAGGAAGGTTCAGGTGGGTAAAGTCAAATAGATATATACTATGTTGTGCTATACACATTGAGTAAGTGCATATTGAAAACAAGAGAATAAAATGTGAAATAGTGGCAAATTGGACGAGTGAAATGTTCACTTCCAACAAACAGGGATGGAGAGAAGACTGGGGTGAAAGGAAATTGACAGGCAGATGGTGAATGATGAAAATTGAGAAATAAATTAGAGGACAAAATGAGAAATGCATAGGAAGGAATGAAATGCAAGTGTAAAAAGAGAGAAGATTGAGGAACACAGATGGAGAAAGGAATGAATGGAGCAGCGGGCAAGAAATGGAGATGAAAATACAGGCATGAAAATTAGAAATCGAAGAAGAGAGATGAAGAGACAGGCAAGGTCAAAGAGAAAAATCTGAAATAAAATAATGGTAAATAGCTTATTCTTTGATATCACAGGGCACAAAAAATACATTTATGTAAAGAACAGCTTGTCACTGAGGTAGCCTATGGTCTTGTCCCTGCACTCAAGCAGAGACAGAAAATGAATACTGACAGAGAGAGAAGAAGAGAAAAGGAAGAAAAAAACCCACAAATGTCAGGCTAGTATTAAGTCAGAATCTTAAGTCAACCCTCTCATCTCACATCACACCAACAGGGCCTCTCTAAAAAATGAATAACTAGGATAGAAAGCCTGCAAGAGAACCTCCTATCCAAATTAATTAGACTCCTCGGTGCAGACTTTTCTCGCTGAACAGTGACGTAATGCTGAGAAGCGATGACACGTCTAGGGTGGTGTTTCATTAGTTTCATTAGTTTCAATGTGTGGCAACAACAAGCGGATTTACAACTGGACTGCCACCCAAGGATTGGGCACTCGTCCCACAATCTCATGGTTACCCCACATTCAGTCTGGCATCGCAAAATGCCACTGCCTGTGCAGCCTCACACACAAAATAATCAGCACAGCCGTATTTGTCACATAAACCCAACAAAACACAAAAGAATTAAAATATCCTGTTGAAATGCACGCTATTCAGTGAAAACTGATTGATTTGATGTAAAATGAAGCCCGTGCAGTCTTTATGCATCTACGTGGGAGCACCATATTTGCATGTGTTCGTTTGCTCATTGGCCTGGCAGCAGCTTCTCAGAAAGTAGGACTGAGAGTCTGTTACAGCAGTCCCAGTGTGTAGCCTCCCTTGGCACACAAACACAAATTTGCTGAGGGACGACTGCTGTGGCAGAAAGCTTCTCTGCAGACAAAACCTCTTAATATTCCTTCCAAGTCCATTAAGGCCTCAAGAGATTGGCCGGGATTGATTGTTTGTACTTGATATTACCAGGGGCTTCAAGGCCAGATCCTCGTCGAAAATTAGAGATGGCATTTTGTAAAGCCTAAGGAATTGAAAAACTAAATACAAACCTGTGCGTTGCTATCATCCTCACAATGAGCAGTGATGGAGGAAGCCTTCATCTAATTAGCAAATGCTTGTTGCCATTTCTTTTTAGCTGTAGGGTTCATTGACAATTGGACTGTTTTTCCAAGTCAGTGACTTTCAAGTTTTTTGTATGTTTTCAGGCAAGAAAGAGTTTTTCCAGTCAATTATTCAATTATAAGGCAGTGACCTCTCCTCACCCCCTCCGCACGCCCACGCACATACACAGACACACAAGAAGAAGAAAGAAAGGATTCCTTCTTGCGAAGCCCAATGCGGACTGTCAGGTGCAGAGTAAAAAGTTGTCACATCAAATCTTGCTTTATGAATTTCCTTAAAAAATAACAGGCTAAAGCTTTCAGGTATTGATTCATAGTGATACAAAAAGGCTTAAATTCTGAGAGGATAGTATAATAAAGCTAGCCTGTTTTACTTGCTTTATTCAACACAAAGGGGAGTTATAGATAATATATAATGGAACTTTAAGTAACCTGAAAATCCTTTGCGGTGATCTTTTACAAACTGGGTATTCTTAAATGGAATAACAATTATTTGAAATCACTGAAATTTTCACTCTTCAATGAAGAACTACCATTTACAAAAAAAGGAAGAAAAATGAGCTGTCTTTACTTAGACAGACACTTACATATCAGAAATAAAAGCATTCCAGACATGCTCAAGTTTAGTAGCTATAACATTTAACTCAGTGTATAAGTGTATTAGCATTAGGTAAAACAAAACATATATCAAAACTGAAGCTGACTGCAGTTTTACAAGTATTTAGTCATAAACCAAAGTAGGCTATTGGACAAAATTGAATTTTTAATGTGAAAAGGGAATCACTGAAGTGATTACAATTTATCCTGAGGGGCACATGAATGTCTATACTAATTTCTTATGACAATCTATCTAAAGCTTAAGAGATTTTACATCTAAACACAGATAACCCTATCATTTCTTTATTGATGGACTTTCAAAGGGAGCTGCCCTGCACCTGCAGGTGGACCGGCTACCAAAACACTGCTCGGACCGCAAAACACACAGAGTGTGACTAAGACCATTACTTCACGTTTTTACACAGCAAGTAGTTGTTTACTGATCTAATAATGTTCATACTCTTACTTATAAAAACATCATGGAACAACCAGCATCCAAGGGATTCATGCTTTGGAGAGCACTGGTCAATTTTGCCAGTATTACTGGAGCTGACTGATAGGATGAGGTAGCCAAGTTAAACCTGTAAGATACATTAATAATGGAATATGAGTGTGTGTGTGTACGTGTGCACACTCATGCAAAAAATGTTAAGTGACAAACTGACCCTTCATTGCACCTAACAAGTCATTTAGTCTCTCACTGAGCCATCAACACTCTAAAGTGCGTGTCCACAGTGTATCCAATAAAAAGGGAGCAGTTTTGGCAAAATGCTGAATTCACAGTTCTTTATTTAAGGACGTGTTTATCTCCACTTTACATGTGGATAGTTATATGAATGCAATATTAGGAAGAGAATTTTTGTTCTAGAAAGGTAAAGTTGCTTAAAATCTAAAATTTTTAAAAACATCTCAACTCGACCGCTACAAATCAATAACGCACATCTTCCACACAGAGTTTTGACTGCAAACTGTGTGTTCCTAATCACAAAATAAACACAAGATCAAAGCACGTCCTCTTTTAAGATATGAATCAGTCCAATCTGCCAAGTGTGCTGCATAAACCCCCCCTCTGTCCTGCTCTGGTTATGAATATCATCCAAGAGGCTGGGCTATTAATAAGTGGACACACACATGCACACACTTCCTACAGGGAAGATATGGACCAGAACAAGGGAGTCACTAATCTCAATGGGTGAACAGCTTAGAGCAGTGTTGAATAAGTGTTGAGGGAATACAGTCCCATCATCACCACAACAAAATACACACTTCCACTCAGACACACATGTATTCCATTCATGTGGGATTTCATGTGATGTATGGCCCGGGGCAACCATAGTCCCGAGTCTGTGGTGATGAAGGAACCTTATTGTTCCCAGCACAGAGACACCGCTGGTTTCTGGGACACTGAAACGCCCTAGCAAGTATGTCGTGGGGTCACATGTCACATGACAGACAAAGCCAACGCTTCTGAAAGATTAAAGGGGGAAGGGGCAAATATAGTCAAACTAGGGCCTGTGATGTTCCCTCGGGTCATCTATAAGTCACTCAGACCATCTTCCATACAGTAAACTTCGCGAGATTGGATTTCAAATTTTGACCAATAAATGACCAACTAATTTTCATCCATGATAGCCTAATAAATCATATGGCCATGAGACCATTCCAGCAACAGAGAGACTGTAATGAAATGCTCTGTGTTAGTTTCTTGCAATGATGCCAAGTGGGATACAAACTCTGTGGGCAGACACTAAGGCAGACAAATCAGCAGAGTGGAAGTTTCACTTCCTTTGCATCTGAACTTCCATTAGAGCCTTTTTATATATGTTACAGTAAAAGTTTCAGGCCACAAAAGAGCACCCTCTTCTATTTTTTGCATGGCAAATGTTCCCCTCAATTCTCTGCTACTGGAACTCTGCCGTCTGAATGTCACAGCTGAAAGCAGCCATAAAACTCATACATTAAAAAAAGTTTCTTGGAAAAGCAGTTGTGGCAGGAAATAGAAAATAAATCTGGGTGCATATATCCATTATCAGGGCACGTTATCGTCAGAAGGGAGTCTGTGGAGAGAGAGGAAACCAGGCTGGGTCTCTATGTGTGCCGTAAGATAGTGGAAACCAATTTTCACCTCCTCCCTCCTCATCCCCAACACACTACTTGATTCAGCCCTCGCTAACTCTGCGCAACCAGGACTAAATCATTTCATCTAAATAAGCTAGCCAAATGTTTTACACCTCTGCATATTACTGAGAGACGATAAGGTGCTGGTTCACCATTCTGTGCAAAGCATCTCTTCCTTTCCTTTCCCCATTTTTTTTTTTTTTGGTCTGTTCCATGGGCCTAACAAAGATGAGCAGGACTGCAAACTTCTGTGCATACGAGGGCTGCAGAGATAGAAAAGTGCAAAAATACAGAGGTGAGAGTATTTTAAAACCTTGCCATTTCTTATACCCTCGACGATAAAACAACAGACAAGCCATTTTTTATGTTTGTGTTAAATATTCCCATGTGCGCCACCTCTATGACAGCTTATTCTCAGGCAGATTTATCACAACCCTTATCTGCTCAACTCAACAGACAAAGGCAAGGCGCATGCCTTACACTGCGGCGTGCTGATGCCTGAGGCACAAGACAAAGCATACGATCAATACAAATCTTCAGTCTATACGTCGGACAGGGCCGAGTTGACACACATCCTTCTAGCAGCCATACATCACAACTTCTTATTTAATTAGCTCCCTGAAGAGCTTTATATGTCTGCTAATTCAGTCATTGTACTCTCTGCCAGAAAAGAAATAATAAGCCATCCACGCTAAGTGTTGTTGCTCTTTGTTGTTGTGATGAAGGGAATCTATTAATGATACAGTACAGATTTAAGGAAATATATAATTAGTCTTAACACCATTTAATCAATGGCCTTCATCTGTTTCACCATGGGAAATAATGTGGGCTTAATTCTATGATCTGCTGCAGTTCAATCACAAGATCAAACCTCTTCCAAACCTAATACCAACGTAGCTGCTGCTCCTCTCACAAGCGATACCTTCTGGAGTCACTGTGTCAACGTTAAATGTTTTCCCAACAGAATCTGCACAGACGTGGTATTATTTTGAAGTCTAGGAACAAATCTGCAAAGCGCCAAAGGGTCAAAAGTTTAATTTACTACTTAAGAGTATTTTTGGTAGAAAACTGTTTATGCTCATAAAGGCAGCAAAAATGTTGCAGGTTGCAGCATCGCTTCTATTTTCATGTTGTTCATTACTGTGCTCTTAAATGGAAATCCTTCAAAATCCCCATAAAATGATATTCATGCATTTTAAGTCTGAGGTGTTTGCCGTAAGAATCCATGTGGAATCAACTAACCAAGTTGTAAGAGGACTACAGCTAAATATTGTGTTTATGCGCTTAAAAGACCCAGGAGTGGCGGTTAAATTTCAATCCAGGGTCAAAATGTCATCGAGAAGAGAAGCATAAAGATCAATTCACCACTCTTTCCCTCGGTGCGAATTTTTATCTTTTTAAATACAGGGTAGATTCACCGAGCAAATATCCCTTTCCAGAATTATCCTGCTTCACACTCACATGCACTGTAAAAAAGAAAATGTTGAGAAAACGTAAAATTTCAAGGCAACATGATGCAAGAGATTTTTGAGTTTTCTCAACTTTTGCCAACTGTTGTTGACTCAACTAAGATTTACAAGTTCTGCCAACTTGGATCTTCTTGTTCACCTAATTAGGATAATCCTGGAAGTCTAACGAAGAAATTCTGGTTTCAATGCCATGTATTTCTGCCTTCACCAAACACAGATATTCTTGTTGAGTAATCATACAATTCTTACTCCAGTGAGTTGAAAATTTACCTATATAAACGAAGGAAAATGTATGTTGTTATTATACTTGAAAAACACTTAATAAATGATATAGAATAAAACAAAGCACAATTCAATGTTATCTAAAAGCTTATTTATTTTGTTCAACAGTCTTTTCAGTACATTTCAGAATGTCATGGGTAGTAGGGTGAATTTCTGTTAAAAAAAAAAAAAGAAAGAAAGAAAAGAAATAACAAACAAACAAAAACCTCTTGCCAGTTTCTTTTGGGTGCTTTGAGCACCCCAGCAGAGACGTTAAAATTCTAGAGTCCAGAACCAAAAAGAAAAGTGTCCAGCAACTTAATAATTCATGCACACACACCCTGACCGTCTTGTAAAAGCTGAACATAACTATTGCACATTAAATAGGGTAGTGCTACAAACGATTGCCTATGCACCCAGACATTGACATTTTACACAGGCTTACTATGATGAACTATGGAAGTTAAAAGTTCTTAGAAATGTTACCATCAATGAAGAGGAAACTAACACTATAACAAATCTTTTAAAATACTACAAGACAAATTTTCACCATATATTCTCAACAATACAGATTCATCTGACTAAAATTTACATTTCGAATAATGATTTATCCACTTCACCTTCATATTGTCCGACCAGGCCAAAATAAGATGGCCTGAATTGCTTCAAAGGTAAAACTCATCTGCTTTGGATAATCAATGTTGAGGGCATACAGAAGGCCAAAGAGGTGTGCCAGGGCAGTAGAGAGATCTGGAATGTTATGTAGCACAATGTCCCCTTCCAACACAACTGCATGTTCTCGCACAGACGTATCAGCATCGTCATCTTGTAGGATGGTGAGGATGGCAACTGATGCACTGTTCAACACTGGTTCCAAAATGTCAGTGTCCTGAAGAAAAGTAAAATATGAATTATTGAAAGCTAAGAAAAACTAAAGACAAAACAAATTTCTAAAGATTTTAACTTTAACCTCTATACCATGCTGGTCGTTTGACCCATGGAGGTTTTAAGAAGAAAAAGCTTATTTTCTTTTAATTAATGCCACCTTGTGAGTTTTGTACAAAAATATTTTCTGCTATGGAACAACCACTAACAATGCCCAGCTGCTGCTCAGCAGAAAAAAGGAGTGAGAGTTATGACAACTGCAATCCCACTATAAAATTATCTGGACTGCACTGAGAAAGTGTACATTTCCATTTTGGATAAACTCATCCTTTAAAAACATCTCATAGCAATTAGTTTTACTTGCATTACTTTTTTTGTACTTACTAAGCACTTCAGGAAAACCTCTGTTGCATCTTCTCTTGAGGAAAATGGGCAGGCCTCTCAGTGCCCGTTGGACACAGTGTTGGATGTCTAAAGAGTATTCAGTGGAAAACAAGAATTTCAATTAGTGAAGTAACATGGTGTACTATACACAATGCAAAATCAGAACTCTCATAGTAATGAAAGTAAAGCACAGGTCAGACCCAGCAACACGCAAAACGTACAACCCCCCAAAAAACAACAACAACACCATGTTAACAATTTTACTTTCATTTTACAAATTAAATAAAATACTGCCAAATAAGAACAAAGCAATGACTCATGACATTCATTTTTACTGACATGTCCACTGATGTGTTTTGTTTGAAGCCAACATCTTTTCAGTTTCTGTTAAGAGAAAAGTATACTCTCTTCTAAAATGTCAGATAAAGGAGCACTTCACTCACCTGTTCATCAAGTTTATCCAGGAGGTCTTCCATCTCCTCACCAAGAGCTCCTTCTTAGACCAGTACAGTTTCAGCAGGCCAGGCACAACTTTGTCAAGGGATGCATTGAAGGTCCCCAGGAGGTCTTTGCTTGTGATCCGATGAAATTTTCAGATATCTAAACAATACATTCACCAAAATATTGTCATTTATTCAGCACAGAAAATTCCTGGGTAGCTGTCTTGGACAGTCTGCACCATGTTATATGCCTGACTGTGTCATCAACAGCAAAACCTACCTACTTCAAAAATCTCTCATGAATACATCTTTTGCACAGGAATAGAAACACCCCCACAAAACCCAGTATCAATATGAAAATACATATTATGTTCTAAGTTGCACCAAAATCTGTGACCAATCAGATTCTGTGACCTGCCTTAGTATTCTTTCCCTAACAATCTCAGACTATAGAAGTCCTATTTCTAGCACAAAAGAAAAAAAAATACATGCTAAGTCAAAATTATGAGATTGCCTTTCTGTTTCACAATTTCGATTTAGCATGGGGACTCTTTTCTTGTACTGGCAGAAATGTTCAGGGTAAGGATTTCAATATAACACTGGCAAGGGCCTTGACTGGAGTGGTAGCACAAGATAATAAAGTTGGCCAATGCATTACCCCAGCAAATACCGTACTGCTTCAATATAAGTATAAATCATGCCCAATTTGAATAATAATTAAATTATAAATAAATTAGGACAGTCTTACCTCCTCAGAGGAAAACAGCGCAGGTCATCTCTCCTGGACCTCAGATACCATAGGCTGACACTCCACGACCTCTCTCCGCCTGAGAGAAAATGTTTGCAATAATGAAGCATTTCAATATAATGTAGAAAAAAAAAGAGAAAAAAAAGTTACGGATCGGACTCCCGATCCTTACTGCGCATGTGCAAAGTCTGACCGTACAGATCGCGTCTACCCGTGGAATTGTACATAAAATCAATACTCCACCAACAAAAGGCTCTCAAAACAATACAATACTTTCCACAGCTTTGAAGGATGGGTCAGGGTGTATCCTTCGTGGCCCACCCTATGCCAGAATTCATAGCGCGCCCAGCCGATTCTAGTTTCAAACAATGGCGGCAGCCACTTAGTTTTAATATTACTCTTATTACTCTTTCTGGGTCACAAAGTAAACTTTTAAGGTATTTTCAGGCGAGAATGTAGCTGTGTAAATTTCAAATATCTGCTCAGTTTATTAAGACAACACATTTTTGCAAAAATGCTTCTACGTTTTCGGAGACGTCTGTTACCACCAGCTTCGATAGCTAGCTGGGATTCAAGGCTCGCTAGAGCAGCGAGAACAGCGAACTCCCGGCATATCATTTTCAACCCCAGCGGTCCTTCGCTAGCTTAAACATGATATATAAGTCCCTTAGATGACTTAAATATGTTATTGTTTGGCTTTTTTCAGTGCTTTAC
Source organism: Oreochromis aureus (assembly GCF_013358895.1). NCBI lineage: Eukaryota > Metazoa > Chordata > Actinopteri > Cichliformes > Cichlidae > Oreochromis > Oreochromis aureus. The sequence continues at coordinate 16,336,402 of NC_052942.1, read as the reverse complement.
TCGTTCCACCCTCCTGGGTCCTCAGGAGGATGCAGCCTAGCGCTTGTAGAAAATCCTAATAACAGATGTCGTTAGCTTACCTGCTAGGGCAAATGGCCGGCAGCTCCCGCACCTGTCCAAAAAAATGGTCAAATAATACACTCCAACTTCAGACCAGGTAAAATCCGTAATGGTCGAAAAATTGTAATTTTCATCCAACTTTGGCCACGTTTGTTCAAAGTTTCTTAGCAGGTTTTCAGTTCAGAACACATGGACAAACCACTATCACACAGTCTGCTCAGACTCGTTTGGTCTAGTTCAAACTTATTCAGACCACGACGTGTGCCAGTCACCTACGGGGTTTCCACGGTTCCCAACTCGACTCAAAAATCTACTCAAAAGTTGATAATCTTTGTTATGCTCGCTAGAAAATCTTAGTTAGGACAACAATGGAAGAAATTTGTTGGGCAGACAAGCTATTTTAGGTTGTAAATGAAAAGTTTTATTTCTAAGTCAGTTTAATTTGAAAACTTTACTCAAATCAACAATTACTAGTTATCGTTTTTACAGTGTGGGTTTACACATCTACACTTGAAAGTTGCAGTTTTTATCTACTAAGTAACCCCGCTGGAACAAAAGCGCCTTGCTTACAGGCATATAAGCGGCTGGTTTTTGTTTTATTTTATTATTTCTAATATATCTTGCCAGGCCAAAGCTGACCCTACAACCTTCCAGTCCAAAGGTCACCCCAGGAACCCTTGGGCCACTTTTATTTTTATTTTACTCAGCTGTTTGGATGTTGTTTGCTGTCTTTGGAAACCAAGGTAAATAGAAAAATCACATTTGGCTCAGGCCCTAAGTAATGTGGCCACTTCTTCTTCCAAGAAAGAGACACATTATGGTAGATGGGGTTTCCCCTGCCTGCAACTTCAGTTCATAACACACTGCTGTCCTGATGGATTCTCTGTTGGTAGCAGTAAAAATTAACAGTTTTCTCTTTGTCTAGAGTTAAAATACTTTCGGGAATTAAAATGTAAGAAATGCAGTAAACATTCGTAATGTTTCCCTACATGGGGAATTACAAAAAACTATAAACTGGTTATAGATCAATAACCCACTGTGGGGAAATGTTTGTGTAACTAGACTAAAGGGGAATATGACAGCATGTGCATCAGCATGTGCAGAAATAATAATAACAATAATGGCAGAAAAATAATTTCGAGTGTCTGACTGATGCTGATTTTAATTCAGTGGAATGACATCGGGCGCATGAATAATTTGGTGACGCTCCAAGCCAAAGAATTTTCAAAAGGCATCAGTCAATTCATGGAAAAATATGAGTGGAACATATGTGAGAATATTCAGTCAAGTCATGTTTGCTAAAAACTTAAAGCCGCTATTCGGCCCTTTTAATATAAATTGCACTTTGCCCAAATATATCAGCTGTTGTTTTGTTTATTACTTACTTAAACTTTTCGTTTCTTTTTGTCACCTAAATTTGTCAAAACATGAAAAAAAAAAGCCCAGCATCTATGAAATTTCTCCAGTCTATTAAGCTTAATCTATTATCTCCATAATAAGACATCTGCATATGAATATGTAGAATCTGTAGGCAAGAGGGAGAAATCTTTGGTACTGGAAGCTTTTTGACGTTCCCTTGTAGTCCACTTGTAGTCTCAGTGCTATTGACCAATCAGGATTGAGCAGGGTTTTCTTGCATGCTGGTTAGCGGCCCGTTTGGGAAGCAAAAGAGAGATTGCGTTTTCCGAAAGCAATCTCAAAACAGTCGGCTATCATCTGACATTGATTTAGCTTTTTATTACCTTTTTAAAATGATCTGCATTTCTAAACAATTACCTGCAAACGTAACAGCCCTGATATTGGCTGGCTACACTGGAAGCTCCGAAAAATTGGTTGTTGCCCCCAGAGTGCAAGTCAGCCTCCTAGCTAATGTGAACCAAATTTGATAAAAATATTGATTTCAACATTATGTAGGGGCAATTATCAGTTTAATAACAAAGGTAAAGCTGAAGTCAGTTTTTAAATTAACCTTTTTCACTTCAGTCCCTTGTGTTCACAGACCACTTCAAAAACACATCCTCATATTTATAAAAATGCAATCCACAGTGTATGAAGACAGCCTTTTATGACGGCGAAGAGCTTGATGCTGCAATGCAGCAAAGAGAAAGGAAACCTCCGAAAGACACTTTGGAGCCTTAATCTTTTTTTTCTTTTTGCACATTAGAGTTCTTTTGAATTTCTGATCAGAGTTCAGCGTTTTTCATGTGTGTCATTACAACATATAGTTGTAGCACGCATAATCTTCCCCAAATTGGGCTGTATAATAGGTAGACTCTCAAGTGAACAGCAGCGTGGAACGCACACAAGTGCATTCACTCTACTGTTGTGATCAGATTTAATCAGAAAACACTCTCTAGGGGGATTTTTCCCCCTGCATAATGAGTTTGATTCTAATGTAAACCTTGATAATACTGTACATTTATAATTCAGAACTTGTCCTTCTAACCAGGTGGATTGCTGCTGCAAATGTGAAGACTTCTTCGACTACCGGAAGCGAGTCATATGTTTGAACACCTATGGGTCATGAGACGATCACGTTTATTAGCGTCCATGTTAATGCAAAGTGACTATGCATAATGAAACAAGTGCTGCTTTGAGGACATTGCCGGTGGAAGACCAAGAACAGAATTAATCTGGTTTTCTGCCCAAACAAGGTTAAAAAGGCATGTGACATCATCCACATGTGGATAATTGTTCAACTGGATGTTCAGCTCTGTTGTGCGCAGTTCCATGATGACAAAGCTGTATAACAGAACAGTCTGAATGCTGGAGCTTTATAAATTTGCTGCACATACTGTCTACGCCTATTGTGGTAGACACACGGTTCTTTCTGCGAAGCATCCACGCACAGCTTAATGCATCTGGTTGCTGAAGTGGTTCAGCTTCAATATGTGAGACAAGACTTTTGTATTGTGCAGTCTGTTATTTTCCTCCTCATTGGCAAAGCTTACATTACATCTTGCGCCTGGGATATTAATTGAAGACATGGTTTGTGGAGAAAAAGAACATTCAGTCTTTCACTAACCAGAATATGCACATAGAGGTGGTACATAAGATCATGTGAGGCATTAAATTTGGCCTGTAGGAGCAAAAGAAAGTCTCATCAAATTCAGTGGTGGGAGAGCAGTTTTTTCTCCCCATCACAAACAAATGATACTAAATTTAGGAAACGATTTACAAGACTGAGAAACACTGAAAACATATTTTCATAAATTGTTTGGAGGTGCAATATTAGGATTGCCTACCTAACCTGATCACCAACCCAACTTTTTTTTTTCATAGACCAGCACTATGATTATACTTTAGATCAGAAGTCAGGTTTCAAATTCTACTCAGTAAGTGCAGACAGCTTTTTTGAAAGTGACCATATATATGAGGTCAAACTTTAAAGCCTATATTTATTTATTTATCCTTTCTTCCCCCCCTCCTCATCTTCACTCAAATGCAGACTAAGCTCTGCCTTTGGCTTTCAGACTCAGTGGACAGATTAAGCTGAGTTAGCCCTACTTTCCATGGATGTGTTGTCGTGGCAATTTGAAATCCACCCCCACCCCCCACCGCCTGCCCCATCACCCTTTCTCCAAATACCAGTTAAGAGGTGATGCATCTACACTTCTTTAACTGGAAAACAGCTGAAGATTCTAAAAAATGGAAGCATCAGTACAAAAATGCCAATAGCTGCAAAAAAAGATTTTTTTTTTCATAAATATTTCATAGATATATAGACATATTCACAATATATACATTTTCACGGTGTTAGGGTTTATTAGGATGCAGCTGGCAGTGATGATGATGATGATGATGATGAAGATGGCATAGGTTAGGAACTCCCAGTTGCTAATGGTTGGTATGTTTCCCGTTGACTGTATATAATACAAAAATCTGATGTGAAAGAGTGAAGACAACACAATCTGAGCGCTTTAGAACTCAATTTTGAAATACTACCATAAAGAAAATTCACTTTTCAATTCATTTTTCTTTTTCTGTGCAGCCTTACAGTCAGACAATTCATGAAAGGCTTCGTGTTCTTTGAAGTCATATTAGACTATTATCCACATTTAGCTTACAGCCATGTCAGATGTGTATAAATATATGCACACTGTATGTTTTAGAATTGGTTTTAAAGTCCTGCTGTAGAATGATGTGAGCAACTGCAAAGAAACTCACTGTAACGGTTCCTCGGGTCCATACTGGTTGTGGGGTGTCACACTTATAAAACTGAAGCTGTAGAAGGTCAGATGGATGTATGGCTGGAAGTTTTATGAAAATTTTAGGATCAATTTTTCATAAAGGAAAAGCTTTTCTCTCATGTCCTTTATTTATTCATTGAAAAAAAAGATTTGATCTCTTCATGGCCAGTAGAGACAGGAGGAAACATACAAGTCTTGGAAAAAACCCCGAGCCCATTTTCTGGTGCTATCCAAACAAGCACTACAGTATGTGTAAAACTCCGCCACCGTCACATGTTTTAGAGCAGCTGCTAACTTGATCTCATTAACATTCATGTATTTAGGTCAGCTGGAAGGAAAATTAAAGACAGCATTTGCACGTGTGACTGTTTAAGACTGAGGAACAGTGAAATTCCCCCAAATGACATACCTCTGTAAATTAACTTTGAATTAAATTTCCCTTCCACTCTAAGTGAATTATCGGGTTGGCTGTGTGTCAGTGACTTTGTATGCCTCTTTAAAAACACCAGATCAGTCAAAGCAGAAAATCTGTTTGCTTCTTAAAATACACGAGTTGGCAACGTAATCAGCCGAAGCACATGTATATGAGCAAACGCTGATTAGAATCGGCGCGCACATGGTAGCTTGACTGAAACATATCCCAGTTTATACATAATGTCCCATCACAACATCACAGAGGCAGAACAAACGGACAAATTCCAAACAAGAAAGATATGATCTCTTTGAAACATTTATTATGAAATTATAAAGGTAGAATACCACTGTTCAAATAAAGGCTTTATAAACAGAGTGGGGTTTGCAGTGTACTGGAGATTTGGAAGAGTTTATTTCAGATGTAATTAATGTATAGCCAGCAATGAAAAAAAAGGAAAAGGAGAAGGCAGCGGAAATAAATAATACAAAACTAAAATAAAACAAGTCCATTATTGTTTAACACAGCACATTAGGCAAGATTACCAGGAGTTCAATTTACATGAAACATCTCATATATACAAGATTTACATCGATGAGGGTTACAGAGTCTTTGTGAGCTATGAGGCCCAGTGGCAAAGCAGTCAATGGCAGTCACATTTCAAGTCAAGTGAGGCTCTTAGCTTGAGGGGGGTTTTGGCTGGCAATGCCATTATCACAACTATTAGTCTAGACACTGGCACACGCTAGTGACAGAGCAGCGGCCTGTGTGTTATTTGACACAACACCCCAATGACAAGGACACATCTCCCTCTGGGTTTGTCATGTCAGAAAAGACAGCGCCGCTTTGCCCATCTTTTACCCGCACACCCTTTTTCTCTGATGATAAACGGAGAGAGGATGGTAACAGGAAAAAAAAGAAAGAAAGTTGGGCTATGTGTTGAACACAAAGCACCCTCATCTGTCACAAATGATCAGAACACAAAGGTGAACACACCCTTGGTGATTTAACATCGTATGTAACGGCGCTGACCCCAGTAAAACACGGGTGAAAGGTTAGGGTTGGAGACGGGGAAGATAAGGAGTGGGTGGAGGAGCCAAGTGAGGAGTGGAAAGGAGAGATGGGTTGTTGTTGGTGGGGAGGAAGGGGGGTTGGGGGCATTCAAACAATGACGTAGCATCATAACTCCATCTTTTTTTATATAATATATATAGAGATAGATAGATTTATAGACAAGCAAGCAGTCAAGAAACATTTTCTTCCACCCTCTACTCTTATTTTTAAGGAAAATTCAAGAGAATTTCAGATGAGGTGTTGATACCTTAAGTGTTTTAAGCTGCAGTTTGTCTTTTCACATCATGCAGTGTTGGAAAAAAAAGAAAAGTAAAAAAACAGGAAGCTAGTATGTCAACTTGATTGATTGCCTTAGAAAAATGGGAAATGCGTTTTGTGGATTAGTGAAAACATGGAGATGAATTAAGTAATGACAGTCCTACAAAAGCCGCTATGACTTTTGTGCATTAATTTCACAAAGCAAAGCCCCTGAAGACTGATCATCAATCAATGCGCTTCGAGAATTTGCAGAAATGGATGATAAATTTAAGATGAATGGGTTGCCAGCCAAAAGTGATGGACAAACAACAAAGCAGATATGAAAAAAATCAAATAAAATCACATATGAACACACTTGCATGAGACCTTTTGATAAGAGACAATATTTGTCATTATCAAAACTGTGTCGTATATTTTGGACAGAATGAAACGGCGCAATGATGAGAAGGTTTCTGTAGATGAGGGAAAAATTCATGAAATGTTCACAAAAAACAAACAAACAAAGGAACAACAACAACAACAAAAATGTAATTCCTGGTAATTTGCCATCATCTGTGTTTGGCAATTATGTCCCTGGCAGTTACAAAGAAAGAAGAAAAAAAGGTCTATAAATTAATAAATATATAAATATATTAAAAATCAGTAGCACTTCATTTTTCTGAAACAGGGGAAAATAAAAACATATAAATGAACTCCATAGTTCAGCCAGTGTACCAACAGGGAGCTTTGATTTATTTTGTTGTTTTGTGCAGACAAAACTGGATCCCCCTTGGGGCAATAATCTACTCTGATAGTACTCACACCCACTACCATAGTATAGCTTGCAATCCATTTCATTTCCTCTTACCCACCTAGAATATAGAGGACATGACAAGTTTTTTAAAGACGCAGATACAATGTTCTCTGTGGTGAAGAGCTTTGCAAATCCTCCACTGATAATTTAAAGCTTTGATAGAAACTTCACTCGCACACTTCCTGGCTTACTTTCTCGAGACAGCTACATTTGTTTTGAGGATCTGCTACATTTTACTCAATAAGAAGATGCAGCACTAAAGATCCGTCTTCTTGGATTTACCTGCTGTTTTCTTAATTATTCAGCAGATGTTGGCAACAGACCTAACTTCACAGAGCTTGCTCACAGATTTGGTTAATTAATATCTTTACTTAGTGACCCAGTTTAACCTTTTGTACATGTTGGTGTCCTTTTTCCGTTCTTCCTCTTATTACAAAAAATGCTAAGGCTGTTGGAACGCCATTAGTTAAAGGTATGAAGGACATGCTCAGTGTAAGAGATCACAAACACAGTATCCTGATTAAGTGACAGGATAGCTTGGGAGAAACGATGTATGATCACAGTCGGCAGCAATCACTGGCCTCTCTCCATCTTCCTCTTTCATACCGCCAAACTCTGTGTCAGCACAACCCATAAGATATTGCAACAGACTTTTCCCCTCAGGTGCAACATTGTCATAGTTCATTAATCTTCTCAAACTTCTCCTGCTGCCATCAGCCCCCGTACATACTACTAATCCCCTTATTAATGTGGCAAATGAACCTGCACAAGAAGGACGACTCCCTCAAGGCTCCATAATTACAATGGTCTGTACAAACTCCTGTTTGCATAGAATGTCCATTCATTACATTCATTACATTACTGACAACTCCAGGAATCTTCTTGCTGAGGATTCCCCCCTTTTTTTTCCACAAGTCTTCTAATATCCTGCGCTTTAAACTGAATACTCCAGTTACTGTGATATTTAAAACCCTGCTCGTTGTTTATGAGATAATGTACCATGCGCCTATTTTTACTGTAGTGCTCAACACAGAGAAGGAAATGATCCATGAGTCAGACTTAGACAGAAATACTGAATCAAATTTTAAATACCTCCAGTATTATTTGGAATAATTAACCCATATTCACATGTTGCCATTTGTTCTATATGTGCGATAACTAAACTGAGACTGCTCAGATAGAAAGCTGTTAGATGTCCCCCGGCCTGAGGCAGATTTGGGGTGAAGAAAAGCACATCACAGCAACAGGAGATGGGTTAATTGTCGGTGCATGCTTCCTTTCCGTGTTTGCATGTGCATGAAAAAAAAAAACAACCTAGAAGCCTACAGCAATTAAGACTTGTTACACATTAGGTGTTCAGACCACAAGGTTGCACAACTGAAAAACGCCATACAGGGCCCATAACTGCGGATTCTCACATATGCAATATGTTGCTTCCGCAAAGTGACGGAAGAGAGAACACATCTTGTGTGAACTTGTCAATATGTGGTAGCAAACGTAATAATTAACATCCTTATATTCACGTTCACTACAAGATTTGTTCAAGTTTAATTCTGAAGACTAGATATACGGAAAATGTAGATTGCAATCAGTCAGCCATGATGTTTCATTCGCTGTCTCTGAGACTACTTTCAAACCCTGCTCCCCTCAGTAAAACCATGTTAACATATTCTTAACACGAGCCTTGGGATCTGACGCACAGTACATAGTTAATGCATAGCCACTGGGCTCATGTTGTGGTAGTGAGCCACATCTATGTCTACGACTACTGACAGGATGAGAATAAGAATGATGATGATTATTATCCTCCGTTTCTTAGATGCTTGTGTTGCCTAGTGAAACTAGGACAGTGTTTTCATGCTTTTTTTCCTCTGTGTTGTTTACACTAATGTAGGTCCCTAGAGGGTAAAAAAATAAGTGAGAAAAATGAAAGGAAAGGCAAAGATTCCCCTATTGCTATAAGCTATAAGGATCTGTATAAAACTGATTGCACTAGGCATTAGTGCGTAATAACGCTACTGCAGATCTGCTATTTCTTTTACTTATACACTCTATATCACCTAAAAAGAAGACAGCACTAATGTCTCCGTGCTTTGCTGTTGTTCTCAGTGTCTTTTTCTCTGTCTAATCGTTTATCAATTTCCTTTCAGTTTCCTTATTTTTTGACTGGTGCTGATGTTGCATAGAAGTGACTCTTGAAAACTGGAAGAAAATGGCTTTTCAATTCCTTGAGAGAAGGTCAATCTTAAAAGCGATCCACCCACAGTTTCGCTTGTGTCTTCCTCTTGAACTTCCTTTTTTACTTAACCGCTTGTTTCGTGTTAACTTCAGGCACCAGTTGTTTATTGGTGTTGGTTTGTTAGTCATAGGGCAGCAAACTAAGTGCTAAATTTCATCTTCCTACCGTATACCTTTTTGGATCCTTTAACTATGGCAGCAGTTCAACACCTTTAGCTTTAATTTCAATATATTACATCAAATCACATTTTCCAACCAAAAACTAACCAGTAATAACTTTAAATGAAATTGGCTCGTTTTTGTTATCTGTATATATAAGAAATCTTTTAATAATGTAGCTCTTATCTTCTTCTAAAGCGCTTCTACTCTGCAGAGAATGATATGATAATCCAGTGATATTACCTTTTGGATATACTGTCTGTTTAAAGATTCAGTCAAACGTAATTGGTATTTTCTTGATCTTCTTTTTTTTTTAACTACAGCACAAATCCAAAAGGCATAGAATTTAGTGGATGGGCATCTCCGCATGAATGATCATGAAATGGAGATGACATGTGCATGTCAATACAAATGGCTGCATTGTGCAAAACAATCAAAACAATGGATGGAACAGTGGCATTGATAACATACCCTGGTTTATCCAGAAAGACATGTCAGTGCAGTCGGGGCAGTCTAATCATTTAACCACAATCAATAACTGCCAATCTGAGCTGGAGTCTTTGTTTGCGAGATGTTTTTTGGAGTAATTATGACTAAGAACCAACCGCATGCTGTAAGGGCCTTCTTTACAAATTTGAAAGATTGATATCAGCCAATAATGGAAAGACGGATAATCACTATTTAATGGAGATAAAGTGCATCGTTGTGTGGAGTTGCAATATAACCGTGCAAACTGGTAAGAAAAGGAACTCGTACTTGTTCTGTGCATATCTGTATGATACTGTTGTTTTAATATGTAAGCAAATGCATCTTTAGAGTTGTTAAAGATATGATTCTCTTATTGTCTTTCATAAAAATAAAAGACGATGGACTTATTTCAACTAATTTATATCAGTAAGTAATAGCAGAACAGTAGTAGAATTAGACTGAGGCACAACTTACACAAGTTCAGTGAAAAACACGAAACTGTACAGAACATTTCAGACATAAGTCTGTGAACAAAAGCGTCTGTAACAGTGCATCATTTATAATATCGGTGGCACAATATAGAACACACTGGCTCTGTTTGTGTGCTTCTTTGAATCATTTGTCAGAATTATTGATCCCAATAAATCTTGTGTGGAATTGTAGGATGACTGAGCAAATCAATGAAGTTGTGCTTACAGTATAGTGTCATATCTCATGTGTCCTCCTCTAGGGTTGAATAGTGGCCCCCACCTCACCCCACCCGCTGCCACCGCCAGCATCACCCATTTCATCGCCTCGACTCATCTCTCTCTCTCACACATCACCAACCCCCACACACACACACACACACACACACACACAGACACACTAACGGCGCCTGGCAAATGACGGCACACTGAATGCCTCTTTTGACTGCTACCTCTCACACAGAAACACATTAAATGCAACCCCAGATGCAGTGACCCGGAGGTATGCATCGACAGGAGTCGCACAGTGTCACCCCTGTAATTCCACTCGCTCGTCCGGATAGATCTTATCACTCACATCTCTAACTGCCATTATCAATCTTTCCTGTGCAGCCTCTGCATCATTAGGCGAGAGTATTTCACTAAGAACACTAACATAGGTTTCACTCCTTTCTTCTCCTCCCTTGCATTTATAAGTCCACTGCAGGTTGGCGTAGTGCCAAGCTCTGCCATGCAGCGCAACACTGCCACCTAAAGGTTCAGTACCACCGTCAAACCTGACCCATCGACCACAGCCTCTCTCTGCCTTCCCTTCTCCTTCTGCGCTCTCTCTTCCATCTTTTCTGCCGTTCCCAATATTTGTCCACGTGTGTTCCATTAGATTAAAACTGTGTGTTGTGTAGTGGTGCTTTATTAGCAGAAAAATTAATAAGGCTTTGATAAAAAGCAGCATGGATTACGTTGAAATTTGAGGCTCATTATTGGCTAATCCTTTTTGAATTGGATGTGTATCAAGTTCCAGACAAGCTTCACTCAGTTCGCTAGTGTGCTTTGAGAGGAGGCATTTAATTCAAGCTCAGATGATGTGGCAAAGCCTACAGTGACATTCACAATACCACTGCAGCAGTCTAATTATTGAATGTTGTTATTGTTGCAGGTGTTGAAAAGGTTACAAAGTCTTTCATGACAATGCACACCAAAAAAAGAAAGAAACAAACAAAAAAAAACATGAATACACTCAAGAGTTTTATGAAGAGAGAGAGAGAGAGAGAGAAAGCGAGAGAGAGAGAGAGAGGTGAAAAGTCAACTACTTTTTGGAGAATGTGTGCAGCATTTGTCTATGATGAAAAGCAGCAATCTGAGTAGATAGGCAAGAAAAAAATGTTTCTTTTACAAAGATCATTGGGTTACAGTTAATGTTATGTTGGCACATTTTTGCCAGTGATCTAACCTGGGTGCTGAAGAGACAAAATAAGGCAAAGCAGTCACTCGTCCACTTGCATTTTGGTAAATATGAATTAAATATATATTAAATACAAAACATGGGTTTGCAAGTGTTACCCCCAAATTATGCATTGTGTGATTGTTGAGTCCATAATCAACTCCATTAATCAGCTGTTGTTCAAGTTACTTTTTCTCTTTTCTTTTTATGTTTAGGTTGCGAAACTTGCTGAAGCAGTGTGTCTCCTGAACTGTTTTCTGTTGCTTCACAGTACCTTAGAGTCAGTCCCTAATCTAGACTGGCACTTTAGCACTGTGGAACAGGGCAGTTATAGGCAGTACTTATAGACCAGTAAAAGTGCTCTTTTACCTGCTGTCTGGTGTGCATGGGCCCCTTCGTCTTGAACCCTCCTTGGGAGCTGCACTCTGAGGCACTGAAGTGGTCGGAGCTCGTGGAGGATCTCTTGGAAAGGGTGTCACAGCCCCCCACAAATGTGTTATCCAATGGGAGCTCTTGTATCACGTGATGCTTCTTCACTGAGACCGGTGTGTCAGCCTTGAGATGAAAGGCTGACTGCGGCGAGGCGGATTTGTAGTGCCGGGCCAGGTCTGGGCTGCTAGGTTTGAAGGTTGTGGTCGGCGTGGCATTCCAATCAAAGCGTCCAATCCCTTGCTCTTCCAGCTCGGTGGGCAGACTGATGGTTCCGTTGATTGGCTCGTGGGCAGGATCGTCAGGTTTGTTCCCCTCTATGGTGACAAAGTTGAGCAAGGAGTTTTTGGGGGACTTCCTTTTCTTGCGCTTTTTCTTTTTGTTCTGTTTGTTTTCTGTGTTGGGTGACATCCACTCTGCCCCCTGCTTTTTTCTCTGTGCGGCTTTGAATCTAGAAGCATGGCGGCAGCGCAGCAGCACAGTCACAAAGATGACAATAATCACCACCAAGGCGCCGGTAACAAAAGCTATCATTATGGTTAAATAGTCACCACTCTGATAGGTTTCACTGCTTTCACCAATGTTTCGGTCAATTGGGGTCTCCATGGTGCGTCGAATGAGATCATTGATGAGTGTTGAGTTGCCCACAGTGTCATTAACATACAAAAACACCAGCACAAGAGTATGGAGAGATTTGGGATAACCCAGGTCACTGATATTGACCACTAATCTGTGCAAGCCTATGTCGGTTAGTGCTGGCTTTTCCTCCAAAGTAATATTCCCTGTGACTGGGTCAATTCGAAACAGACCTTTGTTATTCCCACTCACAATTGTGTATTTGAGTTCTGCATTCATCCCTGTATCACCGTCTACAGCAAACACCTCTGCTACCACAGATCCTGGGATAGAGGAGAGAGGCACGAGCTTGAAAGACGTGTTGGAGGGTGGGTAGATAACGATGGGTGTGTTGTCGTTCACATCAATGACATTGATGGTCACCTTGGCAGCTGAGGAGCAAGGAGGCCTGCCACTGTCCACAGCCCTTACATCAAAAGTGTAGGAACTCTGCTGCTCTCTGTCGAAGGATACATTAGACTTTATCACCCCAGAGTAAGGATCTAGTATAAAGTTCTCATTGTCATTCAGAATAGAAAGAGAAACAGCAGCATTTTCTCCGGCATCTGAATCTGTCACAGTTATCACCCCCACAGTACTGTACTTAGGAAGATTCTCAGACACAAAGAACTGGAAGTGGTTATGTGTGAACTTGGGGTTGTTATCATTTTCATCCAGCACGGTTACAATAACGGCTGCCTGCGTTTGCAGAGGGGGCGTCCCGTTATCTCTTGCTGTTACAGTGAAGAGGAACCTATCCTGATCCTCCCGGTCAAAAACCCTGGATGCAGTCAGAACACCTGTTTTACGGTCAAGATCAAAAAATGATGCATTTGGTCCCAGCTGGTAAACAATTTCTGCATTTTTCCCACTGTCCTCGTCTGTGGCGCTAAGAGTCGTGAGGAACAAGTCACGTTTGTTGTTTTCCATAACAGCCAGCTCAATAACTGGCTGAGTAAAAATAGGCGGGTTGTCATTCTCATCCTCCAGCCTCACTCTCACCAAGGCAGTCTGATTCAAGCTCGGCTTTCCAGAGTCAGACGCTACAATTTTAAAGTTATATTCCTTTGTCCCTTCGTAGTCAAGCAGTGCGGATGTCTCTAACAGATACTGGTTGTCATACACAGCTTTTAGATGGAAGGGCACATCCTTCTCTATGAAACAAATGACCTTGCCGTTAATGTCAGTGTCTTTGTCTGACACTGTGATGAGTGCTATCTTTGTATTGATGGGATCCTTCTCTGAGAGGAAAACAGTGCCATTAATGGGACTGATTATGTATCTCAGGTCTATATTAGGTGGATTGTCATTAACATCAGTCACATTTATGGTAACAGTAGCTCTGGCTGGACTTGAGCTGCCATCACTAGCTAAAACAGAGAGCTTATGGATAGCAGTTTCTTCTCTGTCCAGAGGTCTCTGCACTGTAATTAGGCCAGATGTTGCATTCAGTGCAAACAGTCTTTTTGTAGCAGGAGACACCTGAGTCCCAAATACATAATGTATCTCTGCATTTGCCCCTATGTCTGCATCTGTAGCTTGGAGCTGCACTACAGATGTGCCAATAACGGAGTTCTCCGGTATATGGACCTCTATCTGACTCTCTTTAAACACCGGTTTGTTGTCATTGACATCTGTCACAGTAACCTGGAGAATGGCAGTGCTGGATTTCTGTGGACTGCCACCATCCTCTACTTTAATCTTCATCACATACGTGTCCTTCTGCTCTCTGTCCAGATTCTGCTGCACAATGAGCTGGGGCCACTTTTCCCCCTCAGGCGTTTCTACTATGTCTAAGCCGAAGGCACTTTGCCCATTGATCAGCTCGTATTTGTGGACACTGTTGGGGCCAGTGTCTGGGTCAGTGGCAGAAGGAATAGCAAAGCGGCTGTTAATGAGCGTGTTCTCTGGGATAGAGATGTTGATCACAGGGGACGGGAACATGGGGGCATTATCATTTGTGTCTTTAACGATTATTTTGATCTTAATCAGCCTGAAATAATCATTAGGCAGGATGACCACTTCAATTTCAAAGGAGCACTCGCTGTCCTCAAAAGAGGGACCGGGGCATAACTTCTCTCTGTCAATTCGGTTTGATGTTGTGAATATTTCTCCAGTGCTGCTCAGAACACGGACCAGTGGGTTATCTCCTGCTTTGGAGACGAGCCGGTACACAAGATTAGCACTCGTTCCGGTGGCAGCATTTGTATGGGAAATGTTTAGGTCCTTTGGTATGTTTCCAATGAGGACATTTTCTTGCAACTCCTCCCTGATGGGGTAAATTAGCTCTTGGGCTATTGAAGGATCTAGCCATACGCAGGCAAGCAGTGCACCCAACAGGTAATAGTCTTTTAGATCCATAACAGTGTTAATATGCTTCCAGCCTTCAAAACTCAAAGGTTTCTTTCTATGCAGTGTTGTTACAGACAGTGACTCCTGGCAGGAATCTTCCACGAATAAACCTATGAATACAGGACAGAGATTCCCTTCAGTGAAGTAACTTTATTATGCACAGTAAATTAATTTAATTAACAATCATCCAATCCCTCTCCTCACAGTCAGCTGATTCATGCACTATATTTTTTTCCCTCTTCTTTAGGATTTACCCTTAAATCTGAACATAGCCACAAATCATGAGCTCATTCAAACAGTAAAATGAAAATCCAAAAATAAACTGCATTAACCTTTTAAGCAGCCATTAATGTCTGTTACTCTCTTTCTACATCCTCTACGTTTTACGGTCACTATGAATTTTCGGTGCCTCGAACACCCCCACGGCAACAAAACTTCACAACACATTACACAGTCTTATTAATTTTTCCACTTAAACTGTCAAAATTAAAGAGCTTAGGCTGTGAGTGGGCTGCTTAACGAGTGAATAAGCATAAATGAAACCTACAAAGTAAGCTCAGTGAGATTTTGAATTCTTAGTGGGCAAAAGAGACCTATGCTTGTATTACATACCCAAATCGGTTGCAGCACAGAAGAAAAACTGGAGTGTGTCAGCTCATAGTCTTCTCATCCACAGTAGTACAGTAGTTCATTCAGGTAAAGATATCCTCCTCTGACGATCTGCTTTTGGCTCCAGGTAAAAAATAATAACAACAATCACCCAGCAGCACTGGGTTAATCAGACACAAGTACAGGTTTTAGATAAAAGCAGCCGGTCGCAGAAACTGGGGTAAATTGGAAGCTGCATATGTCGCAGTTCCTTTTCCCCCCATTTAACTTCAGGAATTGACTGGATCTAACTGTGCGACCTGCGGTGATTGCGGTGATCAGCGTCGCTCTCCAGCAGACACAGCAAGGTGGTCAGTGGTTTGCGGTGTCTTCAATTAAACGGGTCCCAAAATCAATGCTCATCTCCTGTGCATGTCCAGAGAGAACCGGCGTCTTTCCCCCCTTTCTTTCTTTCCTTTTCTCCCCGGCTACCTGTGAAGGTTAAGGCGCAGACGAGGTGAACCCAAAAAGAGACACGCGTGTCCCATCATGTTTCAAGTTCACGGAGCTCCATCAATAATCAGACTCAAGGTTAAAAAGAAAGAAAAAAAAAAAGATCACGAGGACATTTATGAAAAAGACAAAAAAAAAAAAACCAACAACAAAAAAAGGTGTAAAAGCTCAGAGTCGATCCCACTTAGAAACACCAGCCTTAATGTTACGGCTGCTCAGTGTGACACGGATGCGCAGCGTGTGTGTGGCGTTTATCCTTGCACTCTCACTCCCAGAGCAGAATATCTTGCACTAACTCTGTGTAAACCCATAGGAGGGGTTGGCGATGCACACCACACCGACTAACCACCCCGCACCCCCACCCGGCCGACCCTCGTCATTGGACACCGCCCCTCGCTTTCAATGGCGTTGGCAACCCGAGCGAGGACGGGATTGGCCCGATGTCACGTCACTTAACGCGAACCGGAGGGCTGTCCGCGGTGAGATTCTCCGCGAAGATGCTGCAGGCTGAAGAGACGCTTAACCAAAAACCCCGTGGCTGGGCTGGAGGAGGATGATGACGATGATGATGATGATGAAGCTGGCAATGCTGCTGATGATAGTGTAAAAAAAAGACAGAGAGAAAAGAATAAAGAGATAGTGGATGTCCTCTAGCTTTTACAGTGTGTGTGTGTGTGTGTGTGTGTGTGTGATTATATAAAGGCAGATAACACTCATTGGCTCTAAAGGGACGCATCAAAAGCATACGCCAACCTGTTAGGCTGTTGTCAGGTAGGCTACAATAGCCTAATTGGGGTGGACATAAAAGCCACTAGACTGAAGCGCATTAGAAAGATGCGTTATGGCGGTTTCCCGTGCATATTGACTTGCCAAGAATAAACACTGGCATATACAATACAAGCCTTGTGTGAGAGTCAGTTATAATTGCACTCTAAACAGAGAATCCGTTGTCTAAGCATGTTTGCGCCGGGTGCATATTCACGCTCCGTCCACCGCACTTAGCACCCTGCAGCCAGTCGTCAGCATTTGTTTATAAGAAATAACCTTGACAGTTATCCTAGTCATCAAGGCTACAAAGCCGCGTGTGGCCGGAGTTCTTTGTTTAACGGGTGAATTGCACTTCTTATTTTAAGTTTACTGCCTCTTGCTGTGGTGCTCCGAGGAGGCTGTGGCGTGACTTTGGAATAAACGCAGATGACCTTACGTGACAAGTTTCAAAGCAACAAGAGGCTGAACTGTTCCGAGTCGCCCCGAATGTTATAAGGTAAGTAGAAAATAGCAATTTCATAAAATGCAAATCAGACTGAGCCATACAGATCCAGACATCATTTATTACCTGCTTCCATCCAATCATTACTTAATTTCAATGCAGGAGATAACCCTCAATTTAAGCCTGGGCTCAGTGCTGTTGCTATTGCTGAGAAATGGCAAGCTGTTGAGCTCAGTGCCTGTCGTGGTGAACACTGCCATCTTGAGGTGGACTTTCACAAATGCCTCAGCCATGATTTGAGCTTCAAGTCTTAAAACATGATCAGCCACGCAACCCTGGGTCAACTAAGCTTGACAACTAAGACGACACAGTGCATCATCGGCAACTCAGAGGAAGAAGAAGCAATGTGTGAATGGGAAATCAAGCAAAATGAGAATATGCCCCAGTTTGGGCAAGTGGTGATGAAAGTGATGCAAAGGACATTAGACCGGCACAGTTGAGGTGAGAACTAGGCTGCGAATGTCTCCTGAGAGGCTGGCTTATTGCCTGGTCAGCAGTCCATTAGCACAACCAACCTGGTGGCCTGACCTTTCTGCCTCTGGATGCAGCCGTCAGTGTCCTTAGCTGGAAGAGAGAAGCTAAAGGAGTGATCTGTCACTTCAGCTTAAAGCTTGACACCCTGATGTAGAAAGAAAAGTGACAACATAACTGTCTGTAGTGGTGAAACACTTTCTTGCTCTGCTGGCCAACTGCAGTCATTAGGAACTCATCACCTGCCTTTAGTTGCTCTCTGGGAACCAGTGTGGTATGTGTGTCCTGGATTTTTTTTTTTCTTTATCTTGAAAATGAGAAATATGCTTTGATTTGGTAGAAATTTCCACTTTTGTCAGGTCTCTAAGGCTTCTGTGTGGGTGATGCAGGTGAATGAGCAGTAATTAGGAGTACTGGACAAAAAGTAAACCAGAAAGCCAAAAATGTCCATATTGTGAAGCAACTGTTAAAACACTGGTATTGATTACCAACCCTATCAGAACTCCACACAAAAAATGTGGACATTTTGTGCCATGGCTCAGTAAAAGCTTCTTTCTCCTCACAGATGTGTTAAATGTCACACGATGGTGATATAAACACTAGACAGGGATAAAGTTAGTAGCTGTATGGCTGATAATTCCAATTCTACCAAAGATCTAGAGTCTGTTATCGTCTTATTAAGTCTGTTTTAAATCAGCTAAAGCTTATGTTTCTGCCAGTCAAGTCACTGACAAGTGATGAATAATGTAGAATATTAATATGTAATGTAGGTCTTACCTCCTACAAACTCACGTCGAAGAGAGAGCCTAGGGGAAGTGTCCAAACCTTAGGCCCTATGATTCCCCATATACCAGGTGAAGTCAATCAGATTATTCACCTTATTGACTTGTTCTTACTCTTGAATTGGCTTCATGAATAATACAAGGAGCAAATATGTGTATTTTTCGTGTGTGTCAAAACATGAGATCAAACAAGTAATATCTATCTATCTATTTAAACTTAAAGGAGGTCTGAGTATAGCTGGAGGTGGATGGTAATAAACACAACTTCTGTGTTGATAGAAGTAAGGAGCAGCAAACATGGCTGAGGGCTGTAATCAGCAGGGTTAAGCAGCAGTTTTTCTGTAATTACATCTTAATTATTTAATATGAAACTTCTTCCTTTTATTTAAAGAAATGCTGAGGAGAAACAATTTGGGAAATTTAAACTTTAAAAGCACTATTGGGGTAAACATAATTTGGGTAATTTTCTGTTATGGCCCTCACTAGTACAAGTGAGAAAACCTATGCTGGCTGGTGAGAAGCAGTATTAATACGAGCCAGCTCAGAGTGTGAGAGCTCTTTGACAGTCAGTGATGTCTTTTCCAGCACACTGTGAACAGGGTACACAGTGTAAGCGTCTATATTATTTGGAAAAACATGCTTTCCCCATACTCTAATGAATGCTGAAATTTTGCACTACTTTCCATCGCAGTTCACGTAATCAGCTGACTCAGGCAAAACATTGGTGAGGCTATTATCACACAAGCTGAATCCTTCTGTTTGAGGCGCTCTACCACCTGCCAGCTAAACAAATGTGCGCAGAAACTGACTTGTGCAATAATCAAGTCTTTAGAGGGTTTTTACTCAGTGCCGGAACGGCTTTGTGTTACTCAAGTCCAAATTTTGGGCTGCATTTACAAAGATGAGGTCATCTACCTATGTTTTGTATAAATAGAAACCAATAATTTTCTATTTTATCTCAGCTCGCTCTTTCTTTTGTTCCACTGAGAACACTGGTTTCATTTGTACTTTGTCAAAGAGCCACTGCAACCGCTGATGAAAATTTAGGCCTTTTTCCTTAAATGCCTTTTGCAAGTGCGACTTCTCTCCAGAGTGGTAATGACCCGGTGGATAATTGGCATCACACATGCTGTGGACCCTGAATACTAATCAGACCTTCTAATCAGGCATCTCCAACTTAAAAACCCAAATACATGCGAGTGAACTGAACAGGAAATGCTTATGATTTTCTTTGGAACAGATTTCACTGTATTCAAATCTTTGAATTCCCCCGAGGAACTTGCCTTATATCACTTAACAAGGCTGTAACAAGGTGCTTTGATTTGTGTTGAGACGGAACTTTACAGCTGTGAGTTTGTGAGTTAAAATATAAATGCTTGCTCAAGGTAATTTTTTTTGATTCACCATATGGCAACCCCAAAGATATCCCGTAGTTGCTACTGAGCCCTCCTAATTACTGCAAAACCATTTTCATGCACACAGCACATCCGTTACTGCCTTATGGTTGGCATTTTGGGAGGTATAATGCCATTCATGATAATCCCTTGAATATTGATTGACACATTGTTTGATCAAAAAAGATATCCTGGGTGGATTAGAGTTTCAAGATGTCAGAAGTTGCAAGATATGCCTTATAAGAAATGCCTCTTCTGTCTTCAAACCTTCCCTTGGACTGTAATTTGCTCTCTCCCTTTGCTTTCTGCCTCTCCCCATTTTTTTCTTCTCCCTGACACATTTGAATCACATATCACTTTCCAGACTGTGCACCGAAAAAGGTCAAACATTCCCTCCCATTCTCTTTTCTTACTGATGTGAAAGCCAGAAGGCTGCGTGTAGTAGCTGAAATAGATCCTGGTCAAACCAGGGAAAGAGAGTCGAGCAAGATCCTTCTCTGCTCAGTGCACAGGCTGATTTGACCTTGTGCAGTATGAATGAAGCAATACAAAGTTATAAGATACTTGACTGCGCTCAAATACCAGTACTTTTTTTTTCCAGATCACATCAAATTGATTTGTATATTTTTGACATGGGCGATCTTGCACTCAAAGGTCATCTTTATTCGTAGAAGCTTTAACTATATGTGTCAGGTGATCCTGAGTTACATTCTCAGATTTCTTTGTGTTTGTCCCGAGTAACTCGTTTACATATATAAATGCAGGACTCCACGAGCTGGCTTTGAAGTGTCAGTTTATTTCTACACGATTACTATTTTTTTAGCCCCTGTGCAATTAAATACCATTTCCTCAGAGGTTTGTTGTCACTTATCTTTTATCAGGCTGTGAAGTTTCTAGACTCCAGCCAACTGTGACATATTTAATGATTCCATACAGTACTCGATGTGCAGCTACATACTTGGAGAAACTGCGGTTTTAAAAAATGTCTGGATCAACATGAGTGTAACCTACATTGAACTAATTTATATCTTGTAGTAATTATGACTCTGACAGCGAGGACAGCTCATGAAGAAGAGAGGGGATGGCAAGAAAATGCCCACATGTTGTACATACTGAGACTCTAGTGTGTCATTCTAAAGGTCAGACTTCTACATGGCAGTTTTTTATCATGCAGTAGCCAAGCGGCTTCACATTTACAAAAAGGGATCTGGCTAATTTGTCATTTGCACAGTTATTCCAGTAATATACTGATTCCGTTCTGCATGAAAATGTAAGATATGAGGTAGTTAGGTGTGGTAGTGTTACTAGTTCCCCACTGTTTTTCCCCACACAGAAATGGATTAAATTAGTGTGATTGGGCTTTACTGCGAAGGTTTAAGAATACTTTGCAGGTATTACTCACATTGTGTTCTTGGACCAAATCCACTGAAGTGCTGAAATTTGAAAATTTGAATTAACATAATTTGAAAACTCGGCATTTTATAGTTTTGTTTCTTCACTTTATATTGCACTGTAAAAAAGATGAAGTAAAAATAATCGTGAAAAGTTAAAGGGAAGACAGCCCTCATACAGGCACACACTCTGCTAAATCTCAAGCTATAGCACTATATCTGCTGAATACCTGTCATCATTAAAGAATTTGTGTTAATAAAGCCATTACGAGTAAAAATACAGCCTCCTGTGAAAAATGCTAATATCACCCTGTAGGTGTCCAGTAATTGTTGCACCTAGATTTTTATGTAAAAAGGAGAAAAAAAACACCCACTTATCAGTTTTAATCATTGGTCTACAAGAGAGAATGAGTCATTACCTCAGAATGAGGTGCCATACATTTGTTCTGTAAATGCAAAAGAATATTTCTAATGTCGACAATGGACACTGGAGAGAAAACAGAGAAGAAGCGAATAAAAAGGACAAACGGCGTCTCAAACTTAAGCAAATGATGCTTGTCAAGAATGACCCAGACCTCTTCTTACGGCATTTATATAATGGGTTGTTTATCAGTTTCAAACTAGTAAATATCCCACCAGTGCTAATCAAAACAGGCTTTTGTGTATTCTAAAAGTTGTCGTGGAAGTTGACAATAAATATGTGTCTGAGAAGATGACTAACACATTTACCTCACAGCAGCTGCAATTTAATTTAATGCTACTTTCTTGAATGCATACTTTTTAACCATATGTCAAACTCCTTGACAAATTCCAACCATATGGTAACTATGCTCATTATTTCAAAATGAATAAATGTCATATTCTATTCGATTCTATACATAGCTTTGTATTTTACACAATGTTGCATAATATTGTTTTAGTGTATCTGTATCTCGAGTCTATGTTGATTTAACAATCTATATACACAGAAATCACATTGTTGGTTGGAAAGTTACGAATCTTTCTTGCTTGTTTGTTTTTTCTTAGCCTCTTCACATGCTAATGCATGCTTCTGTTGAACAAATGCCAGGGTAACTCTACACATCATTTTACAGGCAACACAAGCTCTTAGCATTCAAATCACTGGTCAAAATGATACGGTATAATCAGATGACAACATACAATTTATGTTTAGCAGATGACACAGAGAATGGAAAATGCCACTCTCCCTCATGTCCACATTTTCAAAAGCACAGATTCAGCTAAGAAAATAATGTCATGTGTTGTTGTTATTCATTCTGTATAGTGTGATGTCTGACGCTGGGGACTGCCAATAAATCCTTTTTGCATGATGAATATAGCAAGCAACAGCACATGACTGACAACTTTGAGGGTACCTGAAGGATAATTCTTGCCTTTTCATATGTTCATGTCTGGTCTCATTCAGCTATAAAGACTTGTCAGTTGAAAGAAGCCATACTTGGCATGGAGTAAATATACAAATACACATACACTGTGGCCGACATCACCTATGAAAACTCGCAAGGCGGAGCAAAATTTTATGAGCAGCTCCTGATTTATATTAAATCTTGAAGTCTTCGAAGTCTATCTTTGTACCAATCAACATTTTATCTAGCGATTTACCTCTTTCACTCTTTATTGTACTGATCCACCGGCCTGTGCAACATCTTCACCAGTTTAGGTAGAAAGCCATATTCTTGGATGTTAGAGGCAACATGAATGCTATTTTCAGGCATAGTGACCCTGTGAGATCTAAACACTGCTCTTCTCTGGTTCCACAAAAGAGCGCAGAATATTCCAACCATCCATCCATGCAACGATCTATTTTCTGCCTCGTATCCAGGTCGTGATGGCAACAACCTAAACAAGGTACCTTTCACTGAAAACCCTTTTTCTATTTTATCCTTAATAGATACTTAAACTTAACCTTTACCTCCAGCCGTTAATGGGCTGCAGCTGGTGGAGATCTGGAAGAGGAATCACAGGTGCAGAGTGATGCATTTCACTTTCTTCGTCTTCAGATTTTCATTTCACAACCTGGGACAAGCAGCGAGACTGCTCAGCGGGGATTCACACGGATGTGTGACTGTAATTGTTTCCTAATGAGTTTCCTTTTTCCACTAATTGAGGATCACGTTCTATTGCAACCTATGGTTTATACACACAAACATCAGCAAAATGTTACCACAACTGTTGACTAATGAATTGTGTTCTTCCCTGGAAACATTCCTAATATAAACTCGCATACTCAGTGAATTACATGACCCCCTCTAGTTTGTTTTGTCTGTCAGACTGCAGTCACTTAGCAATCTTTTTTTCAGCCTCTAGTTCTTTAAGAGGTATACATATATTTCTGGACCTGTAAGTGTAATCAACAACACTGGCAAAAAATAAAGATAACTAGTTCAAGTCATAACAAAAACTGAATATTTTTAGGCATCTCACAAGCTTTTTAACCCCACAGTCAACTCACTGTTGACTCTGTAGCACAAGAGAAATCTGATAAAAATTCCTTCCTAATTGTTCTCCTTTTGTGTCTCTCAGAAAAACATAAATCAAGGAAACTTTTAACGAGAAAACTTGGAGGGAAAAAGTAACATCTTGAAGAATTTAATAATCACATGATTAATACAAGTTCTCAAAAGAAAGAGAGTCCTCTCTGTGCAATGATGTGGACCTTGTGCTTTTTATGAACTTCATAGCTTGTGGCTTACTGCTCTCATGTCATTTGTGAGTTTCATAGGTTAAAGTAACCCCGGTGCCTGCAAATTTACCAACACATGGAAACTCATTTAGAAGATTGTCTATTTACTGTGAATTCACATTCAACAAACATTATCCTATGAGAGATGCGTCTTAGTTTGTTTGGAGAGGACAGAAAATTACATTATGCCTTGAAAGTTTCATTTTGGATAGTTTTTCTGCTGTTTGAATCATCCATGACTTTTTCTTGTTATTTAAAAATTTAGTCAGACAGTTGAAATATAATCTAATCAATATGTTCCCATTTCAGTTCACCTGGAATGAAAAAGTGGAATTTATTTAAGTATAAATGAGTTATGCTTTTGATTTAATAATACTGTAATAAATTGTAACTTTTTTGAATGCCAAAAAAAAAATGAACTTGTCCATCAAAAGTCATTAACCACTGAGCATGTCCGATAATCCTTCTTTTTGAAAGACAGTATTTGTTTGCACAGTGACCCAAAATTTGTGGCCTGGACCATAAGATCATAAAAAAATAAAAATAAATAAAAAGCATGCATGTAAACTTCTACAGGATTGAATGCCTTGTTGCAAACACAACTATCATCATCTGGTGACTCTCAGATAGAAATTAGGTTTGAGACATTACTTTGGTTTTTATTTTTCAGAGTGTGTCTTCTTCATCTTTTATACTATCTATGGGTACTTTAGCGTTTAGGCTGAATGCTAATCTTTGCCAGCATGCCAAGGTAGTAATAATAACCATGTCAGCATGCCATAGTTATTGTGACATAGTTATTGTTATTATTTTACAAGTACTATAATCCTTGGTCTTGTAATAGAAAGAACAAACAAACCAGCTGGCAGATTGACTGTGTCATCTTGACATACGTCTCTACCATAGCTAAAACTCTGACCACTCTAAATAACATCTTCCCAAGTAGTCATCTTCTATTTCAGCTGAAATACATCTCACAATAGGTCCTACAAGAATCAGCAGTTAAGTTATACTCAGGCAGACTTTCAATGCAAAAAACAAAAATTGTTTTGTAACACTGGTTCAACATTGACAGCTTCAATTGATCTGTTTATCTCCAGTCTGTTAGATTCATTAAACAGGAGATATTGATGCAATGGCAATCGCAGGAGCCAGGGAGAAGCCCATCTAGTAGAGTGCAGTGCAAACAGGTACAATGAAGACCTGCCTACTTGTCTGTCTTGTCGTGATTGGAGGATTGCAGCAATGCTCATATCGCTGACTTCCTGTTTGTGTTGTCGCTGTCAACTGTGTCATAGATAAGTGATCTGCAATAAATAACAAGACTGATGCT
The DNA here is from genome assembly GCF_013358895.1 of Oreochromis aureus. NCBI lineage: Eukaryota > Metazoa > Chordata > Actinopteri > Cichliformes > Cichlidae > Oreochromis > Oreochromis aureus. The sequence continues at coordinate 16,311,000 of NC_052942.1, read as the reverse complement.
GACAGGACTGTTAAAACTATTTACTCACCTCGATAAGGAATGGTAACTGTGGCCATTACAGCTGTCTTGCACTGTGACTTTGACTATAATAATCAATTATTTTAAATAATGTAAGCATCTTCTATCCAGTAGCCTTTCTGAGAAAAGAAGTTCCTGATGCTTATCTACTGCAGTTATAGCACTGACACTGTGATAGTAATACCTAAACCCTGAGCTGAACACATCACAGTAGTTCAAGCAGTGGCTCGAAAACTGTGTTTTTTCAGAAAGGCCTTATTTTCAGGGTAGTAGTTCAGAAACAAGGTGCCACAGTGGTGCAGTGGTTAGCACTGTCACCTCATACCAAGAAGTTTCTAGGTTCTGTTCCATCAGCTGGCTGAAGCCTCTCTATGTGGAGTTTGAATGTTCTCCCTGAGTTCTCTCTGGGTACTCTACCTTCCTCCTCCAGTACAAAGGCAAGCTTCGTAGGTTAACTGATGATTCTAAATTGGCCATAGGTGTGACTCTGAACATAAAGTGTTGTTTGTCTCGCTGTGTTACCCCTTTGATGGACTGCTGACCTGTCCAGGGTGTACCCTACCTCTCAGACAGCTGGAATAGGGTTCACTCCCAGTAACCCTGAACTGGATAAGCTGTAAAGAAAATGAATGGATGGACAGTTCTGAAACAGATGCTACAGTGTAAAAAAGAAAAAATGCACTTCAGTTGGTTGTTAATGGTTAATAGTTATGCTTTGAATGTGGTGACAATGAGGTAAACAATGCATATATTAGAGTTAACTATAACTTCCACTGCCCTCATCACTGTTTATTCTGATAGTTTAATTACAGTTTTACTATGTGGGTTTCTCCTGCACTTTTCTTTGGGTTACATGTGGAACACAAACCACAACTATGGGAAAAAATTGCATTTGTCACCTATAGTCACACTCCAGATGGGAAATGGAGACAGGAAAATTAGTCAAATTACCAACACATTCTCACTCCTAACTCCTCATAAAGTGTCATGGTCAGGACCTCTTGTCTTCATAACACACATGGTAGCAGTTAACATCGTTGCCCATTCACCCAATTTTCACCACTTGTCCAGTTTGAGATTGTCCAACGTACAAAGCAGTGCTGTGGAAAGCATTTAGCTTGACAAGAAGGCGTATAAACTGACAAATTTTGATGTTGGTAGTATCGTGGTGGGTGTACAAACAAAAAGCCTTTAAACTTGAAGATCCTGTGTAGGACACTTGTTTTTAGATGCTGGTAGATTAACTTTGGGAATCAAATACTTGTTTACGTCTAGCTACTATTATCATGGTTTGGGGTAAAAATGTGTACGCACATGCACACACTTTTTTATAAGTCCAACCACAAGTAGGCAAGACAGGAGTACTGGGAGGCTACTTCCAGAGAGAAGTGGCAAAGGAAAACTAATAGTGAGTTCTGGCTCTAATTTGAGGCTGGACACTATGGATACTAACAAAAGGGAAAAGCATTTGTATCAGATGGCTGAACAGAGAGATCAAGCTGTTTAGGATGTGCAGCAGGATGGGTTGATTTAGGACATAGATGAAAATGTACTAATGAGTAACGAGACGCCTTGAGAAAATGGAAGGAGTACTTTCAAGAGCTCATGAGTGAAGAAAACAAGAGAGAACCTGAGAGGTGGAGGACAGAAAGTTTTGAGGATTAGTAAGGAGAATGTGAGGGCAGCTATGATGAGGATGAAGAAAAAGGTGGTTGCCCAGATGATATAACTGTGGAGGTGTGCAGTTGTGAAGATGTCTTGGAGAAAGGGCAGTGGACTTTTTGGCCAGATTGTTTAGCATAATCTTGGAGAGTAAGGAAATGCCAGAGGAATAGAGAAGAATCGTACTGGTACCAGTTTTCAAGGACAAGCATGATGTGCAGAGATGTAGTAACTACTGAGTGACATACATAAAAATTCAAAAAATATAGGAAAGAACTGTTGAAGTTCAGTTAAGAAGAGGGGTGACAAGTGAGCGGCAGCATGGCTTCATGCTGAGAAAGAGCACTACAGATGCAATGTTTGCTTTGGGAGTGTTGATATAGACATATAGAGAAAATCAGAAGGCGCTGTGCTGTGTCTTTGTGGATCTAGAGAAAGCATGCGATAGGGTGCCAAGAAAAGAACTGTGGTACAGCATGAGGAAGTCAGGAGTGACAGAGAATTATATGATGGTGGTGCAGGACATGCGAGGGACATGGGGACACATCAAGGCAGTGGTGAAGTGTGCAGTAGGAGTGTGTATGTGTATGTGTAAGGTATAGATAGAGTTTATCAGGAATCAGCTCTGACTTCTTTACATTGGTGATTGATAGACTGACAGATGAGGTCAGGAGGGATTCTCTGTCATATATGGTTTTTGCAGACAATCGCGTGATCTGTACTGAGAGTAGAGAGCAGGTGAAAGAGATTGGAGAGGTAGAGGTATGCACTGGAGAAAGGAGGAATGAAAGTCAGTAGACACAAGGCAGAATACGTGTCTGTATAAATGAGAAGGTGTCAAAAGGGCAATATACAAGGAGTAGAAATCATGAAGGCAGATGAGTTTAAATACCTGGAGTTAACAACCAAAGCAACAGACAGTGAACGAGAGAAGTGAAGAAGAGAGTTCAGGCAGGGTGGAGTGGGTAGAGACGACTGTCACCAAAAGTGAAAGGGAAGATTTACAAAATGGTATTGAGACCTATGGTTTGGAGACAGTGGCACTGTCAAAAAGACACGAGGCTGACCTGTAAAACAGAGCTGAAGATATTAAGATTTTTATTGGTAGTGACCAGGATGGACAAGATTAGAAATGAGTATATCAGAGGGACAGCTCAGGTTGAGCAGTTTGGAGACAAAGTTAGGAAGGGCAAGCTGAGATGGTTTGGACATATACAATGGAGGGACAGTCAATATATTTGACAATGTATGTTTAATATTGAGCTGCCAGGCAGGAGCACGACCACAGAGAAGATTCACAGATGCAGTGGACATGCAGAGGGTCAGTGTGACAAAGAACAATATTAGGGATATGATGAGAGCAGATGACCCGCTGTGGAATCCCCTAAAGCAGGGCGAGGGAACTCCAGGCCTCAAGGGCCGGTGTGCTGCAGGTTTTAAATATCACCCTGGGTCAGCACACCTAAATCAAATCATTAATTCATTACCAGGCCTCTGGAGAACTTCAAGACATGTTGAGGAGGTAATTTAGCCATTTAAATCAGCTGTGTTGGATCAAGGACACATCTAAAACCTGCAGGACACTGGCCCTTAAGGCCTGGAGTTCCCCCACCCCTGACTTAAAGGAAGCAACTGCCACAGCAGAAACTGCGATAACACCAGCAGAGAACTTTTCATGACAATAAACTTTTAATCCTAACAGGTCTACTCAGTATGTGGATGCTTTATCGGGGCCGTCTTTTTTGATACAAGGTGTATCACTTCAGCATCATTTTCTGATTTGTCACTGTATCTCAATGGCAAAGTCAACGTCAAGCAGAGCATGTCTCATTGTTGTTCAAGTCATTCACTACCTCAAGAAAATGAAAAACCAAGGAGTTCTACCCAGCATTAGGATTGAAGTTAGAAGCATAAATAAGTAATAGTAAATAATAGGACATGGAAGTGAATAGTGAAAAAAAAATTAATTGTATTTCTATCATAACATCCCAGAGCAAGAAAACCTTCACATTTGAAAAGCTGCAAAATACTTGTTATCAACTGATGCAGTATTAATTTCACATCAGCAGTTAAGATGCGTGAATGCAAAAAAATAAAAATACTATGGTGAAGCTGCTGATGTTCATTTTGTTTGCTTGGGTCAAGTGTTGACTCAACTCTATGCTCATCTTTGAGACTGTTTTATGTATTAGACTGCATGGTAATGAGCATCCCGAGGTTGCATTGGTAATCAGGTTTTTAATGCTTTCTGGAAGCATTTCCATCTGGATTTTATGTGTTGTGCACTATCCAATTACAACAAAATCACCTAGGACATGTAAATGACACCTGCAATACAATATAAAAAGGTCAGAGAGGTAACCCTGACTCCCACTCAGCTAACTCCCACCTCTTCTTCTATTCAGCCCATACACGAAGACTGCAGTATCCGTAGTGTTAGATTTGAATTTATTTCAAATTTAATGGTAAAAATTTTTTGTTGTAAATGTGCTGGTTTTGGTAACTCGGCATGATGGATCATACAGCTGGGTCCTAGTCTTACTGTTAACATTTCAATAAATAGCCTAAAGCTATGTGCACTGTTTGTGGACCTAAGATTCATGTGCATTACTTATTTCCTTTATAAGACAATGCAAAAGAACAAAGTCTTTTAGTGCATCCCACAACTGTGTTTGAATTTTAAGCCTTATTACTTTAAGTTAATGTTAATGCCTAATTTCTAATTTCTAAGCAAGCATAGAAAATGCAGGATCAAATACATCACATATTCTAGCATTGTGATGCCAAGTCGCTCTCATGAATTTCCATTAAGTGCTAAATACAACCAGGGGACCCAATACAGTAATTAAAAACATATTATTGTAGTAAGGTTAGTGATAGGATAATAGCCTCATCATTCCTTTGTGTTTATATGCAGATCAGCACAAATCCCCTTATAAATAAACTGCTTTTCCGACAAACCAGACCCCTGTGCCCTCGCAGTGATTTTCCATGTATAGGAGGCTTAACAGTGTGGCTCTGCAGTGTTCTGGATCTTCCTGCTACAAATTAAATTTGAGTTGTTCCATAAAGGGTCAAACATCTTGAGAGAATAAACACGACACACCATGAAATTAGACTGTTGTTGGAAACGGCAGAGGTATACTTAGATACAAATTTCTTATTACAGAAGTGTTTGCACACAGATCCGTGCTGTGGCTGGCTGATCTGCTGCAATATTGAGCAGACAAACACCCCCCCCCCCTTCATCTCCCTGGTACACAACAGGTTTAAGGCTGCACAGATATCCAGCCTTATGGAGTACATTTGAGTTTATTTGGGGTGATAGGAAGAAGATGCAAGTTAAAAGATTCTTTTTTTTATTTCATTTTTTTGCACTTTGTTGTAGTTAATGAATGTCATCATCACAAACATAGGAATAACAACCACGTTGGTTCCGTTTGTCCATTAACATATTTCTCAATGAAACTCAAAAAGTACGTTAGAAAGGAGAGACAGGTTAATGGATTCAGAAGGAACATTACAATTTTAAATGTTGCTTTTATTGTGTTAGTAGAGATAGAAATCAGTGTTTAAAATGGATAAATATGGAGATGTTTTTGTTGAACTACCATAATCAGTGGTTGTACGCATCCAGCATCACCACCACAACTGTGCCTAGTTGTGTTTGGCAAATACTCTAGGCTTTTACAGCAGCGGAGGGAAGGTGTGAAGAGTGAGTTTTGAGGCTAGGTGCCTTGGAAACTGACCAGCGGCTTGTGTATGCCAGATCAGTGTTTCCAAAACATAGGCCTTACCTGGGAAACCAGCCCAGGCAAACCTGTTCCCACCCAGGAAAATACTTTTTAACTCAAATTCAAATTTACATCACAAAATACCAGCCTGCAAAAAATAAATCTTCCTGTGTAACACCAAAATAACGCGAAGAGTATACTGTTCATTTTTGGACCAGAATCACAGAGTGAAGGGCAGGCCATGCCTTATTATTCACTAGAGGAAGTATCATCTGTAAAACCGCTACTACATATTTGAAAACTATATCTGTATAATCAGTCATATTCTTTATGAAATCTTTATGTTATAGCTGGGAGACATCATTTTTTAAATACTGTATTATAGAAACTGAATGCCAGCAAAGTATCTGTTTTGTGGATATGACATCACAGTACAGTAAGTGATAATCAATACAAAAATCAATAAATATGTACAGAATTTAGAAACTACACTAACTGAACTATGCAGCTGCATAAACAAACAACATTATGAGGCTGATACATTTTGCGATATGTGTTGCACACCCATATGAACCCATATTACTTACCTTATTGGGCTCAATAAGAATTTATCAGCTTTCAACTTAGGATATAGATATACCAGTAGATTATATATCATGTGTAAATGTTGTTTTTTATTTAGATTATACGATTTTGCTTTAAAAACAAATCTTTTTGCATCTCGACACGTTCTCCTCCCAGAACATCAAATACTGCCATTTGTATTATGGCTTTTGGCATCACAGAGACATGTAAAAGGTGCCCTTTGGCTTCCAACCCTTGACACAATGATGGAAGAAATACTGGACGGTGAGAGCGGCTTGAAAGAACAGCAACATATACATACAGGGGTAGGAGAGGTAGCAGTAACACAAGTTTCACAGGCGGATGCACTGTTTGGTACCTTTTGTTTTGTTTTCATTTATTTTTACTTTGGCTTTTACTTGCTGCCTGGTTAAATTTAGATCATTGTTTAGCCTAAAACATCCCTCCTCACCACACTATCCCTGCAAAACTGAAAAATGATACGCAAGGGTACTCAGTGCACAAAATGAGAGTATTTGAGTCCCTGGCGTCATTCAATGGACTTCCTTGAGTTGATGTTACATGATTGTTATTATAATGCTATTGATAACCCTTACAAACATCTGATATGCATCTCATGGAGTGGCTGACTGGCTGACCATTATCTTTGTGTCCTCAGGCAAAATTACCCAGTACAAAAGCCTGCAACTTTGCAAAACAAGATGATAGTGAAGTGTCTGAGGAAAATGAAAAAAGAACAGCGAGCACATCACTTGTGGCTGGCTACGTGAGCGTTTGGGCCTATTCTGGCGGACATCCAATCATTGCTCAGACAACAAAAGTCTTTTGTACTTTAAACACATAGTTTGGTGCACACTTTAGAAATTATTTCCAGTTTTATTCAGTGGGAGGCTGCTGCCAGACTGACAGCAAGAAGTCTTCGGTAATGTACTAAAATATTTAACACCTATTTCTCTGTCCTTTAAATGCATTTTTCTTCACAAACACTTTCACAAGTTTGCAAAGTGGGATTCACACTTCTCTAAAATGCTACTAAAAGAAGAGAGCAACTGCAAGTTTTGAGATTGTAACAGACTCTTTGTTCGCTGCTTGGTTTCCTTTCCCTTTGTATGCAACTCGTTGTATGATGCACGGCCTGTTAAGAAGCTCCTCCCCGACAGCTGCAGCCACTCCCACCTCTGATCATCAGTCAGCCTCAACAAGGGAGCAGCTGCACGGCACATGTGTTGATAAACTGAACTGGAAAAAGCAAATATAATGAGCATTAATAATTGACTATTCTCATTCTCATATCACTGTGTGTGTGTGTAGAGGGGGAGGATCCTGGTTAATCATACAAAAGTTCCACTGTTTCATGCTCTCCTCAGTCCAACTCAGTTCGTCCACTGTCTTTTTTCAGTGATGATTTTCACTGCAAGTAAATAGAAATTAAAAGACACCTAATGTCTGTGTGTGTGTGTGTGTGTGTGTGTGTGTGTGTGTGTGTGTGTGTGTGTGTGTGTGTGTGTGTGTATTTCTTCTACAATCTTTCAGAAATTTGCTGAAATTGTTAAATATGCAAATATGGCATTAATAATGCAAACTTTTCAGAAGACAAGTTTAAATGTATGATAAAGCCTGGTTTAAAAATTTTGTTCTTTATCTTCTTCCAATAAACTAGAAGGTTCTTGCACCTAAATCATACATCATACTGTCAACGCATTGTGTAAATCCCTGCACTATATATACAAAATTAAACTGTGAAGTCTGGTATATGTAAGTGCTACTGAAGAGTGTCAAAAAGACACTTTCTTAGAAAAGGTAAAAGTTCTGTTCAAGTTAAAAAATTATGTAACAAAACATGAAATGTGGCCAGTTTATTTGTTACATAATGTCAGTTATGTTGCTCATTGGATAACTTTTTTTACTTTTTGAAAAAGGCAAATAAACAGTGCAACAGAAGTCTTTCAGAAATCACACCTCTTCAGTCTCTTCAAGCTAAGCATTCACTATTTGATACTTAATTAAAATGTGGATGTAAAAGGATGTAAAAATAAAAGTTTATAACAAATCCATCGGCAGCACGGTGGTTAGCACTGTTGCCGCACAGCAAGAAGGTCCTGAGTTCAGTTCCACCATCAGGCCGGGGTCTTTCTGTGTGGAGTTTGCATGTTCTCCCCGTGTTTGCGTGGGTTCCCTCCGGGTACTCCGGCTTCCTCCCACCGTCCAAAGACATGCAGTTTGAGGGGATAGGTTAATTGGATACTCCAAATTGTCACTAGGTGTGAATGTGAGCGTGAATGGTTGTCTGTCCCTGTGTGTTGGCCCTGCGACAGACTGGCGACCTGTCCAGGGTGTACCCCGCCTCTCGCCCTATGACAGCTGGGATAGGCTCCAGCGCCCCCCACGACCCTGGAAAGGATAAGCGGAAGCGAATGGATGGATGGATGGATGTAAAAGGAGGTATTGCTTGTTAATATTAAGACTTATTAGCTACCACTTCATATCATTTGTGGATATTCACTCTTGGGGAACTCACACAAAGTATCACCTGAGTAGTTTAGCTAATCATAGCTGAAAAGTGGTCGTAATGAGACTTACTTGATACAGATAGCTTTGGACAGTTTGTCTGTGCTATTAGGAAACAACAACAGGCCTTTTAGCACATATCTTGACTTGACATGACAGTAAAAATGTTGCTGGTGGCTCTGTTCTATTCACAGTGTGACAGCGGCTAGGCATGCTTAATTTCAGGACCTTGAATCTAAAGCAGTTAAATAGAATCCAGCAGTCATTAGTTTCATTTTTCACACATGTGAAAATGTATTCAGTGTAAAAAGCCCTATGGCACGGCTGCACAAACAAAGATCTTTTTTCTGTTAATACAAATTTCCATCTTAAAAAATCACCAGTTCACAAATATCATCTGTGGGATTTCTCACATGTTCGCTGTTTGTTTGTGGTTGCCCTTTTAATGGCACATTAGTCGTTGTGTGCGCAAACACAACAGCATTTGTTTCGACACCACATGTGATAAGTTCATGTTTTCCTCTGTAGAATATGAAAAATACTTGCTCTTAACAGCAAATAAATAGTCACTGTGTCGCCATTCATGATGTGAATCATATAACCGTGGCAGGCGTATAATGAAAGTCATCTGTGATCTATTATAGGCATATTAAAGCATACTATACTGGAATGTCTTTGTTCCTAACTATGATAACAGTGGTGTTGGATAAGTGTGCATGGCTTTTCACTAAAAATAAGTGCATTTGCATTATTTAAATATATTTCCAGGGACATAATTTACATCTGTTTTTTTATTGTTTTTATTATAGCATTTTGTTGTTTAATTAATCCTCTGTTGGCTTTGAAAGAAATACATTTTATTTTAGTCCAAGTTATTCTTAAAGTGTCTTAAAGTACACTCACAGTTTAAACGGTAAAAAGAAAAGTGAGTAAATTCTGTGAAGTACGAGGGTGAAATCAAGGCTCTCTTATAGTCTGTTTGTGAAACCAAGACATGACCTCTACATCTGCGGGCCTGTTAAGCTCTTAGAGCTGATATCACCTGTCGCTCTGCTGTTTGCCTAAGAACTGTGTACATAAACACACCTGGCTCAAGATCCTGCAAATTTCTGATTATAGCCCTCTCTCATTTCCCTGGGACTTATTTACCGCATCACCTGACATTGTGTTAACAAGCTGCAGAGAAATCAAGCCTTCCTCCTGTTCGTACTTTTTAATAGCCCACAATTTCCTCTGTCTCCCTGCTCTTGTCACGTTTGTGTTGACCACTTTAGATAGCCGTCTTTTCCTTTTTATTTCTCACACTCATTCTCTTTTGTCTCTCTCAAAGCTGGCAGAAGGATGCCATCGATCTTCATGAGGTTTTGATACACATCGTTTCACCTCCTGCAGTACCTGCTTTATCAGGAGATTGGAGGAGGACGGATGACTGATCAGACTGATATAGCTTCTCTCGCATTTCAGTGACAACCCCCCCCCCCCCCACCCCCCACCCCCACCTTCTCTTTTCTCATTCCACTTCATCCTTCTTTTCTATCCTCCTCTTACCTCCTTCTGAGTAATTGAAATTTGAACGGCTTTGGCTGTGTGTTTGACTCATTTTTGACACCATCATACCTTCATTTTTTGTGTATTTCTACTTAGCTTGGTAAAGGCACTTGCTGCGTACAATTTGAAGTCAATTTTAGTTAAGAAAATGTGGCATTATTTTCCCAGTGTATGTTTACAACCATCTGGAGTGTAATGGAAATTAGCTCATCATAACCAACCAACTATGAAAATTGTTTAAATCTTCAAAAAGAAAAAAAACCTAATGCTTTGATCAGGCTATTCAAGTCAATTCAGTTCCCTGTTCTAGTGCATCTAAGACAGGTCAAGCTGATACTGGAATTTATATGAGAATGATTGATTTCCGGAATGACAGACTTGTTTTAATAGACCATACAAGGGAGCTGGTACAACATACACACTTGAGGACACAGCAGAAGATGCAGGGAAAGGTCACATGGCAAGCTTTCTTGTCATGAATCCTAAGCAGGGGTAACCTTGAATGATCATAAATGTAAGGATATATGTTGACAAACAGGCAGCATCTGATGCAAAAAGCCTGTGCAACCATCAACAAAATGATGCACTATGAAATGCATGAGCTTGAGCTCAGCCGCAAGGCTGATAACTGTTCCACTGTTCACCAGCACTGAGGCGAAATTATTAATTTCTATCACTGATAAACCTTCACAAAGGCTTGGTAATAAAAGCCTAACCTATATCTGTTATTCTGCTGTCTATAAGACAATTCGCTTTTTGTCTCTGAGGTAAAGATTTAGTGTCAGACTCTATACATTATTTTATCATAGCAAACGCTTCCTGCATTTCATGATAAAGTACCATAATAGGTTTTCAGGTCATTTAAACATAGTGTTACCACAGAAATACGATAATAAAGACAACAAGAAGGAGCTGCAATGGAAAACAGCCATCTTGAAATATTTCCACAAATTAAGGCACAGGTCTTATTTGAAAATAGGTCTTGTTTTTATGTATTTCTTTATTTTGTAAAAATATATTATTGAAATATTGACACACAAAATGTCCTACCCAAAATAGATTATGAATATACTGTACACATGTGATGAAAAAAGAGGTGTCAATACAACAAGCTGTTCATCCCTGAGGCCTTAGAAACTGCCAAGCAAAGACTCACAGTCTTAGCTACCACTTGAAGAGGTATACCACAGGGCTATAGGCCAGGAGAATAAACCAGATATCCTCCACTGAACCATTCAAGGTGTATTCTCAAAGGCAGGGGAACAATATGACAACAACTCCAACAAGGCTGGAGACAGTGCAATACTGGAAGAGCATATAGGAGAAAGATGCAACACATAACAACTATGCCCAGTAGCCAGTGGAGCTAAGAGCAGACCACAGCAACCTCCCTGAACAGTATCCACTAACCATTCCAGTGGCAAACATCCAAGAGAGAGTCTCAAATATGAAGATATGGACTGCACCAGGTCAGGACATGATTTACAGCTACTGGATAAAGAAGCTAACGGCACTTCATGAGAGCCTGGCAGCACAAATGAACCAGCTGCTAATGGATGAGACACACCCAGAATGGCTAACTGAAGGCAAGACAGTCCTGATCCCCAAGGATCCCCAGAAGGGACAGATCCAACTACCATCTAATTACATACCTCAGCACAATACAGAAGCTCCTGTCAGGCATCACAGCGGCTAAGATGAACAAACATAAGGCTCAAAAGAGGAGTGCAGCTCAGAAAAGAATTGGGAGAAACTCCAAAGGGGCAAAGAATGAGTTACTGGTAGATAGAGCAGTTATTTGAGACTGTAAGACCAGACTGACCAACCTGTGACTCAGTGTCTCACACAGATGTCTTGCTGGGTTAATACAATGACCAAAGTGGGAGAAAGAAGCCACTGACTTCAAGATAAGAAAGTTCCTTACCATGCATGCAGGGTTGTATCCCAAATCCAGCACCCTGGAACTTTACACTAAGCAGAAGAAAGGATGCCAAGGACTAATGAGAGTCAGAACCACTTTCCAGAACAAAATAACAAAGATCCGTGGTTATATCAGAAAGATGGCCACAACTGTGCTTAGTGAATACCCCAGGCAGCAGAAACCTGAGAATGAAAAAGAGGAAGAACAGAAGACAGGCCCCTACACAGCATGTACCACCAGCAACTAGAAGAAGTGGCTGATATCAAGAAATCCTACCAATTTCTGGACCGAGCTGGACCGAAAGACAGCACAGAGGCATTAATCATGGCAGCACAGGAACAAGCTCTAAGCATAAGAAATATTAAGGCTGGGGTCTGCCACCCCTGGCAAGAATCCACATGCAGGTTGTCTAAAGATATCCTGAGACAACCCAGCACATAACATCAGGGTGCAGGGTTGGGCACACATGGAACAAGTGGCTGGCATAGTATACAATCTGTGTCAAGTACGACCTGGAAGTCCCAATGTTAAAATGGGATAACCCCCCTAGGTTGGCACCAACCAGACATATTAGAAATAGACAAGCTCCAGCAGATCCCAGGAACGACATCTTAGATCTCTCTCCAGAAGTGTGCAGTCCTGGGAACAGCAAAGATACTACGCAGAACCCTCAAGCTCCCAGGCCTGTGGTAGAGGACCCAGGCTTGAAGGATAAAAATGAGGAGGAATTATACATGTGTAAGATCGATGGAAGATTGAATGATTGTACACAGCATAATCTCCTTTGTGTAGGACCTTGTGTCTGGATACACTCCTTCTGCTTCGATGTGACAAAAATCAACTCCGAAGTACCCGAGACGAATTCAGAGAGGATTTTAAAATGTATTAGTTAGGCATCATATTAAGCTAGGATAATGCAGCATGGTATTGAAGCATCATAAATAGTCTCTGTACTGCAGTTTTTTTCAAGCCTACGTTCCTTTTTATTACTGTTTTGCTGTTGTTATTCTTTTGTTCTTGTTGCTTTTTTTGGCACAGTATTTTCCACCTCCAGCTCACAGCTTCCTAACACCACAGGTTTCAGTTGCAGCCCCATGTTTTTACCATACTCCATTTGCATTTTGTCCCCATGTGGGGTGGAGTGTGTGTGTGTTCGGGGTTTGGGGGCTTTACACTGCTTTCACCACTGCACAAGCATGCAATGGATGGGTAAAGGTGTCACAGGTGCAAGTGGGGTTGTGAATATGTACATCTGTGCTCACTGAATACTCATTACCCAACATATTTGGATAATGAGCATTCAAACTGTTCTTCAGATCATCACTGGCGAACTAATAAATCTTCCCCTATATTACAAGAGCCATTTTTACACTGTCCTCAAAAGTAGTCTATAGCTCCAAACCTATGTAATCTTACCCTTGATAGGAAATGAAAATATCGCCTTATCTCTGAAACAGATTCACCTCCACTACCACCACCACCATCCTCCTCCCACCCCTCAACTGTGGAGTGCCTGAAGATGTTTTAATATTACATGCCATCCTTTTGATTTTAATAATTAAAGCCTGAACCATTGATGTTGATTTGAAGCTTTCAGCAGCCTCATAACGAAAAACAGCTGCATGTAAAAAGCACCACTTTTTATTACTTTAGATGTGATTTCATCCAAGACACATTCTTGATGCACTTCAGCACTGAACATCCTTTTGAGTTGCTATAGTGTACTGAAGCAACTTATTCATGTACATTTTCAAAGAGGGTGAAAATAGCTTGTCTTGCTTTTAGGGTTTCAGAGTGACAGCTCAAAACCCCATGCCTTGCAATAATGTTTCTTGCCGTAGCCTTGGTAACTGTACAGTCTGGTTTTTGTTCTGTCTTAAACTACAGCTACTTTGTTATATAAATTATTAGGACTAAAATTAGAACTAATGGTAATTTTGCCATCTATGGTATCCTGCTAAGGTAAAGTCATGCAGCTGGACTGATGCTGGAAGTTATCCAGCTAAAAAAAGAGAAATGCACTTTTGTGCAGGCTCATTTAAGTGTTAAGCTGTGAGACAGATTGTCTTGATCAGGAACAGTGACTTCACAGCTGGACTATGCATTAAAATAACGTGAACATTTCTCTCAGCTTGAATTAAATAACGGATGTGAAAAGGTGACAATAATTGCCAACAAAAATATTAGGAGAAAGGGATTTCTCTGGTTAAATTACCTGGTATTAATTTTAGGCAGTTAGAACAGCAGGGTCTAGTAAGTCTGCGTGAGCACAATGGGAGAGACTGTGTTAAATTAGGAGCATGCTAAATGAAGGATAAGGTCAGAATTGGAAAACCAAAGTGTTGGGAACAGATAAAGAGCTCTGGGAGGGAAAAAGAGCAAGAATAGGTGGGGATGCCAAGCCTTTGCAGGTGGCCCCATCACCACCCAAACGTGCTCGTAATAGCTGCCATTCATTATCGAATGTGCGACTGCCTGGTGCAGGACCAAGTACGCCATCCATCCCTGTCAGCTCATGCCATGTCAATGACAAAACCTTAATTACACCATTAATTAATAGAATGATTTTTTTCAGCGTGTGCTCTGTGCCTGATGTTCGTTGAGCCTCCTTGTGAGCGACTGCTCATGCCACAATGCCATTTAGCCGACAGAAGAACATGGAGAAAAAACAAGTCAATGAACTTGCATCCTGAGGAAGGGAGGCTCTGAATAGCACTACAGAGTTCTATTGATTGACAAGATAAGAAGAGAAATTGGTTGATCTTGTTAGACACCACATCATCAGTTGAAGTAATTCACATCCTTTCAAAACCCCCCATTGGTTATTTGACTTGCAATCAGAATGTCAAACAGCGCTAGAGGACAAAGTGCTTTTGAAAGGGGAGATCTGGTCTTCAAAAGAAAGAAAAGCTTGAGATATATAAATATTGTTATATATCTCGAACTAATGTGATGCCAAATTAGAGGAGGATGAACAAAAGGCCAAAAGACAGGGGAGGAGAAAATCAAGAGGCACAGCAGCAACCCTTGAGGCTCTTTGCTCTCAGTGTCCTGCTTAGAAACTAACTAGTTTCAAAATCATCTCTTATAAGAGCTGCAGCCGCTGCTCCAGCCTCTGCTTTCAACTAAACTGTATATAGTCCAATTGCATCTGTGTCCATCTACAGCATGTATTAATGATTACTGATGACTGAGTGGCATTGCAGTTGGAACAATGAGTGAATAGTTAGCGGGGAAACATGTGGAATATGCTGTGCATAGGTGACAAAAGCAAAGTCTTAATTTATTGTAATTTTACTTTTTTTCTATAAATTGTCAATCGAACTTTCTCAATATCTGAAGTGAGTCATATTTAAACTACCATCTCAACAACTCTTTTCAGTGCTGTGATGAAAACTGAACAGATAATCACATGCTATTAATCACAGCACACATTACACACTACACCATAAAAGAGATATTATTAAGGTCACGATAACTATGATGATAAATGTGAGGCATCCCAGTGTGACTGCATTGCACTTAGTCTGTCTCACACAATCACTGCAAAAACAATGAAAAACACTGTTAATGGTTAATCTCTTTAAAATGTTCATGAAGACATCTCACCATTAGTAAAACAAGAGAAAAAAAGCACTGCCAAATTAGCTCTGCTAAAGAGGCAAAGAGAAGAAGGTAAACAAAAAAAAAAAGAGAGGAAAGGTTGAACTACTTGAAATTGACAGTGTAGTGCAGGGAGCCCAGCTACAGGGCTGTGACCGGTGTCAAGGCCTCATCAGCGAAAAAGGAATGGGTGGCCAAAAAGCTGAATAAAACCACCTGACTGCAGCAGAGAGGAGCAGACTGAGGTCATGGCTGCAGTAGAAGTTTAAATAAACACCTGTTTTTCCAAAATTTAGTTCAACCGCGGGTTAAGAGGTAGTTAATACAGAAATTATAGAATAACTCAAAAAGAGCCACAGTTTTTTTTAGTAAGTAATTAGGTAGAATAAACATACATGGACCAAGTTAAGCAACACAGAATACAACATTACCCTCATGCCTTTCTGAATAGATGAGTTTTAAGTTGTTTATTTAATATGATGATGAAGAGTCAAGGGTATGAATAGACAGTGGTAAGCTCTTCCTAAATCTTGTTGCTAAGGTTTAGCAGAATTCCCCTGAGTTTTTAGATGGGTACATGGGATCACAAGAGGAGTTCTAGCCTCTGATCTAAGGATCCAACTTAAAGAATAGGGATGGTACTGAGTTTAGCAATATTTTTTAAATGGAAAGTGTGCCAGATACTTAATGCGAGCATCACAGGCAAAGACCGATCAAAATTAAACCAAAGTTCCTTGGTTAGCTTTTACAGTGAAAGACCGCGATGTTCTAACTTGGGAATAATGGTCTCCTTATCTGATAATGGTCCTTATCTGAAAAAATGGATGTACATGCTGTTGGAGGAGAAACTATGCTCTTCACTGTATCGAATCCTCAGGATTCCCTTTTTATGCTGCGAGTAATTTAGAGAAGAGGCTCTCGCGTCTTTCACCATGTTATTAAAGGTAGACAAGAGTTCCTTCAGATAAAGCTTGTGGACCTCTTGTTTCCTGGCTTTCGACAGGTACTCAGTTTTATAGGAAATCTGTGAATGGATTCAGTGACCCAAGGAGTCGATTTAACAGTGCTGACTTGTCTAAGTTTAAGAGGTGCCACTATTTTGAATACAAGGTCTTCTGTGCGTGTTTTTAGGTGACTGGGGGTCTCATGTCACATAGAGCGATCAGTCCTTAATGGCATAATTTTCTTTTTCTTTGTGCATGCATTACATCCATGTAGCATTGAAATTATAATTTTAATTATGGTATTTTCTTCAGTGTGCAAGCATGTTTTTCATTTAATCGATCAGTACAACAATAACAATAATAGCAAAATATGAGTATGTTGGTTGCTTGACTTGCTTCAAAAGTACAGACTTCAGAACTCTAGTGGAAGATAGATACATAGAGCTGCTGAGTAGGTAGTTACTTGTGAAAAAATAAATAAATAAACTAGAATAACCATCGAAGGGGTCTGAAAACAGAAGAAGCCAAAAGCCAAAGACACAGATGGAAAGTCATATTTACATAAAACCTATGCGCTGATCTGTATGTCATTGAGTGAAATAAGTATGTGATCCCCTACAACTCCTCAACAAACTGTTACCAAAAGTAAAGTGAGAAGTCAGCCATTTTTTAAAAACTTCCCATCAAGTCATCACATATATTCATCCCTACAGACAATATCTGCACTTAGGGGAAATATACCAGGCTGAAATAACCATAATTATCTTTTAATGTTAAGAGTCTGTGGTTCAGTTTAAAAGGAAGCATTACTGACTGTTCAAAGACATTGATTCAAACCTTTGGCCTCCCATCTTAAAGTCTGAAAGTTTGCATGACCACAGTCTATCTCAACTTTCTGTTTAAGAGGTTCTGTGGCACAATGTGGTAGAATAACATACTTCTCTCTTTGTAGCCAACTAGTGTACGATTCATAATTTATCATTTATTTATTTATTATTATTATTTATTTTTTAGGGCAGTCTTTAACACACACCAACAAACTGTTACTAAATATCTATTTCAGACTACTGGTGAAAGCAATCTGGAATTTTTCATTACTGCCGTAAAACCAGAAAATACCCGTCTTTTATAACTTAATGTGCTTTTGATCAAATTCTACCACACATTTCTGAAAATGTAATACAGTAACACATAATATTTGGACTTTATTTGGCATTTATCTAGTGCTTTTCTAATGTTATTGACAAGCCACATTTATCCATGCATTCATACAGAATATTTTTTTTCTGTGCAGCTCACATCCATGACTGATTCAACAATTAACCTTATATGTATGTCACTGAACTATGGGAGTGACCCTCAGTAAAGCACAGGGCAACATGCAAACTCAACGCTGCAAGGTCTTGTCATGAGCCACCACAATGCTGACATCGTATTTTGTTTCGTTCTTGTTTTTTGTTTGTTTGTTTTTTCATTTTTTTTGAAGGAAGGACTTTTGTAGTAGAGAGCTGTAAGCCATCTACAACAATACACCAATCAAACATAACTATATGATCCCTGACAGGAGGTCAAGTGAATAACAATGATTCTCCATTGTGATGATATATTAGCGCGCAAGTGAGCATTTTGTCCTCAAAGTTGCTTTATTAGAAGCAGGAAAAATGGGTAAGCAGAATTTAGGTGAGTTTGACGAGGACCAAATTGTGATGGCAGGACATTTGGCTCAGAGCATCTACAAAACTGCAGCTCTTGTGAGGTGTTCCATGAGCATCCCGATCTGGACCACAGAGCAGTGGAAGAAGTTGGCCTGATCTGATGAATCACATTCCCTTGGATAATATTATTGAAAACATTGTAAAATTTTCATTGCAGATAATACTCAACTTTATTTGTCCAAGAAGAGATGCAGATGACATTGCATCAGTTAAATTACAGGCATGCCTTAAAGGCCTCGAGGCTTGGCTGTCCTGTAACTGTCTTCTCCTAAATTCAGACGATACTGAGGTTATTATCTTTGTCTCTAAGAAGCTGGTGTCAGGTGTCTGGTAACACGATACTTCCTTGGATGCCATTTCCTTGGCCTCCAAAAACACTCTGATGAACCTAGGAGTCATTTTTTGATCAGGATATGTCCTTCAATATGCACATTAAACAAATGTGTATGCCCCAAAATAGTTTGAATTACTTCTAGGCTGGACTATTAAAATGTATTATTATCAGGTTCTTCTAAAAATTCCTTAAAAAGCCTCCAATTAATCCAAAATGCTGTATCAAGAGTACTAACAGGGATGAGAAAGACACATTTCTACCATATTGACTTTTTATTGGCTCCATGTCCCATCCTGCCTTAAGCATATAGTATTATCCTAATAGAACACTTCGCTCCCAGACTACAGACTTACTTGCGACTTCTTGAGTTTCTAAAAGTAGAATAGGAGGCAAAGGATTCAGCTTTCAGGCCCTCTCCTGACACTCACTCGTTTTAAGATTAGTCTCAAAACTTTCCATTTTGATAAAGTTTGTAATTACATGGAACAGGTATCCCTTAGCCATTCCTTAATTATGCTGCTATAGACTGCTCCAGGACTTCATGTGATGCACTGAGCACTACTTCTCCACTCACCTTTTTTTCATTCCCCAAGTGTTAATATACTACTGGAGCATGTTATTCAACTTTGATCTTCTCTTTCCTCAATCCCCAACCAGTAATAGCAGATGCCTGCTCCTCCCTAAGCCTGGTTCTGCCAAAGGCTTCTTCCTGTTAAAAGGGAGTTTTTTCTTCCCACTGTCTCAAAGTGCTTGCTCACAGTGGGTTGCTTGATTTTTGGGGTTTTCTTCAGTCCTGTACACCACTTTGAGGTGACTATTGTTGTAAATTAGCACTATAAAAATGATCATGAATTGAATTGAGATGAATTAGGGATTATGTCAAAAGAAAGTAAATATATGTCAACACAAACACTGCACTTAAGTGAAATTTGGAGGCATTAGAAATTGTTTTAGCCATATTATGCTTCCAAAAATAAAAGTTTATAACAAATCCATCGGCAGCACGGTGGCACGGTGGTTAGCACTGTTGCCACACAGCAAGGTCTTGAGTTCAATTCCACTATCAGGCCGGGGTCTTTCTATGTGGAGTTTGCATGTTCTCCCCGTGTTTGCGTGGGTTCTCTCCGGGTACTCCGGCTGCCTCCCACAGTCCAAAGACATCCAGTTATTGGGGATAGGTTAATTGATCAATCTAAGTTGCCCATAGATGTGAATGCGGGAATGGTTGTCTGTCTCTGTGTGTTAGCCCTGCGACAGACTGGTGACCTGTCCAGGGTGTACCTCTCGCCCTATAACAGCTGGGATGGGCTCCACCGCCCCCCGCAACACTGAAAAAGGATAAGCGGGTGGATGGATGAATAAAACCATGTTACATTATCAAACTATTGTGTTCCAACTGTGTTGGTTTTCTAATTCTTTAAAAAAATATATATCTTGCTTCAGGGGTGTTAGCATTTCCACCAAACAATTTTTTCTCTAATCTTCTCAGATGACTTAATTTAAATACTTTGTTTAAATACTGATATCGTGCAAATGTCTTTAAGACACAAAGAGGCAGAGTAATGTGATAATTAGCTGAAAGGTCTGAATACTTATTCCATCAGGTCTTATAATTATCCTGCATTTATTAACCATTAATTATTATAGAAATCTTAATCTAAATCTAAGCAGGTTCCATGTAAAAACCAGCTCTCGGTGGCAAAGTCAGGTCAGATAACACATGGTGGATCATTCAAAATATAAGAAGGAATACAGACAGAGATATAAACAGTGAAACTCAAAGGGAAGAAGAACATCTTAAAAATGTTTATTATGTACTTGCATGAGATAATGTGATCACACATTAACTGCAGGCTGCACATGCATGCAATTGCACTGCATGATCCTTATGGCAGATAATGGAGTAGTTTGTCATGTTTAGGTTAGGTACAAAGATAAGTCCCATATTATCACACAGCCCTATGAAGTCTGTGTTGTACTTTGTTCCCAGTGGGAGCTGATTTGTTGTTAGATTTTCTTCTGTGTTACACTTGATTTACTGCTTTATGGAAGTAACAAATTCTCACAGGTATTAAACAGATTCAAGAATGACACTGTAGCTAAAAAGCAAGCCAAGCCTTTCCTCGCTTGGAGAGCAGGCTCTTTATTACAGTGTGTCTGCATCATTATTACAATAAGCACACAGGACAATCACACCTTATTAGTTATGTCTGATATTAATAGGGGCAATAAAAATAAATTCCCTCAGTGTTTCAGATGGCTAAGCAAGAAAACACATAGCCCTTTTTTCACTGCTAATGTGGTCTGGGTAAATTATTGGGCTTTGTGCTGCTTATGCCCGGGAGAGTGAATATGCAAACATTCCTTATTGATCTTCAGATGGTTCTGAGCTGAGTGTCTGCATATATGATGGTATGATGACAGAAATGATTCAAGACCAACCCTAAAAGACCAGATGTATGTCATGGCTTTCTCAGAAGATGTTTCTCAAATCCAACAAGTTGTGGTATATTTATGTCTGTGCACATATATTGGAATGTGGGTAAGGAGAGGAGAGCATAACTGAAAAAGAAGGTCATGCTATGACATATCCATATTCAGTAATAGACTATGGCAGACTGTGTGTGATGCTGAAATCTATCAGATCTCCCTGCCCAGCCTCACTCTCTGTGTGTCCTGCTTGAAATTTCTGTTTGATTCTTCGCTGGGGAAAAGAGGCAGTCATTAATACACCGCAATATCTTCCATGTCCTTTGGTGCTGAGGGAATCCTTTACCGCATCCCTCCTCCAAAGTTATGTAAATCAAAATGTGCATCAAAAGCCATTTGCCACGTTAAGCACAGCCTGCAAATATATGTGTACATGCAAGCAACCTTGACAAGCCTATGACTCCCCGTTGTATTTCAAATTCCCTCACCTCATTTAAAAATCAACCATGCTTAAAAAATGAAGACATAATCAAGCAGCTTCCTTTGAAAATCAATGGATTCCACTTGTTTACTTATGAATAAGAGAAATGTGCTATTTGCGTCCATCAGAAATTCTCTGTTTGATATTCTCTGCCTGAGATATGGAGGAGAAAAGTATCATACATTATTTAAACTACAACACTTTAAACCGTGTTGCTTTAGCGTATATTCTTAATACTAGATCTGTGATTGTGTCAAACAAGTACTAAACGAACAAGGTGCTTTTTAATTCCATCATTTTCCAAGTCAGCTCTTCGAAAGATCCGTGTGCGTAGAAAAAAAAAATATCCCCATGACAATACCCTTCTGTGAAGTCAGATTCTTACTTATGCATCAGAGTGTCTCTTTGCTCCCACTGATGGCATCTCCTCAAAAATGTGACTACACACAGAGGCTATAAACACTATATACTCTCGCTATAGCTGGTCAGTTTGTTTTAAAGTGCTGGTATATAGCAAACATTCACTACCAAACACAATGCTTATATTTTTTGCCAATAATGGTGACACAGAAGATCCTGCAACCAAACTATTGCTTTGTACATTTGGAAAGTAAGTCTAATATTTATCTCATGAAAAAAAAATTTGAGTCCTGAGTCAGGACCTGAAATATGAGCTGAATCTGTGTCAAATTATGTGAACAAAGAACATCAAAATGAGTCATACAAAAGCAAGAAAAGGGTAGAGAGAAGGGAACTGCAACCCATGAAAGTGTCATGATTCTGGGTCCTTTGACCCAGCGTTTTTGTGTTTTCTATTAGTGTGATTTTGGTTCTGTTGTTCCTCCTGTTTAGTGTTATTCTGTTCTGCCCATTTACTCCTGTGTTAAGTCCGCGTTTACTAGTCTGTGTCATTACGTGTATGTAGTTCCTGTTTTATTGTGAAGGTCTGTGTCTTATGTCAGTGTATTCTGTTACGTTTCCCCTGCCTCATCAGCTGTGATGTCTTCCAGGTGTGTTCCCCTCCTGTTTCCCTTCCCCTGATTCCTGGCGTGTGTATTTATAGTGTGTGTTACCTCGTCCTCGTTGCTGGTTCGTCTGTGTTGTTTACCTCGGTCTCCCTGCGTCTCTCCTTCCGTCCTCCCTGCATCTTCGTTCAGATTTGTTTTCTTAGCTCTGCCCGGTTTAGGTTTTCCCGTTTCAGGTTCACCCACCATTGCTGTTTGTACCCACTCCTGTAAATAAATACTCACCTGCACCAGAGCTGCCGCCTTTGGGTCCTTTCTACAAACTCCACACGTCTGCCACACCGGACGTGACAGTACGAACCAGCCACCATGGACCCAGCAGCCGTAAATCCGTCTGAGGAGCTTCGGGACGACATTACGTATAATGTAGAGATTCTCCTCGGGCTGTGGCTAGAGAACCCTCCGGAGGAGCTTCGCCGCACCGTAGAAATCTCAGGTCCCTGTGCCTCCAGTGTCACCTGTAGCTCAGGCCCCTGTGCCTCCAGTGTCACCGCTACTCGTAGCTCAGGCCCCTGTGCCTCCTGTGTCACCGCTACTCGTAGCTCAGGCCCCTGTGTCACCGCTACTCGTAGTTCAGGCCCCGGTGTTACCTGTTTCACTCATTCATTCCATGCAGGGAGAAAGTCTTATTTCAACTCAAGGTGCTTTTCATGGTTTAGCCACCATTGGCACAGTTTGCCACTCCAGGGCTTCCCCAGAGGCTAGGTCTCAGTCCCCAGCTGATTCTGGACCCCTGAAGTTTAAGCAGCCCCCTGAGAACTGCACCATGTCAGCATTGCCTGGGCAGAGCCAGTGCTCAGTGCATTGCCAGTTGCTTTTATGTCAGCTAGTGGCCTCCATGACTGCTGGCTTAGTGATGGCTTCTGCTGGAGGGTCCAAGGGGCCCGTCCAGCCTTCGTCTCGTGTCTCCGCTGGAGGGTCCGAGGGACCGCTCCGGCCTTCGTCTCGTGTCTCCGCTGGAGGGTCCGTGGGACCGCTCCGGCCTTTGTCTCTAGTCTCCGCTGGAGGGTCCGAGGGACCGCTCCGGCCTTCGTCTTCAGTCATCGCTGGAGGATCCAAGGGATCCGTCCAGCCGACAGCGCCACCACCTGCGGCTTCCACGCCGTCGCCTGCAGCACCACCGTCTCCGACTTACACGCCGTCGCCTGCAGCACCCTCATCATCCACGCCAGCTGCAGCCTCATCATCCACGCCAGCTGCAGCCTCATCTTCCACGCCAGCTGCAGCTTTTGCTTCTGCCTCCGTGCCTTCGCCTTCAGCGTCGCCTGGTCCAGCCTCCGAGTCTTCGCCTTCAGCGTCGCCTGGTCCAGCCCCCGTGTCTTCGCCTTCAGCGTCGTCTGGTCCAGCCTCCGAGTCTTCATCCTCGTCTGGTCCAGCCTCCGAGTCTTCATCCTCGTCTGGCCCAGCCTCAGACTCTTCATCCTCGCCTGCAGCAGCCTTTGTTTCTACCTCTGCGTCGCCTGGTCCAGCCTCCATGTCTTCGCCTTCAGCGTCGCCTGGTCCAGCCTCCGTGTCTTCGCCTGCAGCTAACCGGCCACTTTCCAGGCCACTGGCCAGGCACCATCGCCGTCTTGGGCGGCCCCCAGACTCCCTTCACCTGAGTCGCCACCGTTGCCTTCCGCACAGTCAGCCCCCTGAACTGTGTCCACATCGGCGCCACTGCCTTCCGTGCGGCCGGCCTCCGGACCTCCATCACCTGGGTCGCCGCCATTGCTGTCCGCATGGTTGGCCCCCAGACTCCCTTCACCTGAGTCGCCACCGTTGCCTTCCGCACGGTCGGCCCCCTGAACTGTGTCCACATCGGCGCCGCTGCCTTCCGCGCGGCCGGCCTCCGGACCTCCGTCGCCTGGGTCGCCAACATTGCTGTCCGCACGGTCAGCCCCCAGACTCCCTTCACCTGAGTCGCCACCGTTGCCTTCCGCACGGTCGGCCCCCTGAACTGTGTCCACATCGGCGCCACTGCCTTCCGCGCGGCCGGCCTCCGGACCTCCGTCGCCTGGGTCGCCGCCATTGCTGTCCGCACGGTCAGCCCCCTGAACTGCTTCCACATCACCGCCGTGGCCTTCCTCGCGGCCGGCCCCCGGACCCCCTTCGCCTGAGTTGCCGCCGTTGCCTTCCGCACGGTCGGCCCCCTGAACTGTTTGGACTCCTGTGCTGCCGGCCCCCTGGCCTCTTCTGTTTTGGACTCTGTTTTCTTGGGCTCCAGTGTATTTCTTTTGTTGTTGGTTTTTTTTTTTGGTGCTGGACTCGTGTTTTGTCTTTTGTCCCTCCTGTGCACCTGTTTTGTTTTGCTCCGGGCCCTCCGTCCTGGACCTCCGCCGCCCGCCCTGGTCGGGTTGTTTTCTGTTTTTGTGGTGGGTTTTGTTTTTCTTGTTGGGCTGTCTGGGGCCAGCCTTTGAGGGGGTACTGTCATGATTCTGGGTCCTTTGACCCAGCGTTTTTGTGTTTTCTATTAGTGTGATTTTGGTTCTGTTGTTGTTCCTCCTGTTTAGTGTTATTCTGTTCTGCCCATTTACTCCTGTGTTAAGTCCGCGTTTACTAGTCTGTGTCATTACGTGTATGTAGTTCCTGTTTTATTGTGAAGGTCTGTGTCTTATGTCAGTGTATTCTGTTACGTTTCCCCTGCCTCGTCAGCTGTGATGTCTTCCAGGTGTGTTCCCCTCCTGTTTCCCTTCCCCTGATTCCTGGCGTGTGTATTTATAGTGTGTGTTACCTCGTCCTCGTTGCTGGTTCGTCTGTGTTGTTTACCTCGGTCTCCCTGCATCTCTCCTTCCGTCCTCCCTGCATCTTCGTTCAGGTTTGTTTTCTTAGCTCTGCCCGGTTTAGGTTTTCCCGTTTCAGGTTCACCCACCATTGCTGTTTGTACCCACTCCTGTAAATAAATACTCACCTGCACCAGAGCTGTCGCCTTTGGGTCCTTTCTACAAACCCCACACGTCTGCCACACGTGACAGAAAGTGCTTCTGCCATGTACAGAGTATGCCTGGTTTAAGGTTTCAGTTATCAGAATATAATAAAAAAATAATCTTGTCCTTGAAATTAGGTAAATTCGATAAACTACAAAACATATTATACCGTGTCACTACTTATTTAACAACGAATAAGTCTAAATGCAGAAACAATGTGTGGAAAACTGCTACCTACTGTGTCCATACAGTAGGTAGGAGTCATTTGCCGTTAAACAAATGCACTCAATTAATTAATCACAACCTCTTTAAAGACAAGTTCTGTTAGTTTGGCAGGTTTCAGGAGTGCATTAAGACAGTGTGAGGGAGGAAAGAGATCAGCAATAGTGTTAAAGAAGCAATTGTTGCTGCCCACCAATCTGGGAAGGATTATGAGGCCATTCCCAAACAATTTGAAGTCCATCATTTGAGAGAGAAAGATTATTCACAAATGGAAAACATTCTGGGCAATTGCCATGCTTCTTACGAGTAGAAGTCCCAGAAAATCCACCCCAAGCTCAGACCATGCAGTGCTCAGAGAAATTGCAAAAAAAAACTTAACGCTACCTCTCAGACTCTATAGGCCTCAGTTAGCATGTTAATTATTAAACTTTGTGACAGTTCAATTAGAAAAATAAAAGTATGACTTGTTTGGAAAGGTCCTGAGTATGATTTCTTTGGAAGGGTTCAAGAGGAAATAGCCTCTTTTCTCTTGAAAGAACATGTCAGCATGTCTCAGATTTGTAAAGTTACATCTGAACAAACTGCAAGACTCCTGGAACAATGTCCTGTAGAAAGACAACACCAAAGTTGTGATTGTTGGCAATAATGCAACCCACCATGTTTGGCAAAAAACAAACATAAACACAACCACCCCATGCCAGCTGTCACACATGGTGTTGGTGGGGTGATGATTAGGAACTGCACACCCTGCCAGCCATTGAGTTAACCATGAACTCCTCCGCATACCAAAGTAGTCTGGAGTCAAATATGAGGTCACGTGTCTGACAGCTTGCACATAGTTTGATCATGCCACAGGACAATGATCCCAAGCACAGCAGCAAATTTAACACAAAATCTCTGAAAAAGAAAAGAATCAAGGTGTTCCAATGGACCAGTCAAAGTCCAAATCTAAACCTGACTGAAAAGCTGTGGCAAAACCTTAAAAGCGCTTTAAATAAGAATCACTGTAAGCAAAAAGGTACTGAAGCAAAATTAAAAAGAAGAGTGAGCCAAAATTCCCCCCACAGTGATGTGAGTGCCTGTTAAATTTATACGGAAAATGATTTTAACTGTTACTTTAATTACTTCATTTTATTTAATTACTATTAAAAGTGTTTCTACAAGCTAGTGTATCATGGGGCATGCTTTGTTTTTCATACACTGCTTCTGCGTTTTGACTTAGTTTTTGTTAAATAAATAATGACACAGTGTAATATGTCACATGTTGCATTTATCTCATTTTAAATCATTGTAATAAATATGTATTTTTCATATTACATTTTGAATAATAAAGTTTTTTCTTTTTATAGTGACTGCAGATACAAATTTGTAGTTTTATAGCTTTCCTTAGGACCATTTTAGTTTCAGTTCCAACGTGGGTAAGTATTACAGCATTGCATGCCCAGCTGCATCCCCCTCACATGCAAAGGAGACTGTCTGACATGTTGTTAGATATTAGATCTCCTTTGCAATATCAATTAACTTCTTCACTTTACATGATAAGATTTAAGTTCTAATGATGTCACATAACATTACTGTTAAACAAAAATTGGTTTTGCTAAGCCATTTTTGCATAAAATCATTAAAGTCAAAATTCAACATTTCCACAATATAGTGTTTGTTGAATTCACAGTTGTATCCAGATTAGAAAAATGAAAAAAAAATAATCATAATTTAACAGCAAAACTGTTACAATTATCTGTTTTACATTCAAGACAAACATGTGGCTTGGTTAGAAAGTAGTGACCTTGGGGAAATATACATTCTTTTTTTGTTGTTAATTGTGTATAACATTCAGTATTGACAGCCTGTCAGTCGGCTTAAAGTTAAGTTATAAATAGAGGATATTCAAAATGCTTTTCATTGAAATAATATCAGCCAGAGGACATTTTAATGCTCAAATGGATTCCCACAGTGGAGCAGATTGGAGTGGAGGTGGCTTGACCGCAAGAATTAATATGTACAAAAGAGGCTAAACAGGAGAATAGATTGCTGTCACAGTGGGTAATTCCACAGCTTGATTGATTGCTGGCATATTGTATTGCTCCTATCGAGGTGATTAATCTGCCTTTGCATAGTTCAAAACCTCTAGTCCCTGACTTGTTTGCCTTGCCAGCTATGCGATAGAACAGAAATGCGTGTAGCTTTTCTTTTTATTCTATTTGTCTCTTAATTCTTCTTTAAACACCCTTGTCTTTATTAATAAGTGTGAATGTCTGCAAGCTCAACCGCGAGTGAAGGAGTGACGGAATGTCTGACTGAGTGTTATTAACCTTGCATTGTTTATTCGGGCTTACGCATATGCATGAGTTGGCGGTCAATAATCCCACACTGATAAAAACCATTTAAAATTTCAGACAGAAAATGAAACCTGTCAAAAACATACACAATTGAAATTTGTTAAATTAATGAGATGAAAAGAATATGAAAGGGCAGCAGCAGGTAGACCAGATGACGGGGTCAATAGGAGACACTATAAAACTGATCATGATTGATGGTGACAGATTGGAACATTTGTGCGGGCAGGGGGAAATTAATTGGAAAATTAGTAACCATAGTTAAATCGTTAGTATAAAACAAACAATGTGCATATATAGAGTGTATTTATATTAACACAATTTTAATGCATATTTCTACTTTTAAACGTTTCGTGCATGTCTTTGTTTGTTTCTATGCTTTTCTAAGATACTGTCAAACGCAATATAAATAAAATATCAGTTTAGACAAACCAGTTTAGAAAGCATGGAATATATACTCTGTAATTACATGCACTTATATCCTGGGAGACATGTTTCAAAATGCAGATTGAGTGTTCAACCGATGACTTCCATGCCTGTCGATTTTATTTTCCCACAGAAAGCCATGCAATAATCTTCAGGTCAGAGCACATTTTCATAAATAACTCAGTTCAAGATATTGTACCAGCTACGCATGATATTGCAATTTCCTCCCTAAGATTGTAGAGCTAAAAAAAATAATTGGACATCCAGGCAGTCATTTAGCTTAATCGGTTTTCCACTGAAATTCTAACACACTGTTTGCAGCTGTTTCTCTATATTGCTGGTACTACAAGAATCAGAGGAATTGTACACAGAGCTTTAAAAATTATGCTTCTCTAAGTAGTAATTTTGACAATAATGCTAACTACTAGTTATCCATACTGTAGAGATTGTAAAGTATTTGATGTAATAAACATTAAAGCTGGAAAACATATAAAACATTTTGTAAACGGGAGATGTTATTTTCAATAAATCTAACTAAAATAAGATTGTTCAAACTAGTTTAACTTATCAGTTTTTTATTTATTTATGCACAAAGAACCTGGAGACAGAGATTAAAAAAAATTGCTTTTAGTGAATTAATTCCTCTATTCAGCTATCAAGCCACAGGTTCATTAATATAGACTTGGCTTAACTTTTACATAATTTGTTGTTATTATAACTCACGACTAAGAGTCTTGGTGGGACTTTCATGCCCAGAGCATTCATCCCCACTTTCCCTCCCTCAAGTCTGGAAGAATCTCTTGATCAGAGCCGTGGACAGCACCAGGAGGTATGAAAATGTGAATTTAAAAAAAGTGCCTCCTCAAAATTACAAAATAAAATTCGTTAATACACACATGCACAAAAGCTAAGTCAGTTGTGTAAATTTTAATGATTTATTAATTTCAGAAACAGTTGGTGGTATGACAGGCCAAGTATAATATGAAGAAAAGACATATCTCTGGAACTAGTGTGAAAATGGTAATGGTGATGGCTGGGCAATATGAACCAGTATGGCCCTCCCCCCAATAATTCCTTGTAGTAATTTTGGGGTTTAATAGTGACACGTAACAATATTTTCTATAAAATAGGCTAAATGGTCAGCTGCAAGTTGAGATGCCACAAGCAATTATTAAAACTGAGAAAATCACATTGTGTTCATGTAGGCTGTTTTTCATTTAGCAGCCAACGTAGATTTCATGAAACTTGATCAGTTGATGTATTTTACTATGGTATTGCAAATAATAAGTCAGACCGGAGGAATGCATAAAAAGTCATCGAGAAGAACTGAAAAGGGATGTGCCTCCGAGAGCACTAGGCTTTGATGCCTCACTGCTAGTCACACAGTTTGATACCTTGTTAACAACACTGAATGAAACCAGGGCATGGTATACAAAGCTAGGTTTTGTTTGACTTCAGGGCCAAATTGTATTCCATACAGTACAAGTTATTATACTGGACTCTGTAAAAACTTTCTGGTGGAGTCTGTTGACAGCACTTGGGATGATCAAGGTCATTCTACCATTTATTCTAAATCAACAAGCTTAATGCAGAACTAGCCTTTTGAGAGACTCTGAAGATAGAACATATACTAGCAAGAACAATGACACATCTGCTGGAGTGCCAGATTTTATAAAACACTCCATCATCATCTGAGAGCACATCCACACGGACTAAATGTACTGGCTCAGACTTGGTGTCTGGGTTTAGAGAATGCCTGCGTTTGTCCCAAATTTCTTACTATCCTCTACAACACTACATCCCAGTTTCCACCATAATGTTGTTCATGGAAGTATAAATCAGGTGGTATCACCCCCAACAAAGATTATAGTAATAGGATGTGCCACCTCCACAACTTCATTTATAGTTGCAGGTTGTACTGCAAGGAGTCAAATTCAAAACATAGCTAACATCAGGTAGCTACATATATGGTGTAACCATCATTCTCCAAATAGTAACTGGCACAAACTTGATTTTTAAGAAAACTGAAAAAAACGTCTTGCTGGGCCAGGATCATTCCGACTGATTGATCCGGAAGACATCTTGAAAAGACTTGGTCTTACTGTGAGAGTGTGTAGAGGGAGAATCCCATTGTTAGTGCATGTCCTGAACCATGGCATGGCTGTATACAGTACAGCAGAGCCCCACACAAGCATATGTCAACCACAGTGTTTTATCACATTTCTGAAGGTCTGGAAAAGATAGATAAGAGCCAACAGGTTGACAGCAGGAGTAGTGCTACTAGTCAGAAGGGTACTGGACAACATGGGAGGGAATCATCAAGATGAACTGGATTGACATGTGCTCCAAGCCTGAATGAGTTTCCTAATCCAAGCTACATATGATACCATGCCCAGTCCCAGCAATCAACTGCAGAAAATTGCCTCCTCTGCAACTCTCCAAACCCCAAGCCCATCCAACCATAAGATTTGTTGTCTAAAGGTTACTGCCCTTATGACATGACATGATCCTGTAGAAAAAGACAATGACCTCAGAGGTCTGCTGCCTGGAGACAAATAGAGCTCAGCCATTTCTAAAACGTCAGCTGGATTCCTTCATTAGACAATGTGGAAGATGACAGCAGAGTGCTAAGTGGGCATCAGTTTTAAATGCTATTGTGAAGTTATTTATTATATTAAAATTCAACTTAGAATTATAGGTTTTCTTTTATTAGTAGTAATTATTAACAATACTTTTTCGGCTTCTGAGGATGGATATGCCATAAACATTTTGGGAACCACTGCCAACCAAGACTCTGTTAAAGTATCGTATGGCATGGCATTTTACATTAGACTTTTAAAATTATGTTCGTCTCCTGTGAGTTGTTACAGCTGTCAGTATGCCTTTTATATGGTACTGGCACTGTTGTCTGCCATAAGCAAATCAGCTTTTCAAATCTAAACCTTATTAATAACACTGACAGAGTCCAAAACTCACCCAGTTTTTAAGTGAGGAATGTTGTACACTAATATAAACTGATTATTTAACCATCACACAATGAATGTTTAAAGTTTTTAACAATATCTTAGTAGCTATAATGTTTTTGGAAAGATCTCCAAAAAAGAAGATATTGCTATGAATGCATTTTTCTGGGGAAAAAATGCAAAAGAGTCAAAGTGGACATGATGCAATGCTGCAAGACTTGACCACATGCATAGGAATAAATCTGCCAATTCAGCACTTTTCTCCTTGTTACTTACCCCTGACCTGCTCTTAAAAAATATAGTCAGCAGCATTGCACTACCTCTAATGATGTGTAATCACACTGGTTTCCTGCATAATGCCTTCAGTGTTGAGAGAGTTTATCAAGAACCACAGATATCCAGGGACATTTTAGGCAGATGGTGATACTCTACTTCACTTAACAGAAGAAGCACGAGAAGACATATTTTCACACCTCAGTAAATAGACCTCGGAACACATTCATATTTGAAATAGAAGATCATGAATTTGTCTAATTTCTTGATGATTTTATGCTATACTGCATGGTGGGAAATATGAATGGCTTTGATCAGTGTTTCTCCTTGTGTGCTGTATGTATTCCATCGTTTCCTTAAGAGCGGGGAGAGAAAACCATTAAAGTTATTCATGTCAATCTTTAAGCTCTCTTGGAAAAAGAAAGAGAGAGCAAGGCTGTTTGAAAACTCATATCCATGTTTGCTTGTGCTCTTTTCATTACGCCTCATACTTCATTCTGTTTCAAGGCAACTGAAAGCAAAGTAGAACCACACTTGAATTCAAATGGAGCTGCAATTAAATGCAAAAGCACTGAGAACCAACATGACTATGGGAATGTTCATGCATTGCAGATTTCATTGTATCATTGCAAGACTTGACCTCACTCTAGAGGCGAGTCTTAATTAAATGTTATGTGAAATTTACTAAATACATGAATTAGCATCATCCTGAAAAGAAGTAAAAGTAGTCTGTCAGCCAGATGACCCAACACTTTGACCCAGGATTATATGTATATATCAGCATCTTTTAATTTAATTAACTATATTAATTTTAAAGAA
Organism: Oreochromis aureus; assembly: GCF_013358895.1. Lineage (NCBI taxonomy): Eukaryota > Metazoa > Chordata > Actinopteri > Cichliformes > Cichlidae > Oreochromis > Oreochromis aureus. Next base: position 16,278,547 of record NC_052942.1, on the reverse strand, counting down.
ATAAACTATATTAACCTAATTTGATAATGTATTTATTTACTTTTTATCTAATGACATCATCTGGTTAAAAGTTAAACATTTCCAAAATTTCAGTTTATGGCAGAATTCCTAGTACGAGATTTGTCTTAATAAACTCAGCAGTGAACCGTACTGTGCTTATGTCTTGAGCCACCCCTCATTTTTTTTAAATCGAAGGAGGCAGTCTTTGTTCATTTTCTCTTTCTCATGTGGTCCTGAGCAATACTTCTCAAGGCTTTCTCAAAAGTCTGGACATCGCCTGCTTTTCCACTTATTTTCAGTCCAGTCCTTTTACTGTATCTGAAGCTTTTCACTGGATTTTGTTGTTGTTGTTTATACCACTTACTGTTCTAACCCAAGACTCATTCAAGCACAAAAAAGGCACCTAACTTAGAAAATAACCTATTTTAAATGCATCCTTAGGCACTAGCACCCAGTCAGAAAATCACAAAATTAGTTGAATCTATGTAAAACATCAATGACGACACTGTTTTTTACGGGTATAAAATATTACATTTGCAACAACAAGGTGTTTCCTGAAGAACAACAAGCTAAACATTTGGTATGCCTTTGCTTGTTTAGTGGAGTCCTGGTGTGCTGGAAAGTGGACAAGTGAAGAACAAAGGATTTAAAAAGTCATGTCCTTAAGAAAAAAGAAAAAAAAATCAGCAAAGACTTGAAACTGAAATGCATCTGGCCCATCAGCTGGTCCATCTACTCTTCTATGAAAGGCAGCTCCACTAAAGCACAGTAGAGGGTGTGTCATGGCTTGGGGCTACAGTTCATCCACTCATGTTGGAATCTTCTTAAAATTCATGGAATTATGAACACAGAAAAGTACCATCAGATTTCGATTCACCATGCAGTACCATCTGGAATGTAATTGATAATAGCTTCGTTGTTCAGCGTGACAATGATCCCAAATAAGCTGCCAACGCAGTAAAAGCATACCTTGATGGAAAAACACAAATGAACACTATGAGTCATGGATTGGCCTCCCCAGAACCCATTAATCAACATTATTGAAGCAGTGCGGGATCATCTTGATTGGGAACAGAACAAAAGGCAGCCAACATCCAAAAAAGAGCTTTGCAGATTACTACTATGTTTAACACACACGAGAATGTGTGTTTGTGTGTAAAAGAAAAAAAAAAGTGATTTTTCTCAATTGGTTTTAAAGTAATTTGTTAATATCTAAAATATCTAAATATATATACTCAGGAAGTTTAATCCAGTAGTGCAACTTGTAGATGCTGTTTTTAAGGTTAGCAGTGGATTAATGTGAATCAAGCCGTAAGTGTGTGTTGGCCAGCAGCTGTTTGAGGCCTAAGTCCAATTCCAAGAAGCATAAGACCTCCCAAACAAGTGCTAGCTACAATGAGGTGCATCACAGTAACTCTTAATTTCCTTCTTTGCCACATCATATTTGCAGCAAGCCAAGAAAGGAAGAAGAGGAAATAGATCTCCTGATTGCTTCCATCTATAATTTCTTATCTTGTGGCATAGGCTCATTCTGCCTCTCCCTTACTCTGCCACAACCCATCCCATCCCCACCCCCTACCCCCCAAAGGCTATGCCTTTAACTGAATGGGTGTGCCACCCATCTCAAAATTGAATTGGAGGGGAGAAAATTAGAAATGAGGGCATTTAAATTTCAATTTATCTTTTGAATGAGACAATTTTGATGTAAGTCCTTTTAATGTTACAGCAAGGAACTCCCACATCCTTGATACCCTTCACCATATGACCTTGTCACCTATACCCCACTGCCTCCCTTTAAAGCCCTAGCAGCATCTCCCTGTCTGCTCTCCCACCCATTTAAACAGCTCTACATCTTTAAAACAGTCAATTTCCAAGCCAAAGTATGCCACCTGCTTTTGGCAGCTGGAAGCCCTGGAAAATGTAGATAAATGAACAGAGCCACCTGAGGGATTTTATGAATCTACTGCTGCTTGGCAGATTTATTTGCTCCCTGCCACAGAGAGCTGCACTGGTAAGCACAGATTACACTGTACAGCATAACTGCCCCCAGCCCATTCTCCTGTCTTATCCTCTGTATGTCCACCCATACAAGAACTGAGAGGTTGTTGACCTGTAATTCATCAGTATTTCAAATTGTAAACTGCAACCTTGTGTTTTTCTGTCTTCCCTACCTCATCATTACAGCTCTGGAACAGATTGCATAGTGCTCTTGGGAGCCTATGAATATGTTTGTTTAGTGCTTGATATAATCTTATATCATTATGCAGAAGCATATTTGAAAAAATCTTATAAAATTGTAATCTAAATTGCAATCTAATGTATTGCTTCCCTGTACTATAATGCATTTGTATGTAAATGTTTGTTGCTTTACAGAATATTGTCTCAAATGGTTCCATTCTGTATTTCATTAGCTTTAATTATAACTTAATTAAATTGTGGAATAAGATTTATTTGTTTCTCACCGTTAATTATTTAAAAATATAAAAAGAATGTTCGTCTTTCGTTGTAATCAAACTTTTTAACAGTGTGCCATGTCACTGCATTATCACTACTTTTATATTTTCTTAAAAATTAAACATAAGTAATTGATACGTTAAAATTTTATTCAGTGTGAAGTTTATTTTTTCCCTCCCTCTGCCTGAGGCTACCATATGTTGTTGTACCACTGCAGATTGAATGGAACTAGAAAAAAGAAAAAAAAAAAAACATGTAACATCTGCTTCACAGGTGGCAAATGCAATATGTTATATGTAGGACATTTTCAAAAATAAAAAACATTACAAGAAAAAAGTCTCAAAACGCTAAAGTCTAGCAAAGGGCCTTATGTGATAGTCGACATGAAAGTTGGTCGGTCAGTTTGCTTACCTCGAAGTACCAAAATCATCAACGGGATTCCATCAATTTACATTAAAAGCTAAACAACATAGCATTTTTCGAAACACTGCTATGAAACAATGTCTGCTGAGCTATTCAGAGCTGTAACATTAGCTGACTTAAGTTAACTAAATAAAGCAAACCTTGTCTCTGTGTATTTTTTTAAATAATTAAGCTACGTCTCTATTTATTCAATATTTATTATTTATTCAAATTTATTGCTAGAAATACACAGATTTAAAAACTTGCCATATCCTATAATAATGATTTTAATTTGTTACTAGGCCTACATACAATCCTGTCATCAACTCATAATTTACTTCAAGTATGAATTTGAAGCTGAGCCACTTCCTTTTTACAAATTTCTGGAAATTACATCAAATTTCTGACATTATAAATCACCACAAAAAGCATGCAATGGACACCTGATAATATCTGTGTGCAGTTAGCCACATCTCTGGCTAAGTTTCTTAAAATTTATCTTAAAAATATAGAGGGTATTTTTATGAATGTGTCCTAATGTTTGTCATCTCAAAAAGAATGACTAAGTTAAAAAATGGATAAAAGAGACAAACAAGGCTCTCATTATTATTTGCATGAAAATATAGCTTTAAAATATAGCTTGATTTTCTTTAGATTTAGTGTGTACCCAAATTGTTAATCGCAAAAAGTTAATCGCATCATTTTCGGCTTTGTATTGACTGACATGTTTATATTCATTATGCCAATCTTAATTTTTAGATGATGAGGAAGTAAAAAGTAAACAAGCAGATGTTTTCAAGTTAGACTTAGAGACTCATACTAAATAGAAATGTAATGAGTTTTCCACTGAGTCTTCAAGTACCTGCAATTTTCTGCATTGATTAGACTTTATTCATCAAGTTAAAAGAGCTTTTAACAAACAGGCTCAAAGTTGTGCAGACTCTAAAATCTAAATACAGATAAAGACAAGATATGAATAATTACCGATGTAAATATGTGGGGTGTGTGTTTATGTTTTTGTGTCAGAGAGAGAGACAGAGAGAAAGATAAAGGGACAGAGGAAGAAAGGCTATCTGTAAAAGTGACAGTGCTAGGCAACACGGCGAATCATGCAGGCACAACAATTAAATGATGAGACTGCTGCCGGGAGAGACAAGACTGAAAAGATAAAATGTGAGACAAAACACAAGTGCTATTGGACTGAAGATATAGTGCCATAAAAAAACACTGTCAACATATTTGCACAGAAGTGAAAAAACAATGGTTCATTTACAGTAAATATGCACAGATGCACACAATAAAAAAATTACATTGTGTAGGTTACTAGCACTTATCTATGACCTTCTTTATATGTGCTGTAATGTTGTACCTGTGGGTTTCTGTTGCTAAGAATACTTAAATTAGACAAGACTTGAGTCAGTATTAAAATTCTTGAAAACATAAAATTTTACAAATTAGTTATATCCATAACTGGATAGCACCACAAGGAATGGCATCATAACAATTTTTAAAACCCTGGTATAATTTAGGACTAAGACATGACAACCGAAGGTAGCTACAAATAACAATAATAGGCGCTATTAGCGCAAAGCCTGGACATTCATGAGTTAGACTGCCTGTGTGCTGAGTCAAGGTAAGACCTGTGTTTTTTGTGTGACCTTGTTTTCACTGACTGGTTACATTTTGAAGCTAAAATCTACCCATATCTTTTAAGATTAGTAAAATATTGTGGTTTGGGTTAGAATATGCTCCTTTACAACAGTAACCCTGCAAAATGATTAATGCAGAGTTGGGGGTGACATACCTGTCTCATTAATGCCATAACCTGGCACCTAACAGCACTGGCTGTAGACATGAAAAATATGAAGATAATATGCTGTCATATATCTAGGATTCTGAGACCATTCCAGCACGAGCTGAGGTTAAGTTTAGACTTCCTCAAACAACTAGATCACAACTGGGGTCATGACACAATCAACGATCCTGACTATTTTTTGTTTTTCCATCTTGTCTCCTCCTATACGACTTCCAGGTGCCCCTAGCAGCTCCTTTCAGTTCCATTAACCTGACTTACGCACACACACACACACACACACACACACACACATTTTCAATCCCCAATCAGACCTATGTGTATACTATAATATTTATAAGAGCTGCCATCTCACCTGAGGTGTTTAGGTAGGTTTATTGTCAATTTAGTCCCCTCAGTTCTTGGCTGTTGCCCTCCAGCCCCAACCAGTGTGTTACTATTTTCCTGTCCGCCTGTAATTTCAGTCAAACAAAGCTAAGTTTCTTTTGGCCTGTTTGGATGATTTGTTTAAAAATATCTATCTCTGGGAGATACACATATATTTCTGTGTCACCAGCAACATCACACAGAACAGTAGTACCCAATACCCCGAGATGGCCGCTCTAATTGCACCACAGTTATACCTCGACACTGAAGACCCATAAAGTTAATTGACTTTGACTATGCACGAGTGTGTCTGCAGTTTTACTTAGGTTAGAGATAATCTAAGACCCTTTCTCCTATTACCAGCCCATATATGGAAAGGAAAATTGAGTTCATTCCCATACTGGCTGAGTGTTCCAGTGGGATTGCATTTAATACTCTCATTAATTAATTGTATGTTGGAAGCAGTTAAACTAATACCGAGACAGACACTGGCTGAAGGCATGGTAGACACAATATCTGCAGTAAAGCTTCCTATTTTACATTTATCCATCACTGCTGTTCATGCAGAGTAAGAGTCTGCAGTCATTATCTTAGAGGATAATTGTGTTGGTGTACCTGCTGCATTAACATTTTAGTGGTGATTGACTTTCCATATTCCATTTAGCAAACGAGTGAAACTGAAAGCCATTCTAACCCATGCTATGATTAAATGTAATTATAGCATCATATCTTAGCCATTAGAAATATACCTGAGATTCTTTATCTGAGTCTTTTCACAGTCCCTTTTGCTATAAAAGCAACTGAATGAGTTCTTTCAGTGAAGAACTAGCAATTTGAATTCTTTTGCTTTTTTGACAAATGACATGGCAATTAACGTGGTGTATACACAACTGTTACGTATTAAACCTCCAGATCTGCATGCTGAATATTAGGCAAAACAGACAGAATGAGAGGTTTTGCAAATTAACTAGAATTCTTATTACACTGTTCGAATAATAAACAAAAAGATAGAGCTGTGTGAAAGGGAGAGGAAATACGATATGTTATTTTCTTGTGTGAATTCCTGCTGGCCCTGGAACACCACAACCTTCAGCAAACAGACATAGAGAGCATGCCAGATTAAAGTCTGACTCTTCTTACCTGGCTGTGCTTTTGTCTGTAAGGTGATTGTATTTTCATGTTTTCCTGATGACAGTTAATAGTTAATCAGCATACCTTTAGAGAATAGCACAAGAATATCCATTACAAAGTAGGCCTATTGTAATGCTGATATGCTTGTTTTCTTCTCTGCAGTTAGTTATTTTCTTGCATTTGCAATGATGTTTTGTGCATAGTTTGGTGGTAAATGGCTGTTTTCAAATTCATCTCCTTAAGGGAGAATATTTATCCGTGATTCAATTTTATTCTTGTTTTAGCAGCCAGGGGCCCATAGGAGCATTGAAAGAAGCTTTGCTTGCTCTTCGCACACACTGTTAAAGATACATTTCTAAAATGGTTTCAGTGAGAGTGATATGGGACAAAAGTCACAGTCCTCAGCATGTTTAAATGTTTTTCAAGGTTCAGCTGCACCAAATAACAATAAAACTTTATAATAACTGAGTTTTGCAGTTGCTTTTCTTATGATAACTTGAAGGCTCCAGTTCATTGTACACACTGAGTGTAAAATGTTTCATCGTGTTTCTAGTTAAACATTTTTTAATGAGATAAAATCAGTATTCATTTGTTGTGTTTTCTGTGAGAGAGAAAAATTGTCTTTATTCAGCAACTAAACTGCATTCATACTTTATTGGTACGTAGCTCTGCATATATCTTATTGCCTAAATGTTAGCAAAGACACTGCATGCTGTCTAGTAGGCTGCATTCGGTGGTCCACACTAACTTAAGCTAATTTAACAAGTGTACCCTGCAGCTTTATGAGAGTTTATGATTTAATACGGTAACTGGTGAGTTCAAAGGCAGAAATTGCTAAAAAGAAAACCATTTTGCCGCACCACAGTAGCCGCACGGTAACCATGGCAATGCATATGCAATTTTAGTTATTCTAGCACTAAATTAAGATGCATGACATAATGTAATAATTTCCATGTTGAAGGCATGTTTGTACAGACTCGGAAATGCTTACAACAGAGAACATTTCTCACCATAAGCATTCACATGACCTAAATTTTGACACAAGGCATATTAAAGTATAACAATCTTAATAACACAGGCAAGATGACATAGATGAGGGTTAGGGTTGGAAGTCCTGGAATTTAATGTGGTTTATTTAGTATTTGCAGTGTGTTTAGATTAATGGCAAACTTAAACTCACTATAGTGGTGGAGTGCGGTTCCATGACAACCCCATGAACATTTAGACCTCCTACTTTCAAGATGCTAATTTTAACATTGGCCTCGGTGAGGGATGTCTCTTCTCACAATAAGTACTAAAACGTGTGGTCCACACGCCATTATCATATTTGTTGTTGTTTCTTATACCATCATCTACATTTTTCTCCCAATTGTTTTACTTGTTATTCAAAAAAAAAATCTGAATTGTTCAGTGAAAGTGGACTGTGAAGGCATATCTATTTTCTTTTATTGTTCATTTGTTTGTTTTTATTCATTTTTAATGTTACCTTTGATTTCCAAAACAAGTCTGTAAAGTATAATTTCCCTCAAATACATTTGGCCTCTATTCAACAGGAACGTATGGCCATGAAAATAACAATGAGATCCAGTCTAGCTGTTCTAGCTGGTATATCTGTAGAAATGTACACTCCAGCCTCGGGACATGCCGGCCAGTGCCCTTTTTAAAGCAGTTGCTTTTTGAAAACAGATAAATTAGAAAATGCAGGGGTTTTCTAGCATTAGATGCCCCCACTATATCATTGCCACCCACACTTAGATTCCCTGGCACTTTTAATCTTTACGCCCTCTCAGACCAATCAACTGTACGTGTAATTAAGGTAATGGTGAAGTAACTATGGTGCTTACCCACATAAAACATAATCCTGTTCAGCTTAATGATATAGCCATCAATAAAAGGAAAGAAAAAATGCTGAAAATTACAATTCTTGGATGACACAACTTGTGATCAGCATAATGGTCTATAGTGTAATTATAATTAGACTATTTTCAGAAATTAAAGTCAACCTATATTAGCTACTTAGATGGACTCACAGAAAACATAACATTAAAAAAGTATAGAAATTATCTTTCAGACTCATTGTGCATTTGCATTTCCCAATTTTCCAGTTGAAATCTGCTTTCACACTTTTTCTTCTGATTTTATTTTTCTATATGGTCTAAACTAGCTCTTGTTTTTTCTCTCTCTACTTTACATTCGAGTCTCAGAGTTTATTAAATTTTTAAAAAAAACATCCACAGTATAATTAAAAATTGTTTGTTTATAAAGATTTATGGCAATTCTTAATGGCATCTATTAGCTGCACAAAAAGAAAAAAATACAATAAATAAAAGCATATAACCAAGTTCACAACTTGGGTCCTTTTATGTCATGTCTTTCAGTAAGTATCATCCAATTGTCTTTTTATTTAACACACCTCAGGAAAATAGCTGCTACATTCTTGGAGCTAGATCTCAATGAATTAAACTAATCTTAGATTATCCTCAATACTAAAATAAACCTAGCTTCTGAATTGCACATACATCTTATTAATGTGCTTAGATTACATCATTGAAACTTATCAGGAATTGCCCTGAACTGAATGTTTTATAACGTGTGTGCAGTTGTGGTCATAAGTTTACATATAATGAGTGTGAATGTCAAGGTCATTTTAGGTTTTTAATGATTTCTTTGAACTCATTTTTCTAGGGCGGAATGATTATACAGTGTACGTCCATCCATCCATCCATCCATCCATCCATCCATCCATCCATCCATTCTCTTCTGCTAATCCGGAGCCGGGTAGCAGCCTAAGCAGAGAAGCCCAGACCTCCCTCCCCCCGGCCACCTCTTCCAGTTTGTCCGGGGGAACACCGTTTCCTGGGTCTGACCCGGGGCCTCCTCCCGGTGGGACATACCTGGAACACCTCTCCCAGGAGGTGCCTGGGAGGCATCCTTACCAGATGCTTGAACCACCTCAGCTGGCTCCTTTCGATGTGGAGGAGCAGCGGCTCTACTCTGAGCCACTCCCAGATGGCTGAACTTCTCACCCTATCTATAAGGGAGAGGCCAGCCACCCTTCGGATGAAGCCCATTTCCGCTGCTTGTATCCACATTCTCGTTCTTTCGGTCACTACCCACAGCTCATAACCATAGGTGAGGGTAGGGACGTACATCACAGAACTCAGCTCTCTCTTCACCATGACAGACTGGTACAGCAACCGCATCACTGCAGCTGCAGCACCAATCCCTCTGTTGATCTCCCGCAACCTTCTCCCATCACTCGTGAACAAGACCCAGAGATATATATTTAATGATTTTAAAAATCTTAAATGTATACACACATTCATTTTAAGAGAGGTCCTCAAGGTTCTCTCATGTCTTTTACAATAAAAAGGCCAAGACCTATTAACTTCCTGTTAGTGATTATGATTGACCACAGCTGGTAGTTCCTCTTTGCCAGTATATAAAGGATTTGTTTAACAGTACTCATGGAATTGACCAATACTCAGAACAACAAGTCCAAGATAATCAGAAAGAAAAGAAATGAAGAAAGAAATAAGAAGGAGAACTGTACAAAAATCTCTTGAAGCCATTTTTGTAAATTCAAGGATCACAGTTCACACCACTGTATGTAAGTACAAATTTTTCAGATGTGCCACCACTTTGCTAGGGTTTCGAAGAAAACCCAAACTGTCACCCTCAAATGAGAAGAAATCGGTTAGGATATTCAGGAACAACCCAAAAACTACAAAGTCTCAAGCCTTGAAGCCTGCCATAAACTGGAAACTGCTAGAACACCAATGTCACTTACCACAGTGAAGCCAGTTTTACATCACCATGGAGTCCAAGAAAGAAGTCCGCTTCAAAGTCGACAGCATGACTGAAATTTACAGTTGCCCACATAACCAAGCAAAACCTTAAGGTCAGAGAAGACAAGGATTGAGCCAGTTAGCCCCAGTGACTTTAAATCTAAATATGTTTTATATTTTAGATTCCTCAAAGTAGTCATCCTTTGCTTTGTTGACAGCAATGCAAAACTTTGGCCTTCTCTTAATGAGCTTCATGCTGTATTCAACTGAAATGGTTTTCACTTCAGCCCCCGCGACCCGGCCTCGGATAAAGCGGATGAAGATGGATGGATGGATGGATGTGTGCCTTATCAGGGTTCATTTGTGGAAATTCTTGCCTACTTAATGGTGTTGGGACCATCAGTTATGTTGTGCAGAAGTCAGGTTGTTACACAGCTGACAGCCCTCTCTGACAACAAAAACCAAAGAGATTCATTTGGGCTAAGAAACACAAGGAATGGACATTAAACCAGTAAAAATCTGTGCTTTGGTTTGATGAGTCCAAATTTGAGATCTTTGGTTCCACCCATTGTATCTTTGTATAACACAAAAGAGATGAACAGATGGTATATACATACATGGTTCCCACCGTGAAGCATAGAGGAGGTGTGATGCTGTGGGGATGCTGTGCTGGTGACACTCTTGGGGATTTATTCAAAATTGAAGGCACACTGAACCAGGATGACTACCACGGCATCCTGCAGCGACATGCCATCCCATCCGGTTTGCATTTATTTGGACCACCATTTATTTTTCAACAGGACAATGACCCCAAACACACCTCCAGGTTGTGTAAGGGCTATTTGACCAAGAAGCGATAAACTACAACGTAAATAGTCATGAAAATAAAGAAAAACCATTAAATGAGAAGGTGTTTCAAAACTTTTGACTGGTAGTGTACATCAAAACTGGTTTAGGAATGGATAAAGCAGGCTTCACAAAAGCTTTTACAAACTCAACCTCAACCCTGTTAAAAATTTCAGCACTAAGCTTAAACGCCAGGTCTGTGAAAGGAAACCAACCAGTTTAAATTTACTCTACCACTTCTGTCAAGAAGAGTGGTCAAATATCAAGCCAGAATTATGGCAGAAGCTTGTATGTATATTTGACTCTTTGTGGATTACAGAAAACAGAAAATCAATTTAATCCATACATGGTCAGAAGAAAAATCAAAATCAAACAAGTCATGAAAGATGTGTGCTGTACAAAAACCCTGGAAAAAGAACAGTTCGAAAAAACCATTAAAAGCCTAAAAATACAGTGATCATGCCCATAATAAGTGTATGTCTTTGACCACAAGTGTAAGTCAGTCTCATGACTATGTTTAAGGAAAAGGAATTTTAAACATTTTCCAAATATGGAGGAGTACCAATATTAAAAAAACAAAAAACAAACAACAAACAACAACAAAAAAACACTCTCACACAGTATCCCAGTGCTGTTGGAATTTAAGTTAAAAAAAATCACATTTATGGTATTTCAAGCCTTAGTTACAAAAAGATTTACAGGCATGTGAGTTGGTGTGACTGCAAGCTGTTGTCTGTCTGTTAATGTTACTTAGCCAATATAAACTTTTTTAGCATTCAAGCAATATTTGAATAAAAATTTAAGTTTGCACTTGTAGTTAAAATTCTAACTAAGTAGAGTAGGCTAGGCTTGGTTTTAGTTTTAGCATATGGTTTAATTTCATAGAAGATCCTTAAGCTGAGATGGGTTTTTTTTTACTATTTTTGCCTCTGATTATGTAGTGGTTGACACAGTTGTTTGGCAAGTAGAAGGTAAATGGGTTGATTCCAAATGGAGGGAGTAGCTAAAGGTTGATTTTTCAGTTCATGTATTATCACGGAGTTGTCATACCCTAAATTGTACCTTTCTGGTTACATTAGTGGTTACAATTAAAGTGCATGACCATCTTTTGACATGCTCACACATGTTGTAGATTTTTTTTAATGTCCCACTTTACTGTAAGCATGTTACTGTTTTCTGGTGTATTTTGGTGTCACTTCTATCTCATAGCCATCACTGGATTTTCAAAAAAAATGATTTAATCCCATTACAATGAACAGTTATTCATATGGTTCTATGAAATGTGAGCAACAACATAGCCTTGAGAGGGAGGAAAGTTATCTAAAGGCAAAACACGACCCTGAAAATTCAGAAGCATGAAAACTAGCTTGGTAATTAGATGCTAAATTAGTCCATGTGGACCAATTAGGCAAGACAAGACATGGGGGCTCTGTAATGCTTTGTCAACAGAAATGAAACCAGTACAAGGAGACAGACGGGTTGAGGATGAACAAGTCTGAATGAGAGACAGAAAAGGGAGGGTGGCATGAGAGCATGTACCCTGATTAAAGGGGAGAGGAGGATCAAAGAGATTTTATTTGGCATGTGTGTGAAGATTAAACAAACCTTTAGAAGAAAAAAGGGTCCCATCATTTCCTGTATTAAGTTTGAATTAAATTTTAATGCAGAAACATTGCTTGATCTCTTTTACAAATGATGATGCTTTGATTTGGATGCTTTAAATGTAAGTGGAGTCCCTTAGCCCAGTGCTCGCTTGCTAGAACTTCTTTACATTTCTTTCTACTCTCTTCTCCAAACTTTCCAATGTTTTTCTGCTTTTTAATTAGAGTGATGCTGTGTTTGGAAATTCAACAAATGATAAAAGTGAAATGTTGGTTCATCCAAATTACACAAAAAAAAGACAGAAATGACTGAATGCCTGATGAATGAAAGGTTATTTGCTTACAAAAATAAACTCCCTCCATCCGTTTTCTGCTGCTTATCTGGTGATGGGTTGTGGGGGCAGCAGTCTGAGCTGAGAAGTCCAGACTTCCCCCACTCCCGCCACCTCCTTCAGCTCATCGGGGAGGGTGGGGGTACACACACACCGAGATGTTCCCAAGCAACAACAAGTAACCTACAACCTAAAGTTTTATTGCATCCAAAAATAGTTTCTGTGCAAAGGGTCCAGAGTGAGGCTTGTGGATTATTCAGATTTACAGAGGACCTGATTTGGGGGACAGACTGGGAGGAGTCTAGAGACATGGCTTAAGGTTGTCTGTTGATTTGTCTGTCATCACTTTGGTCCAGACTCGATCGTAAAAAAATATTGACAGCTAGTAGATGGCTTTCTATTTAAAAAAAAAAAAAAAAAAAAATACATTTAAGAAAAGAATTGAAAGGTGGATGTGTGTGAGCAAACTTCAGGTTAACGATGAAATACTTGCAAATTAATGGCAAAAATTGACTAAACCGAGATAGTAAGGAAGGCAAATATCAGGAAAAAACAAATATTTGCGTTTTTATTTACTTATATGAATTGCTACTATCTACTTACACCAAATAACTAGAGTGCACACGAACCTTGTGCTGAAAACATAGTGCTTAAATATTTAGTAGCATGAGTTTGTATGTATCTTTTTTTTTAAAGGAATAGAGGCCAAAATCAAATTTCATTAAACTTTCATTGTATTAGAAAATGAGACAGATATCTCTGGGGAAATTAACTCAACAAACTACGATGAGGAGTTAAGTAATGTTATAGTTCCAAATCAGTGTTCAGAAGACATGAAGATTACATGAAAACAAACATATCTACTCCAAGATGGTTCTAAACGAAAACAATATAGGTACAGCACTCACTACTGCTGTACCTATATTGTGAATTTCACATAGTTTACACCACACTCATGCCCCTGTGCCTTTTAATAAAGCAACAATTATACCATTTTAATTTATTCTGCGATATTTTAAATGTCGGTCTCTTATCTAGCTTAAGTTGATCACCTGATTACCGCTACATGGGTGCTGCACTAGGCCATAAAACCTTGATTGGTATGTGCAGGCTGTTTTCGTTGTGTTGGTGCACCTGCAAGGAGAAGATAAGGGCACTGATGATAACAACCTGTCTGCATTCTGACATTACTCTGGACACTCAGCAATGAGCTGCTGGCCACAACTCTGTGAAAAGGACGGAGAACCACAGTTTGAGAGGATAAAATAGGGCTTTGTCACCAATGCCTTTGCAAAATGGAAAGCAACACATACTAAAAATGTAATGCCTATTTTGCTTTGGAAGGCACGTTATGGATTTGCTCAACAAAATTATAATACACAGCAAGCAAATGCTTGCATTTAATCAACAACAGCAGAAATGAGAAATACTAAACTATATTATGTATGCTCTACAAAAAATAATGAAATAAATGTTGATTAAGAAATTATTATTTGACAGTACATTCACTCACCTCATTTAAATTTGCATGTTAAACAAGACCCATAATGAATTTAATTGCTCAACTAAATGTAAATGTCACTTTAAAAGATATTGCTGTTCAGCTCTAATCTATTAAATGTTTCATTTACACCTAATTAAACACTTTGGATGCATGATGCAATTCTGCAAAATCTTTTACATTTTAAACATTTTAGAAATGAGGGGAAAAAACTCAACTCGGACTCCATCATATAACAACTGACAAAGTAGTTTATGTGACAGGTGTGGTGACAAATATCCTAAATTTCTCAAAATTGCTTCCTTATGAAATGGTGAGTAAATAAATTTGATAAATAAACAACAATAAAAGTTTTATTCTAAGATGGATACAGGTTCCTGTTGTTTTTAATATAGCGTTACTCCAACTTGCTTAAGAAGTACACGCTAAACATTTGGTGATGTTTGTAACTGATTTCCTGTTGGCTCTGTGGGGAAAAATAAAAAAACATTCAGTGTATGTCGCTTTTGAAGTAAATACACATTATAAACTTGTTGCTGTCCTTGTGCTACATGGTCTCAAAGTGTAGAAGTGGAACTCAAACAGCACAAGATAAATACAGTTGGGTTTGATTTCTACATTAAATTTGATGACACCGTTTTGTAACATCAATCCCGGCCTATGACATCCGTCTGCAGTGTGCCAGCCATGTTGAATTATGTGAGTCGGAGGTGTTTACATTAATTTCAGGTCAGGTCTTGACATTTACAAGGTGAGAATTTCCCAGAAGTATTTTTGGTAGAATTGTGCAGTATTGGCAATGTTTTCCTCTACAAGTGCAGATTTATTATTGCCTTGTAGTGCTGCGTTAGACTATCGAGGAAGGTGATAAATGTATTGAGTCATCGATTACCAACACAGGTCTATGCCAATGAAAACAGAATAATATGTGTGTTTAACAAATGAAAGATAAAAAAAATCAAAGAAAGAAATTAATAAGTGTAAACTGATCAAACAGAAAAAATAAAGCAGTGAATCTTAAAAGTTGTAAGAACTGTAGACCTTTAAATAAGATGAAAACGGTCAATTAAAAACTTTTTCTAAATGCAGAATGAATACGTCAGTATTTATTTGCTGAATCTAACTTGTCAACATGAGTAAAGCAATTGAAATTAATGACTGTCCCACTAAGCACTAGCATTGAAACAGCATTCACCAAACCTTGGATGGCAACCGTCATAAATGTACGTGTCCATCATTACCACAGCTGGGATTAAATAAAAATTAAGGAATACAGATACTCACAAAAGTAAAATGAAATGACTTACACCTTGGGAATAACTCCCCAAGTTCCTCCTCCTCTCTACTAAAACTTCCAATGTGAATAACAGTGAATGTGTTTATATGAATGTTAATTGTTAGAATTATTCAGGTGAGGTATAATCACCTTGAATGTTGCTGGGTTACTACAGCGCTGTCTTCTTTCCAGCCCAGTTGCCAAAGAAGATAAGAAAGCAAGCATTGAAGCACCTGCTCTTATCATCGAGATAATTTGACCAGCTCTTATCATTTCTGTCACTTAGAAAGTTCCAGGCAATTTCACTCAGGAATCTTTCTAAGCAAAAACAGAGACAACCACTACCCCAGACTGTCTCAGTGGATAGGCAGGTGAAGTTTCAGTCACTCTATTTCTAACCTAAAGCCAAGGTGAGTCATAGCAAAAAATGCTTCCACTGGTTTAGTCTAATGTACATTCAACAGACATTTCAGTAGTTAGAACTTGCTGGTACTTTGCTAGACCAATTTCTGCTTTCAGTCTCAGTTCTTTGTAGCGTAGATTCAACATGGTGCTGGATACATTCCTCAGATATTTTATGATAGAATGAGATTCGGTGACTGTGGAGGGAATTCGGAGTACAGTGAACTCATTATACTAGTCAGGAAACCAGTTTGAGATGATTTGAGCTTTGTAACATGATGTGTTATCCTGCTGGAAACAACTAACAGATAGGTACACTGTGGAAATATATATAAGTTTCATTACTGTATTGCAACTCTGGAGCATAGAGTCTCTGCAAAGGGTAGCCTTTTCTTCTGCTTATTAGAAATTTGCTACACCTTAAATATGTTACATCAAGACAAAAACTGTGGACTTCATTTCTAAACCCTGGTTATACCTGCTTGAGAACATATATTCATGGGTTTTATAGGCAAATATATTCCTCTGGTAAACTCTACTTGCTTCTTTTATGAATGCTAAGTAATTTTCAGCTGGCTTACATCCCTGTTTCAACATTACATCACACAATTAATTGCCACGATTTCTAAAACAATATAGTGATAATGCGATCTGCTGCAATTTAAGCAAACAGAGCATTTGTCTGGGTCCACCAAGCTCAGTCTTAGATCCAGCTATCTAATAATTCTTCGAATCCTGGAACAACTTCCAGACTCTGCCTGAGCCCTGTTTGTACTGGCTGGCATTTTGCGTAGTAAAAGGGGCTCCATTATGATTGATCAGCATATAGAGAGAGCAGCTGTCCTTTTGTGTTTCTGCAGCTACCTTGGGGGCTGTAGGCATGTGTAAGAAATAAAAGACATTTATTGCATCATCTTAAACCATCATTTCACAGGGGCATACCTAGTGAAACTGCAAAACCATTTAATTACTGTGGGTCTGTGGAGCTTTTGTGCAGATGTGCACTTCATTCTTTTAGGGAACGGATCTTGAGGACACAGTTTTATTACTGCTGGTAAGCAATTTAATGTGCTTATGGATTTCTTTTATTTTTAGCCATTTGATATGCTAGGTCCTTTCAAGAACATCTGAAAGCGCATCAGTCAATCAGTCAATCTTTCCATCTATTTAACTTGATCTGTCTGTCAGTGTCCATGCACGTCTAATGTTTGTATCTCTTGATAAAAAACAACTACTTGATATGACAGCCATTCCTCGCTTCTGGCATGGCACGGAGAGTGGCACTGACAAATTTTAATACCACCTAGAGTATGTAAAATGAAAAGTGAAATGCAATATTCATGTATCATGATTTCATAGTAAATGGAAGAATAGAGTGGCATGCTGTTCCATAGCACTGGATTTTTAAGGATGAAATTAGCCCAGTAGCAGGCCATTATCTTACACAGCATGGTGTACATATATTTTTACTTATTTATTTATTTATTTTGTTCAGACATCAGTCAAGGTGACCTTCCTATTTCACTGGTGTGGCCTCCAGCCTACATAATATCAGTGCAGTAATCTAATGGAGGTGGAGTGTCAGGGCCAAAAATAAGCACTGGGGATAGTAATCGTGCATTTTATCCCACATGGGGGGACATGATGAAATACAGTTGACGGGGAGTCTGGGAGGCCTCGCTGCCAATGTGACAACATTGGACACAGGCTTTACTGCACCCACACAGATTTTGGTCTGACCAGCTGAAGAACAGTAGACTTAAAAAGTCTTATTCATATTTATTTTATTTTGTTTGGGGGCAGGGGTGCTTTTTACTTTTTCCTGTAACATGTGGCTGAATTAGGAAGTCGTTACATGTAGATTTAAAAATAAAAGCGTCTCTTAAAAATATAAAGATGCACTGATGTACTTTTGAGGCAAATTTTAAGTCCAAAGTCTTCTTACTACTACTAAAATAGGGTAATTGCTTGCTGTATACCTAGGGGTAGATTATCTGTTTCTTCAACAGTTAATATTATAGTTGTTGGATAGTGATAATCAAGTCCAGCACTTAGCAGACAGTAAATTCATTTCATTTGTATTTATATAGCACCAAGTCACAACAACAGTCACATTAAGGTCCTTTATGTTGTAAATTAATTCCAGCACAATACTTAAATTTACTATCTAATTTGTTACTCATTTGTAGCTGTATGGGCGACTGTGGCTCAGGGGATTGGGAAGCTGCCGGTTCGATCCCCCTGCTCTCTCTGTCCTGGTCGTTGTGTCCTTGGGCAAGACACTTTACCCTACTGGTGTTGGCCAGAGGGGCCGATGGCGCGATATGGCAGCCTCGCTTCTGTCAGTCTGCACCAGGGCAGCTGTGGCTACAGCTGTAGCTTGCCTCCACCAGTGTGTGAATGTGAGAGTGAATGAATAGTGGAATTTTAAAGGTCCCTAGAAAAGTGCTATATAAATGTGATCCATTATTATCTACACCAACAGTGCCATCTTCATCTAGCTCAGGGGTCCCCAAGCCGGTGTCCCTGCAGGTTTTAGATGTGTCCTTGATCCATCACAGCTGATTTAAATGGATAAATTACCTCCTCAACATGTCTTGAAGTATCTCCAGAGGCCTGGTAATGAACTAATCATGTGATTCAGGCGTGTTGACCCAGGGTGAGATCTAAAACCTGCAGGGACACCGGCCCTCGTGGACTGGGATTGGGGACCCCTGATCTAGCTGAACACACATTTTCACATTACACATCTGCAGACAGGCATGCAAACAATCACTTCCATCACAAACAGCTGAACATTTATTGATGTTCACACCACTGAAGAATACTTTTTGACAAACCTTGACAGGTCAGCAAAGCTCTTGTTTCAATGACACTGAAGTATTAAATGTTATTTTAAAAATCAACCTAGTCTCTACGTACACAAATGTTAGCCAATTGGCGGTTACTCAGTGGATACATTAGCTGTAAGCTATCATTAAGGCATTTTCCATATACACTATATCCACAGTGTAGTGGTTAACACATTTGCCTAACAAGTTGAAACCCTGGAGAAGACCCAAATCCCAGGGAGAGTT
Organism: Oreochromis aureus; assembly: GCF_013358895.1. Lineage (NCBI taxonomy): Eukaryota > Metazoa > Chordata > Actinopteri > Cichliformes > Cichlidae > Oreochromis > Oreochromis aureus. The sequence goes on along the minus strand of NC_052942.1, from coordinate 16,259,558 downwards.
GCATCCGGTGAAAAGTCTGTGCCAAGTCAAATATGCAGATTAATCTGCTGTGGTGACCCCTTGTGAATAAATGAGCAGTCGAAGTACGCACATTGTCATATTGAACTTAGGTTACTGCACAGAGTGCAAATATATTTTACATATGAAAGAAAAAAAGAATATGCTGTCTTTGCTATATTATTTCTTCTAATACATTTTTATCTAGAAAAAAAGTAACCAGTGGGTGTTATGAGCTATTTTCATAAGAGGTATATCTCTGTATATGAGAGAGAGTGAGAGAGCAAGAAAGACAAGCAGAGCAAAAACTATGTCTGCTAAAGAAATGGCTTTTGTTTAAGAAGAACCTGAAGTGGATTATTTAACTACTGTGGAGTTTGGATATTATTGCAGAATAGTCGCAACAAATTTTAAGAAGTAGGGTGACCTTTGGAGTCATTTTACATTTTGACATATATTTTAATAACAGTCATAAAAGTGCTCTTACTAATGCAATGTTGTTATCTGTTTATCCTTTCATTTATAGATTTTGTTACCTACCTCAAAGATTTCTTAGAATAAAGCCTGGAGCACAAGTCTTTTTCTGTGTTGCTGTTTTAATTATTTTTATAAAGCAGTCAGAACACCAATTAATTTTTCATCCTTTAGCAGGACTCACAGTTAGCATATGACTACATGTTCCATATTCTGACAGCATGCTTTTAATCCTGCTTACTCAAAGGTGGAAAAACTCACCATACAAAAGCTTCAGAAATATCTCAGTGAAATAAATAATATATTTTTTTATTATTGTCGAACTGCCATTGGTGAATGACTATTCTGTAAATGGAGAAAGAAAAAAAAAAGTTTAGTTCTGGCCAAAGGGTGCACTTTACTCTGAAGGGTGCACTTCACTCTGAGTGCATCTCCTACTGTGTGCACAATGTATTTCATTAAGAGATAGAAATCCATGCAGGTCAGGGGTTCTATTAATGCCTCCACTTCCCTGAAGACTAACAACCACGTACAGCTTACTTGGAAAATGCTGTTTAGTGCCCACCCACGCTGAAAGAAAGAGGAATTAGGGACCTATTAATGCAACGCACAATAGCACAGCATGGTACAACTTTGATTCCCCTGACTCATTACTCTTTCCTCTCTTTCTGTCTTCATCTTTAGCCATCACTCAGGAGAACATGAAATCATGCACATCACGTGTACATGTATTTGTATTTATTATTAGCATATGGGCAATATAGGTCCCTATGTTAAAATGCTGCAGAGGAAATGCTGTAATCACAGTATTTCTCCATGGCAACATTTTTTTTCAATCTGAATGATCTGTTTAATTTAGCGTACAGAGCCGGCAACAGACGCAAGCAATCATAAGCCTCAACTCACGGCCTAAAATATCAGTTATCTTTGGCTTTCCTTGTTCATTTTTTAATGGTACAGATTTTCATGGCATCATAACAAGCTTTTGGAAGTTTTAAGAATTTTTTTGTTTAAAAGTATTTGTAAAAAAAAAAATTATTCTTATTATAATTGTAAGTGTCATGAACAGTGCCAGGCTTTAACGACTTCCTCCATGGAGACTGTAAAAGTTAACAGTAACTTGATAACAGGCCAAAATAAAACCTGGCTAATGTTGGTTTTGTGTGCCAGCTGCAGTTTACATTCTGGCAAGAACTGTTAATGTGGTGAAGAAGGAGACTTTAGTAGAAGACTGTACACCACGGTACACTTGCAAAACAAAAACAAAGAGTGTTTCTCAGGTAAGTTAAACAACTCAAACAGCGTGAGGCTCCTGCTCTGCATTTGAATATCTCAGTTTCAGGAGCAACGTTCCTTCCAATTAAACTTTCATTAATGTAATATCAATCATTTAAGATTGTAAACACTTTAAACCACGGACTTTGATAATCTAAACAAGCAGCTCATAAAAATTTGGTGTGTCAAATTTAGAAGGCTACAGCTGTCATGTTGGCTCAGAAGTAATCTGTATAAACAGATAACTGGGACCAGATTTTTGGTACTGGAAGCTTTGTGGTTTCTGTTTGTCTGCTTGTAGTCTTTCCATGTTCAGTAAAAAAGGGGAAATTGCATTTGCCAGAAACAATCTTGAAAGTAGTTTAAAGTTGGTTTAGCTTTTTATCCTCTCTTTTAATAATTTATCTCCATTTGTAAAGATATGCCTCACTTACTCCTGATGCAAGTTTCCTAATGGTTGCACTACATGGCAATCAGATTTAGAGCGTTGTTAACATTTATTTAGAGTCATGTTATGGTTACCTGCCATCTTCTGGCTACTTACCTTAAAATTATTTCAGAGATCCTAGTAAATTGTCCAAAAACGTTTTGTTGATATTGTATTTAAACTGGTAAAAATCTTGTTATTATTGTGAACGTATGTGTTTCAGGATCTTCTCAAAAGACATCATTGCATGGATCCTAATAGTAGTGCATGATGACTACACAGTCAGCCTGCACAGACTGATTCATGTAGTTTTTTTTAAAGGTTTTTAAAGCACCCCCTACCCTTACCCAATTTGATGTCACTAAATTTAAATACTAATATCCCCCTAATTACTGAATCTCATTATAATTTTTATTTTACCGTTTCCTGTTTGCATGTCAAATGCTGTTGGTTGGTTATTGTCTCGTCATAAAGAAGAGAGCATAAACATAAAACATAATACCCCAGTCCTTACCTCCTGCACTGCCTCTCCTTTAAACACTAAATTGAATTCCAAGTTTTACTACTGATTTTTAAAGCCCCGCATGTTCTTGGACCTGTTTACAATACAGATCCACATACACCCTATAGTACCGTTAGCCTCGTATCCTCCAACCTGTTAACTCGTAACAGGCTCATATAAAGGTTCTGATATCAGAGTGAAAATATCAGACTGATTTGTACATTTATTTTTTACTAGTTGTCTCAAGTTCTATTTTATAATGTGCTTTAGTTGATGATTGATTTTATTGGACTCCTAAAAGTTACACTGAACAGCACAGCTGTTTTCTTCTTCTTCTTGGGTTTTTTTTTTTTTTTTAAATATTCTTGTGACTTTTTGTGGTTTGAGTCATCAGTATCATGGAGATCAAATTACATGCAACAAAAGTGGTAAAATTCAAACTGCGAGGCTTGTGTTCATGGTCAGGATCTTAAATCTTTAAACTGTTATGTATTAGCACAGGGAAATGCAGATGATGCTGTCCTCTTTGTTCTCTCTTTTACAAGGTTCACTAAATCCTATTTATGTTCCTTAAAACGTTGAGGGGTAAAACTCTGTACTTTCATTTCACTGTCAACAAATCTATGAGCCACTGGTTCAATTTTTAACATGTGATTTCAGTTTACAAGAGTTCAACATAATGCGCAGTCATAATATTATTAATTTCAGTGTCTAACAATAGCTTTCCTGATATTTAATAAAGCAAACCGAGATTGCCAATGCATGCACTGCCCCTCAAACATTACCTTGTGCATTTATCTAAAAATTACAATATAAAGGACCAGTGAACACAATAAAGCGAGAACCTGAAATATAAATTGAAAACATCTGTGGCATTTGCTGTCCCTGTTCCCTATTGGTGCACAGAAAATTGAATAGGAAAATAAGCATTTATACCTTGAACCAAGGGAAACAAGCTGTCAAGCAACAGAATATTTATTTCTCTTCAAAGCCTTACAGGAGGTTTCATGACATGGAGAGGACTAACTGAATATATTTTTGAAACTCAGAGCAACATTTGTCCCTTATTACCACATATTTTGCTTTTCAAACAAGAACAAATAAACAAGAAATTATAATAATTCTGTCTGATCCAGACAGTTTTGACACATCTTACCCGTGTAAGCATCCAAGATGTTTCTTTTCGAATTTTTAGGTGTCATTACTGAGCCGTGATATTACATTTTTTTTTTTTCCTTTGGGATTTGGGATGTGGGTTATTTGAGTGTTAGTGAATGTGTCTTTTTGCTGCACAAAGCAAGCGTCTTTTCATTTCGACTCTAATTTTTGTAACCGCAGTGTTTGCGGTTTATACTGTATTGATAAGGGGCTGATTCACACTTTCCATTATTGTTGTGGACTGCACAGCGAGTTCTTCAAGGAGGTCTATATCAAGGTTCATGGCACTACTTAATAGAGCTTTGCATTTAATAGACTCTCAAGCTGCTTGGCGGAGATGTTGCCAACATTTTATAGATTTTTTTTTTATTCCACACAAAGGAGGACAGTCACAAATCAGCTTGTTGGAAGTATATCTATAACCACACCATGCTTTAGAATGTGACTATGTGAACTTTAGTAAGGTATGTACAATGCAAAATGACCGGTGGAAATGTGGATCACTTCACATAGTATTGGGCTAAACTTAAACACTGTCTGACATCATGGAAACAGATGCATTGCTGAAAACAGCCTACTTTAAGAGACACTACTTCAGCCTCTCAGTAATGTCTCCTGCAGCTGTGGACTTCATCACCAGAACCAAGAACGCTGCCCCTAATGTATCTATAACGCAATTACAGTATGCTCCGAGGACTAATGAATACAACTTGCTGTTTTGTTTTGCTCTGTTTTTTTTCTTCCTCATTAGATCAACCCAGCTATTAGTCATAATGCTTCAGAATTTGATAAGATTCATCTTGCACCATGGCATGCACCCGAGTATTAAATAGTTTTCAAAGGATGAAAAATAACCCAGGAAAACGCACCCGGTCATAGACTTTTGTAAAGCACCATCTTTTGGATGAGAAAATATGTTTTCAGTGGTGACACTGATTACTACATGAGACGCATTTGTGAAAAAGGCGAGCACTGATAGCTGGCAATCACACATTTACACTAAAATAAACCAAAATAAAAGCTGTTTAAGTACTTTTCATGATTTTTGCAGTGGTACAAATTTGTATCAATTACATTAAGCTTGATGTCGTTCATTGCCACTATAAACACACAAAGACTGGGTTTTCATGGGCAGAACAATCCAAAATGTACTCTAAATGCTTACAGAGCGATGCTGTGGATAACTATTATGGGATATGGTTGTCTTCTTGAATGTCTCACTTAATGCAGGAACTAATTCTCTCCCTTTTCACACACAACTTCCATTGTTTACTGTCATTTGAACATATGCTACATTTTAAGGACACCACAATGCATGTGCTACGTTTGACTTCTCCCAGTTTTTAGTATCTCTGCATGGAAGGGAGTTAATATATCTCACGCCATGGGAGTTGACAACAGAGCGACTCTGTGACTCCAGTTTTTGAAACTTCACATAAATTGTCCTCACTGTTTAAAGCTGCAGCAGCCTCGGCTGCTGATGTGTGAATAGAGGTCTCACACTCCTCATGAGCGTTGCTTCTGGGATGTCTAGAATCCAAATAATTTCCTTTTTCCTGCATTATGTGCTCCATTGCTTGACTCTGAACTGCATTTCAAGCAGTCCGGTAACGAGGAAGCAAGCTCTCAGTAGAGAGGCCAGGATTTTTTGAGTGGACTGATTTTTCAAATTATACACTGACTTGATTGAATAATCACTTGCTGCAATGTGATTTTCAGAGTAAACAAATGGATTTATGGTTAAATTTGCACAGTCAAGCTTGGCATGCTTGAGCGCTCTTAGTGCCAGATCATAAGCACGCCCTGAGTCACAAATGATAATTACAAACTTTCCCACAAATACTCAGCTGTAGCAGTAATCTGCTATCTTGTGTGCTTTATTTATGCTCATGTTACAACTGTATTTAGTTTAAACACCACTGTACGTTCACTCAGAGAAATGTGCAAGAGAAATAAAGAGGCATCAGTGATTTGTAATCCCCCAGGTATTTAGATCAAAATCTTTTGACAACACACTGTTGGCTAATGTGTTTTCTACATCAAAAGTAATTGTATAATCTGCACTGCAGTCTGGTAACCCTTGTTAATGGCCAAAACATGTAATTATTCCCAGATATTTTCTTAATGAAGACAGATGTATCATGACTGCAGTTCTCGGGTCTCCTTCTGGTGTGGTTTCAGCAGAGAGTCAAGCTGAGATTAGGGGGGTGGGGGGGGTGAGTTGTGGGAGAAACTTCAGAGAGAGAGAGACACAGTCTGACAGAGACTGATGGAAGAAATTCGAATTTACGATAAGTGCCTCTCTGAACTTAGGATGTAAATTGTGATCTGTCGTGATATTCCCTCAGTATTCTATTGTTTTAAACCACAGGGTCAAAAAAGTGAAGTCAAATGAATGAATACCACTGAGAGGTGAATGAGGCCCATTTCAATAACACATTATTCAAGAGAACAAGGCTTGCAAATGGCTGTCGTGTCGTGTCTTATAAATAGGCAATGGTACCTTTAAAATTCCCTCAGACACAAACAAATACTTCTCTACTTGTGTTCGTCAACCATCATCTGAATAACAGTGGAACAATTTGTTTCTTTAAAGAAAGGAATCCAACCATGAATGCTCTAACACCCATTTCGTGGGAACAATTTGTGATAGTCATTATATTCAGTCCAACACTTTTCTCTTTTTGGGCATATGCACCCTAGTCACTTCCACTTCTCCTTCTGCTCAAATGCTGTACTCATTGTAAAGACATTTCAGCATCCTAACAATTTAAACAGGGCGTTGTGTCGTTTCTTCAGAATTTGTATGCATCCTGCTTAGCAAGGCAGCATAAATCAAAAATAATTAGACTTTATCTCTCCAGACAGGGCTGCTCTCTCAGAGAAATGTTTGACCTTCACATAACGATATATATGATATAGTATACATACAGTATGACTCTCATTAATTTGATAGTTTCCTGCATAAAAACAGGAAGTTCATGTCAAGCTTCTAATATTGAATCACAACAAATATTTTCCAAGATCTCTTGTTGCATGGTTCTTTGTTTTACCTGTTAATAAAAGCACATGTTTAAAACAGATTATGGGTTGTAACAAAATATGAGTAAAATAGATCAAATCTAAAAGTCTGCATTTTGGAGGTGCAAATGAATAATTTCCACCTTGCTCCTGTCCTTAAGTTTAACCTTGAATTTCATGAAACTGATCAATCTTCAGCTAAAATAAGCCAGCAACCATACTTGCTGTGTTGTGCACCTCAGCCTGCTGGTGTTGTGCTGTTTCCCCTAGACGCTACAGTGAGTATTTTCTTGCTGAGAGCAGAACTGTGAGAAATGATTTGGTCACAGTGGTGTTTGACTCTGAATTTTCAAAATTTGCTAAACCTCACTGGGAAAAAAAGGGGAAAAAAATCCACATTCTCTGAGTGTACAAAAACATCCAGGAGGCAGCCTCTCATTATAGCTCTTTGCTAATCATTACTTTCCATGTTAAAAATAACAGTAAGGTGAAAATAACAGTAAGGTCACAGTCACTTGGTATAGCGATGATAATATCGCAACAACAGGCCAAAATAAAAGAAATTGTTACTGTTATCTATTTGCGCTATCAGCAATTTGTATTCTACCAAAAATTGTTTATAAGTTAAAGAAGCAGCTAAAGTATAATCACAGGAGGAATGAGTGTTTCTCAGTTACCTCCAACAAACTTCAGCGCTACTTGCGCACAGCTAAACTTTTGTGAAAGTAATATCAGCAATTTAAACAAGAGCAACATAACAATTTTGAACTGGACTGTGGACTTTTAAAGAAGCAGGTCATAAAAATGTGGCACATCAAATTTAATGGGCTACAGCTGCCATGTTAGCTTAGAAGTAATGTCTATAAACAAACAAAATTAATGTGTTGAATCTGTAAGCAAGGAAGATTTCTGGTACTGGAAACTTTCTACTGAGTTCTGCTGACCAATCATGATTGAGCAGGTGCTGGACTGAACATAACACAACTGTATCCTTCCACAAACTGAAAGGCTGTTATCAAAATTTATATTTCTTAACCATCGTGGTAAATCAGATCACAAACTTACAGCATCGGGACAAACCTTTGACCAAGATTAGATGACAGAACAATATCAGTATTATGAGTCAGGACATAATTTGCATTGCTTAATATTGTATTTGTTCCTCCCTGCCTGTGGGGGGGGTGCTGTTAATTCTCCTCTGTACTCTAGCCAGATATGATGCTACATCCTACACCCAGCATATTTTCAGGTTAATATAAAGAAATATGGGGATTATATTATATTGTCATTCTGCAGGAGAAGTATAAAAAAATTACCATTCATTGCTTTACAGGAGGCTGGCATAGTGGTTAGTGCTGTCACTTAACAGCAAGAAGGTCCTTGGTTTGAATCAACTAGCTGGCTGGGACCCTTTTGTGTGGAGTTTGCTTGCTGTGCCCTGGTACTCTGGCTTCCTTTCATAGTCTGAAGACATGCATGTAAAGCTCACTGGTTCAAAATTGGAAATCGAGGTAAATCTGAGCGTGAATGGTTGTCTTTCTCACTGTGTTAGCGCTGAGATAGAATGGCAACCCGCCCAGGGTCTACCACACTTATTATGGACTTACCATACCACCACCTTCCATCTCCATAACCCTGAATTGGTTAAGCCTAAGAAGACAGATGGGTAATGGACATTTTACAAGATGTTATTGTTTTTGGAGAGAAAGTCTTATCTGATTGTCTTTCATCAAATGCCAAAAAATACTAAAACAGGTACCCCTTAAACATGGAAATGTTTGAAAGCTAGGCTAGCCTTTTCCCCTGTAAGCATATTTGTTTGTAGTGTTATCACTCATTATTCCAAAGTTAAAGAATAGTAATCTCCTTTGTTTTCTTTTCATAGAACTGGAGGAGATTAGAAAAGTCCATTCCACTATATTCAATAGTTACTAGACTGCTGGATTTAAACTACTGCAGCAACATGAGAATGAAATATTGACTAACCAGCTTTGCTACCACATGGTCTATCTTCTAAAAAAGAAAAAATAAACTAGTTTGAATTAATTTGCTGTGGCACCTTGCCATTAGGTTGCAACCTGTGGCACCTAAACTATGTCAGAGTCCGATATGGATGTGGACACAATGGATTCCCTTAGCTGCTGAAACAGATGTTACATTTTATCTTTCAGCAAAAAGAAAAAAACATTTAGACCACAGTGTTTTGTGTAGATGGATGGTTGTGATACGGTTGTGTTTGTTCAGGCATATGAAACCCAGCTGCAAGCTTAATAGAAAAAAAACACTTAATGAGAGTGGTGTTTGCTGTGAAATTACTACAAACAAACCATGTATAGTAAATTAATGCAGACACTAAGTTTCTTACAGACCCCTTACCTTATTTTCTGGATTATGTGGTTGTGTAAAACACTACACTGTATTTAGTAGAGCATCAACTGAGAATTACTTTTTGTGTATTTTTATGTCATAAAAAACTTTTTTATTAATTCACAACATGTTTTTTTAAATGATTGAACAAAAGTCAAAGCCAAAACCTAAAAATATGCAATTATTTATTGAAATTATAATAAATAATGGAGTACTTGTTTTCAGTTTGAAACCTTGATTTAAAAAATCTTTATAGAGAATTTAAGTTTTATGTTAAGTGTGTGTTATGCAGTTTGTTGACTAAAATACTGGGTCATCTACAGAAGCTCCTCGGCCATGGAAACCCATGCATTGAAGCTCCCGTAACATAGTTTTCGTGTTGATGTTACTGCCAGAGGATGTATGAAACTTTGCAGTTATTGAGTCAGCAGAGTGTTGGCGACTTTAATGCACTGTGTGCCTCATCACGTCACCGTTTTGTGGCTGAGTTGCTGTGGCTCCTAAAAGCTTCCGCTTTGCAATAATATCTTATGGAATATCTATAAGGGAAGAAATATCACAAACTTACTTATTGTAACTGTGGCATCCTATTACAGTACCACTCTCAAATTCAGTGCGCTCATTACAATGACTCCTTCTTTCACAAGTGTTTGTACTGTAAAGGCAAACTGCATCCAGTTGCCTGACTTAATATATCTGTGGCAGTGGGCCTGAAAAGATCGGCATTTGTCCATATAATGTAGCATTACATGAAACTCACCCACCACTGGCTAAATCTATCAAATCAATCAGAAAGAGCACCATGGGAAAAGTGCCACCATACCACGTAGTTTGAAGTGAAATTAAATAAAAGTGTCACATTTCTAGACACTAATCCTGTAAAAAAGAATCTGAAATAAATTACCTGAGAAATTTTAAAAACCATCCCCTTCGGCAATGTTACCTTGATGCTGTTCAGTAAAGGCAGGGTATGTACTCGAGTCCCTGAACCATAGCCTTGTTTGACAGAATACATTTAAAACTTAAGCTAGTTATGTTTACTGTGGGACTCATTCAAGTGCTCCTTGAGGTAATATCATGGCTTGATAGCTACTGTAGCTGCATAAGAAGCACTGCTTTAGACAGCCTAGAAAATGTATGTTTATATGTTTATTTCTATGAAATGTTGTTATATGTGGACACATCAAACCCCTGGTATGGCTTTACAAATGATAAGAATGTTTCATTTGATATTTCTATTAGAACCATTTGTTGACTCACTGCAACAACTCAAGCAATTGTGAAATACCTTATAATTTTATATGCTAAATTTATGACTGTCTGCAGTGTGAAAAATAATTCATACATATAGTGAGTGTACAGTCATCCTGCACTGTTCTTCCTTACAGAGTTGTCACTGTGGTTATAAATCTCTCATCCAGCAACTGTTGTGATGTGAGCGTGTGCAGTGGTAAACAGGTATATTAATTGCTAAAATAACTGTTTAACAGCTGTTCATAAATTGTAACAAAAACAAGGGTAATTTCATCTCTTAGCAGAGAGCTATGTCACTAAAATGCCTCACTTTGAGGATTAGTTTCAGTAGCACTTCCAACAAAGATAAAACTGAGGAAGTATCATCGGTCTATCACTAAGCCCATGGTCGAAAAAGCACAAAAGCTTTTAACCTTACAGAAATGGTAATATAAAAATGTAAGCTGCTGATAGCAAAGCAACCAGACAGGCAGATCCTAAACTTAGAGCCAGCATTCTTGTCCCCTGAGTTGAAAGTAGACTGCCTAAAACCCAGTACCCTTCAGTACCCTTCCCATTGATGTGCTGACTTTGAGCATGAAAAAGTGATTTCTAAACAGAAAAACATCTTCGCAGATTCAAAGGTTTGAACTATCTAGGAAGTGTAGGAAGAACATCTGCTTCGACCTTGTGTGGCATCAAAAAGCCCATAAATATTAAAAAAGACTGTGTCAGATCCTTTGCCCTCAACAGTGCTGGCAAAGGTCACAGCCCAATCGAGTCTAAATCTGTTTTCTAACACCAAGAATGACACCTTGTGTATAGCATGTAAGGTCTCTGCTAGAGCAATGTTATCATTATCATACTGTACAAAATAACTACAGCAAGAACTGAATCCGCACAACTATGTTAGCAAACAAAGTAGTGTCAGTGAAATAATGATAATTAAAAATCTAGAATTACCTTAAAGACTTATTCATGTTTTTTATTGTGCACAGTGTATTATTATGCATCCTCAATGGGTAAAGGGAAAGAGGCTCCTATATAAAACATCAGCTATATGGCTTTGAAAATTGCAAGACTTGGACCATAAATCATGAATGTCTGTCACCACTTGTCAAGGCACATGTGCATAAATTCTTTTAAATTTCATTAGTGCAGTTTTCTTTCAAGAATTGATCTTATTCTAATCTAACACTAGCACAAGCCACTTGAGAAATTCCAGGGACAGAGAAGAGAGGAAACAAATATTACGAGAAGCAGGAGCATCTAAGTCCATTGTCAAAACCAGTAAGGGCTAATAGTAATTGATCCTCACGTAGCAGCAACACTCAAGAAATCCATCCATTGATAAACACTTTGTTGAGAAAGTCACGCTGTGGCTCTAGCAGTGGGTTTTCGTTTCCATTTGCGAAAATGAGCCAGCAATTTATTTCTAATCCAAAAATGGTGGCAATGGGCTAAACACAATAGTGTCTGCAGTGCTCTCTCAATATGATTTATGGGACAGAATCTCTGTGTATTTCTTTGGCGATAATAAGAAAATACAGCAATAAATCTGGAAATGTCAGGCAATTTTGTTATCACCTTGTTGGAATATCTGAATACATTATCTGAGGAGAAGAGGGGAGAAGAGAGGGAAGGAAAGACGAGGAAAGGAAAGGAGGAAGCATGTTAGACAGAAATCCATCTATTCAGTGGGATGGATGGATGGATGGATGGATGGATGGATGGATGGATGGGTGGCAAAATAAGAGTATCGTTTTTCTTGATCTTGATTACCTTTGGATTATTTTATAGACTAAATGAATAATAATTTAATTGAAGAAATAATCAATCTTTAGATTGATAATGAAAAATAATTGCTAATTGCAGCCCAAGATAAATATCTTCTTGTTACTGACGCAAAAGATTTGGTTCACAATAACAGAATCTGTTCTATTGTGCTGTATACCATCATATAATTATGTATAATTATTGTGCAATTATATAATTAGGGTTCCTGCTGCAGTGACACGAGATAGAGGCAGAGGGATTCTTGAAGAGGTGTGAGTTTTTATGAGCCTGCCTTCCTATACAGCAGCAATCAGTAATCACTTAGAGTAAATAAAACCCACATGCACAGTCTTGTTCCTGGACATGCTTGTCATTACCGCAAAGGTCATTGAAGCCGCCATCTCCCACACCTCCCCTCTGTCACTCGCTCACTCACACGTACACACACACTCACTTATACACACAAGGAGGAAAGAGCACACTAGGAAGGAGGTTGGTATGGAGATCACTAGCTCATTTGTCTCTTTATCAGACTGTGTCTCCCTCTCTCCAGAGGAGGTGTCTGTTTGAAGAATGTGCCACGGTTGGGAGGATGAATTTGCATGATGAACTTGGAATTTATTTATTTATTTTCCATCAGGCAGCACCCCACCATTATCCCTGTTCCTAAAACTGATTTCCATTATACTCAGGGCAGCTACAGATTCTTTGTCAGTTAAAGGGAACGTTGCAGATAATGATTGTGCCCCTTAAGCTGTCACACATGGAAAAGCAAAGATTTGTTACACTTCTGCGGACTATTCAAACATAAATTCTCAGTGTAGCTTTGTAAACCATCATAGCTTTAGAGGCAGTACGCATTAGGTTAGCTATCCACTGGCAATATCCATAAAATGTGGAAGAACATCTGAAGAATGTAATATGATGTAGGGGCAGTAAGTGAGTGAGATACAATCTGATTAGATCGCACTTTGTTCCACTTTGTCGTGGGATAAACGTGTCAAATACTGGCGTCTAAGCTTAACATCTTCTACTTGTTTCATTAAAAATTGATACTGTAGATGGAAGAACATTACTCATAGAGAAATTGTTTTCATGTTCCTCTCTGAAGGCCCCTTCAGACCTTGCATGATTGCTATGGAGTTATGAGATCAACAAGGAATTACTTTGTCATAGCAACTGCAACTATAAATTTAGTCTTAAAAAATAATGATAACAACATCTTGAGGCAATGTCAAAATCAAAGTTGAAACATAAAATCCACACACTTAGTTTACAGCAGGGGGAGAATCCGGAATCAAAATCTTAATAATCTACTACTAGGGACATTAAAAGACCAAAATCATGGGACCAAAAGAATCCCGTAAAGAGCCTCCAAAGATTTTTTCAGTTCTCCTGCAAAAAGGACAAAGTGAAAAATGATGCTGCAGGCTAGTCCATTTCACTAAAATTGAATTGCAGCAACTCAGTAGTTTGTATGGCCCCCATATGTTTATATGCATGCTTGACATTGTCGCGATATGTTCCTATTGAGAGGGCAGATGGTGTCCTAGTGATCTCCTCGCAGGTCTGGATCAGGGCATCACTGGACAGTCTGAGGTGCAACCTGGGGTCATCAGATGGATCGAAACATAATGTCCCAGAGGTCTTCTGTTGGATTTAGTGCAGGCAAGCATGTGTGCTTTCTGTTTCTTCAAACTCCGGGAACTTCCTGCATACTTTTGCCACATGAGGCATTGTTGTGCACCAGGAGGAACCCGGGGTCTGCAGAGCCCAAGGCAGTCAGGGTGCTGTTGCCTAGCCTGTAGAGGTCTGTGCATCCCTCCAGGGATATGCCTTCCCAGACCGTCACTGACCCAAACCGGTCATGCTGAATGATGGTACAGGCAACATAATGATCTCTACAGCTTCTCCAGACACGTTCACGTCTGTCACATGTTCAGGGTGAAACTCATCTCATCTGTAAAAAGCACATGACGCCAGGGGTGGACATGCCAATTCTGGTGTTCTATGGCAAACACCAATCAGGCAATGAGCAAAGGTCCCATTAGAAGACATCAGGCCCTCAGGCCACCCACATGAAGTGTGTTTCTGATTATTTGGTCAGAGACATTCACAGCAGTGGCCTGCTGGAGGTCATTTTGTATGGCTCTGGCAGCGCTCATCCTGTTCCTCCTTGCACAAAAAGTTCTGCTGATGGATTACTGTTACATTTTTAGGTTTATTTCTTATTTAATCCTTACACACTTTTCAGGTCAAATTTTATTATTATTTATTTTAAGTTTAATAACGTTCGTAAAAACCCAAACTAAGCAAAACTTTAAATACTTTAAACTTCGAAAATAAATTAAAATACAGTTGTACATGTGCTTGAATTTTTTTGTGCACTGAGGTTGCTCTGGGTCAAGGTAGATTTTAGACCTATTGATGTGCCTTAAATCAAGGCAAATTGTGATTTAGGGGGAATTTTGAAACTGTGACACTACCATGCCTGTGTCTATTTTTTAATGGGATAGTAGATAGAGTTCTCACTGCATTTGCCCAGGTTTGTGCAGAGACAGGCACCTGCTGCTCCTTAAGGGACCATGGGGGAAACTCAGAACTGTGAAAAAGTAAGTCAGCACAAGGGCCCTTCACATACAGTGTAACAAGGGCATAACTGCACTTTGAAACCCATTATTTCCTGTGGCTTGCGTCAGATATAAAAAGTTTGTCACTGCACTGAGCAAGCACATGCACACCGTGATATATGTTTTTGCAACCAACAGACTTGAAGAATGACCGAGACTGGACAGATATAGTACACATAAAGACCACAAGCGGGTGACATAATACCTGTAGATGATATAGGACCGAGAGAACACTAGCACAATGCAAAATTTGGTCATTTGCTCAGCCTAGCATGCAGCGCAGTACATACCAAATTCTATGTGAACGCGGCCATAAGACTGACCGTACATGGAGCACAAACGGAGCAGAGGTCATGCAGAGGTGAGAGGTGGCCCTGAAATAGAAGTTTTCCACCTTATATTATTTAGTCACGTGCAATATGACTAAATAATACAAAATTTAACCAAATTTATTCTAAGATAAGCTGGGGGATGGGATTATACTGGTAAACAAAATACAAAATAAATACTCCCCTTGCTCTCTGAAAAATTAATTAATAGTTAATCATCCATTTATTGATTGCACATAGGCTATTTATACATTTTTAATCTGCATTTCAAAATTTCATATAGACTTTTATTATAAGGGAATTCTTGTCCCAGATCAGAATTTCCCCAGACTTTACTGTGAAGGCATGAAATATGAGCAGAATGTAAGGTTGAAGATAAATGAAAAGCATTTAATGTCTCCTGAAAAGTTTCAGCTTGTATCTGTCTTGTATATTAGTAGCACGATCCTGCAGCGTTAGCAGTGTATCCATTACATGAATCAACATGACATTTGTTCAAGTGTTCTGGTGGGATGAGCCAGAGATGCTGATTGTTTGGGCACTTAGTAACGAGCCAATGAGCCATAAATGAAGCAGTAGTGTTGCAAGTGCATAGTGCAAGGATAAGCTGTGAGCTGGGGCGATCGTGGCTCAAGAGTTGGGAGTTCGCCTTGTAATTGTGAAGGTTGCTGGTTCGAGCCCCGGCTTACATAGTCTCAGTTGTTGTGTCCTTGGGCAAGACACTTCACCCGTTGCCTACTGGTGGTGGTCAGAGGGCCCGGTGGCGCCAGTGTCCGGCTGCCTCGCCTCTGTCAGTGTGCCCCAGGGTGGCTGTGGCTACAATGTAGCTTGCCATCACCTGTGTGTGGATGACTGGTTGTGTAAAGCGCTATACAAATACAGGCTATTTGCCATTTTACCATAAAAGTTATTTAAACCTTATGTTGGAGCAAATTCACAAAAATGTGCAGTCCAAGTGAGCATTAGATAGGGTCTCGAAACTGTAAGCTGAAAATAATTTTCCAGATGTTATTAAGATTTCACCAAGTGGAAAAAGTTGTATCAAGATGGACTTTGATAGTGCAGACTTGCTCCTTAAAGATAAATGAATGTGATAAATAAACAGTTGTTTGCTCACTCTTACATTTTAAATAGAAACGTTGCTCTATGTGGATGTGTGCTGCTGGAGAGTGACATGATATGACACAATGGGGCACACTAGCTTGAGGATTATGAGCTGAAGTCATTTGGTTTCCTTGACAACAATGTAGAATTTTAGCAAATGTGGTGACAGTGTTGGCACCAGAATTTCTTCAACTGGAATGAGTCAAACTTTTTTTTTTTTGCTTTTTCTTTTGTTTTGCTTTCCTTTAAAGTATGAGGAATTTGATTTTTGCGTTCTAGAACACCAGTTTATTCAGCTCATTGACTTGTTTACTTCTGCAAACTTTTAATCCTCAAACTAAGGGTGAAGTTGCATGTGAGAAAACATGACAGACACACCATTACACCCAAGCACAGTGTCAACATTAACTTTCATCTATTCATCTGAGGACTGACTGTGTTGTTCCTGTAAGCAGCAATAAGCAATTATAAAAAGAATTTCTCAAGGTTGTGAGTCTGTCAAAAAGCAGGTATGCACAAATAAAAAGGAAACTACACCCTGATCGCATCATTAATGATTAATCCTTTCACATGTGCAATCCATCTGCATGTTTACATTTGCATGTGTATGCATGTCTTTCCTCATCCAAGCAATGTTGGCATCTCATGAGACCTAATTTATAAAGCATGGGTTTGCAAAAAATAAATAAATAAAAATAAAAATCCAGATGGCTATTTCTATGCATAAGTTATGGCTTGTAGAATTTACGGGACTTGACATTGTAATGTGTCTTATTCACAAAGTGGAAGTGGATTTGAGAACATGAACACATTTGTGTGTGAACCACATTAGGGCAGGAATATGTATGAGATCAATGTTCTTTTCGGTTTGTGGTAAAGTAAAAGGCAGCATAATGTAAACGAGAAAGTACAGTAAAGAAAGTAAACCAATACATGAAATACAAACATGAAATTGATTTGGTCTTCCATTAATTACACAGTTCTAACATGCATTTTATTGCATGCATTGATTGCATATAACATGCATTTGATTTGATTTCTCTGTGTGCAATAATCACCAGTGCTCAATAATTGCTTCTTAAAACAACATTTGGAAAAAATACAGTAAAAAACATTTACACATATGTTAACATAATTATAATAATTATAACTGACATATAAAGTATATCTTTACATATAAATATTACTTACATTCATGAGACACTTTATTAGGTACAGTATATCTTGCTAGTATGTGCAACCCCTTTTGCCTTCAGAGCTTCAGAATTTGCCAGGGCACAGATTCAACAAGGTGCTGGAAACATTCCTCTGAGATTTTGGTCCATGTTGACATAATATCATACGGTTGCTGCAGATTTGTTGGCTGCCCATCCATGCAAATCTCCCTTTCCACCACATCCCAAAGGTGCTCTGCTGGATCTGTTGACTGTGGAGGCTATTTCAGTGCAGTGAACTCATTGTAATATTCAGGAAACCAGTAACATTGTCTGTTATCCTGCTTGAAGCATCCATCAGAAGATGTGTACATTGTGGTCATAACATCGGCGTAACTTCGTGTTTAACATTGGGGAGGTCAAGATCTCTGTCTAAATAAAATAAATATATCTGGGTAAATAGATGATTAAACATGCAACTATTTTGCTGGTAATAACTGAAATGAGTAAAGAAAATCAAGAGCCTATAGATAATTCATAATTTTATTGGGGGGATTATATTGGTTGGGTCTGATTATTGGGGGGGGGTCATAACCCCCTAACCCCCCTGGAAATTACGCCCCTGGGTCATAAAGAGATGAAAATGGTCTGCACCAACACTAAGGTAGGCTGTGGAGTTTAAATTAATTGTACCCAAAGTGTGCCAATAAAATGTCCCCCACACTATTACTCCAGCAGCAGCAGCCTGATGTAAAGCAGGAGGAATCTATACTTTCCTGTTGTTTACACCAAATTCTTACCCTACTATTTACTCTCAATTTCTCACTTCTGCCTTCAAAAATTAAGTCTTCATACCAGGCAGTCTTCTGGTGTTCTGTTTTTTAGTGAGCCTCCTGCTAATTGTAGCCTCAGTTTGGTCTTCCGGTGCTGCAGGACACCAGAAACTCTGAAAGACTGACTGACTGAGGTTTGACCTTTTGTGCATTCAGAGACACTATTCTGCATACCTTGGTTGTAAAAAGTGGTTATTTAAGTTACTGCTTCTTAGCAGCTCAGAGCAGTCTGGCCAGTCTCCTTTGACCTCTGCCATCAACAAGAGAACTGCTGTTCACTGGATACTTTATCTTTTTCAGGCCATTCTCTGGAAAGCCTAGACATGGCTGTGTGGGAAAATCCCAGTAGATCAGCAGTTTCTGAAATGTCACTTAAATCACCTTTCTTTCCCAATTTTAATGCTCAGTTTGAATTTCAGGAGCTCTGGGTTGCTGTCATGTGTTTCGCTAATTAGATATTTGTAGAATTAAGCAATAAGTGTGCTATTCAATAGGTGTACTTACCTAAGTGGCTGCTGAGTGACAGTTAGAGTTCTCACCAAAGTATTAGCGTCAATTCTGGATTGAAGCATCATCACTAAAACCATATAATCAAGGTTATAATGTTCACGTGTTTTGTTTGTGTGCGCAGTACAAGAACTACAAATACTCTGTCACTTTATTGAAAATTGGTTGCCTGGCAAGAGGTCTTCTTTATGTGGATCATAACTGTTCACGGCCAGGGTCTACTCGAATATGTGGACTTGAATGTAAAAGAATATGCTGGTGAAAAGTTTTTGATTTCTTTTTACTTTACCTACTTTATAGCTAATTCCCATTTTATAAGTAAGGTTTATCTTTATTATAGCACAACTGCTATGAAAGCCTTATAGTGCCCAATTAGAGTTTGTATAATGGCTCTGGAGTTTTATGTTGTGATAGTCTTTCTAATGTCCCTGCAATTTAAAATAAACACAACAACCCAAAGTAAGCAAAAGAAGGTCCTATTTAGATTGCACAAAATGTGACTTCAACTAAAAAGCCAGTACAATAGCTTATGTAAATTATGTACTTTATGCAAATTTGCCTTATTGCTGTTCGTGTTCATGGCTGTGGTTTACTACATGGGACCAGAGTAGATGATAATCTGTCTATTTTTGGAGGTGAGACATGTGCAGAATATCAATTACATCTTATTTATTATTTCTTTGATGCTTCTCACAATTTAATTTACTGTAACAACTGTGATAAATGCTTATTCTCAGAAATCTATCATTTTATTAATTGTTCAGCTCCTTAGCCATATGCGGGGGGAATCCATATATGCTGTAACTAAAGTTTATTGTTGTCTACAGTCTATTGTTACTGCGACTGTTTCCCTTTGTGCGCCATAGCTGTCCCTTTTTTTTCCACTGAACACCTTGTTATCTTGATTGTGTGAACCTGGCCCTAGCTGAAGTCAGCTAAAACAATAATTGGACACAGAGGAAAGTTCCCATTTCTTCCGCCCATGCATTGCACACCTTTCTATTATTTATGTTCCCTTATGTGAGGAATTCCCTTTGATAGAACCAATCAATGAGCACTTTGAACACTTTCTACACTCAGATTGATGGAAAAGACAGTATTGAAAGAGCAAAAGAATAGGCAATCCTAAATTCTGTTTGTGTGAAGATACCTGCACAAACTAAGGGGATGAAGTCTCCCTGCACTGTGAGACATAGATCTGCTGACTTTGATCCACGCTGACGTTCTTGCAGCCTGCATGTTCTCACTGTGAGGTAATGTTAAAAGATTTCACTTACAGCATGAGTATCCAGCAGTGTTTTGCTGTAATGCTCGACTAAATCTGGATCCACACAAACTATGCATTTTTAAATGGCTTTTTTCCTTTTGTCCCATTTATACATACGGCAATAACGATCTATAAAAAAATAAAACTACGACAATACCCTGTCTCTATAATGATTCAGAACTCCTTGCCTGTTTTGATAAAATCTTGGGTCTGAAAAGCTTTAGTTACTTGAAAGCAATTCTCAGCTCTCAATATTCTGTTATGTGGACTACAGTAACTGAGGATTCAGACTCTCTATAGCCAGTTGTGTGAGTACAGATATCAAAAATTCTCTTTTAATGTCGTTTGCAAATAAAACATTGTGTTCGGTTAGTTTTGATTCCCAAGCCTCTGTGTTTCTTTCTTTTCAATGTACTCGAACTGATACAGCCTACCCTTATTGATCATCTCACTAAAGCATTCCCTCTTATAGCACAGCAATGACTAGATCTCATGATTTAAGAAAAAGAATTTAGTTTTAGGCTTATTTTATGTTCCTGGGGCTGAGCAAAGTACTTTTACTGATTGATTCAAAGAGATTTCAGGGTGAAGGCTGCCCATTAACTAAACAAATAATGGTTTAATGGTACATGCATTCATCCCCAACATCCCCAACCTTTACTTAACAATGGCTTTGATAGGAGCCTGTCTTCCTTCATTCCACCTGTAATCCAATTACTCTAAGAGGTTTACCTCTAAATACTGCTGCAATGAAACTGAAAGTACTCATGGAAATTTCGCTTGGAAATTTTTGTCAGTGCACCAGTTGTTGTCTGAAAGAATTTTATTGAACATTTATGGTGTGTTGTCCCTCCTCGACTTTTCTGCACAGCCAGAACCTTTAACTTTTCTGCTCACACTGTACGGGTCAATCATCTGGAAACCATGTGGAGCTCAAACTAAAACACCAAGCCCATGGGCACTTTGACAATTCCAATAAGGTTATTCAAACAAGACAGCTGTGTCCAATGTTGACAGAAACAGAGAAAGGCATTACTTTGTGCTGTTCTAAAACTGAAATTGCACTGCTGGCTTTAATTGTTCATTTGAATAAATTTCAATTATTTGTGCATTTGTTGAAGCCTTTGATTGATTTACAAAAAAAAAAAATCATTTGATCTAATATACAGTACAGAGTCTTTTGTTACTGACAGTGCACCGCCTTTGAGTGACTTTACTCTTAAAATAAAGATTGCAGATAATTAGGCAGTCTTGAATTTGATGGGTTTTTGAAAATCCTGCTGCAATGAGCCATTAAATGCAAAGCTAATGCATATAGATCTACAAATGTGGGGACAGTTGCATGCCTATAAAAATCAAAATTGCAGAAAAAGCTTATCTTTATCCCTTTACTTCAATGTAAAACTGAGAGTGTGTTCAAAATGTTCATTGTTTCTCACAGCAAAGGAAACTTTGCATACACACCATTAAGTACCTTTCTATGAATCACCATGTTACTGTGGCAGTAGGACCTTGAGTGCCTGACTCATCCTGGTAGCAATGTTTCTGGAAGAACATGCCTCTGTCAAGATTTCTCAAGGCAAATTTTTCCCAGGCCAGGGGCAGACTAAGTGGGCTTCAAAAGACACATTTGAGAAAATGAACAAGGAACCAATTTAGTAAGGAGAAAATAGGAATGCCAGGGCCCAGCCCTGGAGCCAGGTCTGTGGGAGCCACATGTATCTGCCCTTCTGTAGGCCCACCATTGCAGACGAAGTCATAGGGGTCTGGCGCATTGTGTATGATGTGGCAGTGGAAGGCAGAGGCTTTGGCAGTCTGACCATCAGCAGCTGGCTTGTGAACACATTGGTAACCCTCACAAAAGAGCTGGAGGCAGCAATTGGAGAGAGGGAGGTATGGGCAGCTCTTTTTAGTTTGTTGCCTGCGGCCCAAATAATTGGTAGAAAATGGACGGACTGATGGATGGATGGATGGATGGAAATAAGAAAGAAAGGTAGAGGATATCAATTCGTATTCATTGCATTCCCAAATCTTAGCACGGACCTCTGTATGTGAATTGTTATATTTAGCAAAAGGAATAATGGCAAAGCTACTCAAAAAGATGCATGTTTTAAAAAACTGGTGCAATTTTTCACAGTAGCACATGTCAGCATGTTGTTTATTTAAACCCTCTGTCCTAGTTTTGCATTGCAGATTTGAACTGTGGACTTTGTGTCTAACACTTTGTATTTCTGAATCACTTAAACCCCCCCAAAATCTGTGAAAAATACAAGCACTGGACAAAAAGGGAGAAACAGCCTTCTTCAAGTGGCCTCCTACCAGCAAACACTGGTCTTAAGTGATGAAACACTTTTCTCTGAAAAAGTAATAGCTCTATAAACCTAATATTGTGCCTTTGCTTTGCATGCTTGTTATAGAAAGGTTTCAGATAGCTAAGATACGCATCTAGTTTTTGTCAACCTTGACAACAGTGAAACCTGTTCAGTTAGAGGCATTGTATCTTTATATTATACACTCTGAATTCTCATTATATTACACAATTGTGATCACGTAGACCTTTGCTTCCATTTTTTTCCTTCCCATTATGAGAAGTTCTGACACTAGATGCAGATACTGTATTACAAGAATCTGCAGAAACAAACACTCCCAAGTGTTATCTCTCCTACTCAGTGTTGTAAAAGTGTTGTAAATGTTGTTTTGCCCACATCTCCTAGCACCACATTCTCTTCCCTATGTTTAGAAGCGGATCCAGGAGGACTTCAGGTGGCTTTGCTGTTGTAATCCTCATATTAGTGACACTTCATTTGAGCCCTTCTGACTAATCTCAGGTAGCGGTTACACTTAATGATTCT
The DNA here is from genome assembly GCF_013358895.1 of Oreochromis aureus. Classification (NCBI taxonomy): domain Eukaryota; kingdom Metazoa; phylum Chordata; class Actinopteri; order Cichliformes; family Cichlidae; genus Oreochromis; species Oreochromis aureus. The sequence goes on along the minus strand of NC_052942.1, from coordinate 16,236,652 downwards.
CCGGTGCCCTCATTCTGCTTAAGTAAATGGGAAAAGGGGAATGAGACAGACAAAGAGGCAGAGACATAGAGAGAGAAAAAAGAAGAGAGACGGTGGTGAGAGTGCTGAAGTCACTTAGCAGGGAAACAGTGCCATCTGTTGATACTCGTGGAAAAAAAAAAGATGCAATGCACCAAAGAAACAAATTAAAGGACAACTTTTATGCATGCACCTGAAACACACTTATCAATTTTTACAAAATCACAAAAGAAGCTCATTTATTTTCAGGCCTCTTCTCTGAAAACAAATGCGAGAGAAATGCACAGAAATCACATTCATCAGCTATAATGAAGCAAAGGAAAAGAGCTGCATATGGCAGAATGAAAATGAGTCACCAGTGAATTCTTTTTTAATTGATCAGTCTCTTAGCAAAGCAAAGGGAGAGGGGGGAAAGAAAACAAACACTCCAGAAATGTTGATTTGGAACAGACACTTCAGAGAACAGATTAGACTATCTAATTATCATCTTTGCCTTCAGATGACGCCTTTGATGTGAATGTGACTGCAGAGTCTTTCCCTTCACTCTGTAAATAATGAGAATTCTAATTAAGGGATGGAATAATCGCAGGGCTCATGGCCTTGGTTTGCTTGTTATTAGGGCCGCTTAAATCCTGGGGGATGGACAGCGGGCATTTAGAAGGGCAATGTGGAGGGATGTTTGTTGTGTTTTTTCAAGGAATTAACAGTGTTGGCCGATTTACTGGCAGGCAGGCTTTTATGTTGTCAGTAGCTATGGAAAGGACTGTCAATCATCTTAGTTATTGAATAAAAAGGATGTTGCTGTAGATTTTCAACAAAGAGACGAGGGCAGTGTTTGCACTGTGACTTGGTTTTAAAAAGGGGGTGACTGGAACTTTGTATTCCTTCTAAGCCCTAGTTCACATGATTAGTATATCTCATTAGTGTGTACTCAAGGATTAGGGCTGTAGAAAAACACAGAAACACCAAAGCTAAAAAAAAAAAGTTTGCTTGTGGATAAAATGTATTTGTGGTATGCATTTACTGGGAGTCATTATTTAATCCAAAAAGAGTTACGTGCATCATTAACTTTCCTCCGATAGATTGGAATACAGTGCTCATTCAAATCCCAGGATCTGAATTGCTCCAGGTCATTTACACTATAATGAAACATGACGATGTGGACGTGCGGTCCTGTGCAGGGAAGCTGCCGCAGGTGAGCAATATAAAACAGGTTTCACCTTCATCAACCGATTGCGTACATAATACTGTTATTTCCTGCATTTGGAGGTTTTATGAATTTTATGTTTAAGTGTAAAAATGTGTGTTTTCTATCTAGATAAGAATAAATGTGTGTATTTTTTAGAGCAGAAATCCAGTTTTTAGACAAAGCTGGGTTCAAATTTATTTTTTTCAGTTTGATGACTTTACAGAGGGGATTAAGGATATCGCTTTTTGTCACTTCATGCATGAGACAACACAAAAAAACCTAATGTGTTCATATTTTCTTACTGAAGTGAAGAGGAAAAAAAACTATTTAAAAGATACGCATTGTGAAATTCCATACAGGTATTGTAATGCAGTGGCACCCCTTTATTTTTCGTCGTACAGGGCAGTCTGATTCAGTAGATTCACTAGCAGACCACAGGTAAAAGTGCTTTGCTGTCATCAGTGTTATGGGATAAGTAACCATGGCAACCGAGAAAATGTCACAGAAGCTTGCTGCAGATGGAAGAAGTTTGCCTTTTAACATGTCTTTTACATTGAGACAGGGTGTATTTTAACCCAAGCCATGATTGTCCTCCTAAATGTAACCGTCCAGTAGTTTTTATGTCCAAACCTAGCCACATTGCTATGAATGCATTTTATTGCATTTCTGCTATAATTTAAAAGTGTTTAATATCACACTTTGAACTGCTTGACTGATACTTTCAATGGAGTAAGGATCTGAATTCTGCTTCTTCCACTACTAGGTGGTGGTGGCTCTTAATGTCGCATAACCTGCAAGGGAGAGGAGTGTGAGTCATATGCATTAAATGAATGAACTAATGACCTGAACTAAATAAATTAACCTTAAATCAATTAACCCTGTGACCTCACTGACCTGTCATGCAATTTAGTATGTACGACATGCAGGAATTTAAATACCTGGAGCTTTTCACCATCTAGTTAATGCTAAAGCATCGTCAGTGCATCAAGAGAAGTCCAACAGGAAAGTGGCTAATTTAGTTTCAGCATGTTGAAATGACACTAATATAAATGGACAGCAAATGTGTAGTATAGTGTTGATGGGGAAAGTTAACTGATCTCAGTAGACTGGCAAACAACAGATTGTTTACTTTCACAATGAGCCAAAAGAGAAATCATTAGTTTCGTCCCATGTGTATGTCATATTCTAACTAAATCTGATGCTAAAACATGTTTTCCCATCAGTATTTAAAGCCTGAAGCTAATCACTTTGCATAGTGAGACCAGAGTGATTTTGCCTACCTTTTAACTAATTGAGGACTGTTTATTATACCAACAGAAAAGTGGACTCGTGTTTTGGAATCCCTCATAACATATTCATGATTTACTTAAAGTTTAATTATGTCAGTGACATGTCAAAACTCATATAACAGGTTTTGTAACGTTGCAGAGTTCATTATAAGAATCCCTTAAAGCTACTCCCTGCTTTTTGTTATCTTACCATTTCATTCCACCTTGAAATGCATATAACTCTGCTTTACTATGCATATGTATAATATAAATCACAGCTCTTGATGAATGAGAATTCATTATGTAAATAACAGTCAGCTATGACATTTTATTCAAAGCAAAGCTATGGGGTTTTTTTTGTCTCTGTTTGATTTCTGTATGTTAAATTAAATGAATAAATTATGTTTCCCCTACAGGATTTGTCAGTATGTTAACACAGATAGTTAATTGGCCAACCAGTAAATCCTGTCAGCGCTACAATATGGAAACATTATGTTTGTAGTAACACCTGTTTGAAGTCTTTTGATATTGTCTACCATACAGTGCTGTATAATGGTTAATTGTAAGATTTACGCACAAGCGCACACACACACACAAACACACCTACATACACAATTCATTTTGAAATCAGTCCTGTCACCAATGAGCAGCTGAATGATAGAACAACACAAACCTGGAACAGATGTTTGCAACAGTCAGATCAGCTGCTGAAAAATGTAATTATTAATAGTTTTTTTTCAAACAATAGTGGTGCTTTGATTTTTTATTTTTTACAAAAAGGTTAATGTCATCCTAAAAGAGGGAAAAAAAATACACTTTTGGGAATGATGATGCAGACACCTACATTTTCTGCTTTACTGGGTCTTATCTGTTTCTCATCACATGTATATATATCTTTAATCTACATTTGTTGCCTGAAGCACCTCTCCACATGGCTGCTGGAGTGACAAAATCAATTATTGCAGGTTTAAGTAAAGCAAACTGTGGGCTGCTTCACAGTCCTGGAAAGCGTTACTGTTAAAACCACAGAATTCAACAAACCACACCAGAATGTGTTTAATTCAATCCAAACAAGAAAGTGTGAACACACCCAGAAGTCTTTGGCAACTTCATTTACCAAACTGTACAACCATCTGACAGCACCCCAGCACCCTTACAACCACCTACTTAAAGGCAGACAAAGTGTAGAAACCATTTTGAATCTTGATAAAGGTTTAGTTTAGAGTTTTGATTTTAATTTCTTGTTCTTTTTTGCTAATTATTACTAAACCATTTGTTGTTAATGATTGTTTTATGTATTTTATGAGTTCAAATACAGAAGCTACACTATATTAATAGTGAAAATAACATCACCGCCAAGCTTTTACAAAATTTTGATACATTGTGGGTCTTGCGCACTATGCAAAAAGACATAACACCAGGTTTTCACAACCTATTATTATACTGGTGTTTTGTTCTGTGGTGGTGGACAACAATTTAGAAATCCACGGCTAAGTATGTGCTCCATGTGTTCATGTGGGCCGAGATGCCAACTAAAACAGGTACCATATATACGCTATCACTCATGTTCTTCAAACAATCAAGTGACAACTCATTCTCCCAGGCAGCTGTCACCTTTGAAGTGGCTGCTCATCAAGAGTGTATGTGTCTTCATGGAGGGAAGGTTGTCATTTACACTGACTTTCCAGCTTATTACTGAGTGGGAAGTCAGTGACACCTGTCAAAATACAGGGTGAGGAGGTGGACATGGTGCAATTCTACAAGTACCTTGGGATGCTACAACAACAGGCTGGACAGGACTAATAAAAAATTGTACAAGAGGTGGCAGGATATTGTTCTTCAAAACTATCACTTCTATCAGCGGTGGCCAGCATACTTTTCTTTGCAAGGGTGTATGAGGCAGACAACAGTATAGTGAAGGAAGGAGGTAGGATTTCTAGAAAAAGAAAGCATGTCTCCGTGGCAAAGCATATTTTCAGTGGAAGCTGTGCTGGAATTGTTATATCTGTATGAGCATTTTTGTATAAGTTTAGCTGAAAATCTCTGGCCTGTTTCAACAACACTGAAGAGAGAGAAATATTGTAAATGATTTTTAAAAGTTTGAATATTCATATGCTCATATATATGTGTGTAGTATTTTCAGTTATCCCTGCATATATTATTCAGCTGAGATAAAGAGTACTGTATTGTATATCTCATAAATGCTGAAATATTAAGCAATGAAATATTGGAAATCAGAACAATGTAAAACAGAAAAACATCACAGTGTTTACTAAACATATACTATGACACTATGTGTTGAGCTTTAGGTAGATGTAGATAAAACTGTATTACTGTTATAACTTAATACTTCCAGTAAAATAATTCAGTGCAACATGCCAAAAATAGTGGGCTGAGGTCTGTGAATGGGGTCACAGACTACACAAAGAAGCATGCTGATGCTCTACTTTATGCTGGGTTGTGACTACATGATTTCAGCAGAGAAATATCCCAATATTGATGAGGATGTAGGATGTGTTCACCAAAACTGGGGCACTAGACAATAACAAACGTAATAGTTAATGACAATCAGTGATGAATCTTGGACTTTCCAACCAAAAGACTATAGAAAAACATGTTACTCAACAGACAACAAAAATGACGCTAAAGGATACACAGTTCATATTGCATTCTTTGTGAGGTCCATGGACAGGTCAGCAGTAATTTCCTCTTTCCTCTCTGTCTCTGTTTCCCTTTTTTCTTCTCTTCCAAATACAAGACTACAGTACACTTCTCTATAACGTTTCTGGGTTTTTCTTGGACATGGTCAATCTGAAGACTGCAAGAAGAGACTGGAAAAAGAATAAACTAAATTGCATCCTCAATAACATTTTACACCCCCTCTACAGTGATATTTTGTGTTTGCTTCAGCACCCCAAGGTGCAACATCAAGGTCTCATGGTGATCATTTTCTCCACCCACCAACAGACTACTTCCTTTCTCTTTAATCTCCACAAACTGCAAAGGTGTTGAAACAGGCAATCTGTACTGATCTAAAATTACCAAATATCCTGGATATTCACAGGAACGTGGTTGAAACAATGGCTGTACAACCGTAAACTGCTGCAATTTTCCTTTGGATTTTTTTCTACATATAGGATATCATCATCCATATTGTGATCATATTTTTACTTTAAACATTTACCAATGCAGATTTTGCATAATTCCATGTTTTTACATTCTGTGATATCATCAGAGATGGGCAGTAACGCGTTACTTGTAACGCGTTACTGTAATCTGATTACTTTTTTCAAGTAACGAGTAATGTAAGGGATTACTATTGCAAAAACGGTAATTAGATTACCGTTACTTTCACGTAGGAATGCTGCGTTACTAAAACCGTGATTTTTTGCTAGAATGTCTCATGACAGTGACGTAAGCAAGTGCGACGTTCGTGACAACAGCTGTCTGCAGATCAACAATGGATAATATATCGAGTGCGGGAGAGAGTATGAGCGTGCAGTGTTTAAAGCGTGGAAGTACTGACCTTATTTTGAGTTTGATTCCATAAAAAGTGACAAAAACATTAGTGTCCGTTGTGCGTGGGAAGAAAACTTCTTTTTACAGCGAAAAAAAAACAAACTTCCAAGCAAGCACCGAGTGCGCTACGACAGAGAAACTCGCGGATTCTTCCACTGACCGCTGCGGCACACCTGCACCAGGGTAAACCTCCGCCTAACCCACTCCTGCTTTACAGGTGAAAATAGAGCAACAGGACCGCTAGTCTTTGATTTTATTTATTTTCTGCTGTGTTTTACTTGCATCTATTTGAAAGAGTGAGTGTAAACAAAAAAATATTGTGGCGAGCCCAGACAAGGAGGAGACAGAGGTATTGTTTGGTCTTGCTTCCCGCGAGCTAGCCAGGGAGCACAGCCATTTATTTAAATCTGCGCAGGAGCACTGCCGCTAGCAAACTGCTCCGCGCCGCAACCACAACAACAACAACACAAAATGGCGCTCTCTCACCCGGAAACACGCAGTTGCAGAGAGAGCGTCACCCGTAACCATGGCAACAGAACATAAATGCCAATAACAAAACCCCGAACAGCCCTGGCCCGCTACATAGCCCCCACCTAAGGGGTCAGTCGTCCCTGACAACCCCATTACCCAACACAAAGTCCTGCAAATGTCCATGTGTCTTCCTTCGGCGCGCAGGCCGATCTCGACCAGCAGGGAAAGAGTCACTTGGATGAGAACCTGGGGTGCCGCCAGCATCCCCTGCCCCAGCGGCTGCTGGAGCGGGCGGGCGGTACGGTGAGAGCCTCTCCTGGTGCAACACCGCCACGCGCCCTGGGCCCGGCATGCGGATCCGGTACACCACTTCTGTTAGCCGCCCCACGACTTCCGCCGGCCCTTGCCAGTGACCGCACAGCCTGGGGGATACCCCTCTCTTGCGAACCGGGCAGTACACCCAAACCTTGTCGCCAGGCACGAAAAGCTCCCCTCGGCACCTGGTGTCGCAGGCTCTTTTCTGTCGTGACCGGCGCTGACCTGGGCCTGGCGGGTGTAGTCAGGAACCACTGCGGCCGCTCCCTCAGCCTCCTGTAGCAGTCCCTGGCCACCAACACGCCGGTTCCCTGCCTCGGGACGGGAAAGGCCCTAGGACGTCTCCTCCCTCTCTCCATCGGGGCCCCCACCCGATGCTGCTGCAGGGGAGCAGTGGGGCGTTGAGTGGGGCCCTTCCGTGCCGTACAGGTGTCACAGCAGTGCACATGAAGTTGAGTTCCACATCCCGTCGACAACCAGGCCAGTAGAACTGCCCCCTGAGACGGCGGAGAGTTTTAGCATTCCCATAGTGGCTGGCCCCCACCGAGCCGTGGACAAGCTTGAGCACCTGCGACCGCAGCGACCGAGGCACCAACAGCTGCGGGAGATCCTTGCCCTGTTCGGGGGCCCGCCATCTCCGGTACAGGAGGCCGTCGTGGGTCTCCAGATTGTTGTACTGGGAGTAGTAGGCCTTCACTTCGGGCCCCTGTCCTGACACCCCTGTCCAGCCTGGACGTCGTGCTGCCTCCAGCCAGGCCCCCACCTGAACCAACGTCGCATCAGCCTCCTGCTCCTGCTTCAGCTGCTGCATGGTCAACGAGCCATCCCCTCCGTCGGCTGTGGCCCGAGCAGTAGCCACGCCCGTGCCTCCTGGGCCCGCCTCCCTGCCGCTTTCGAGAGGGGCAGCTGGCGTGGGCGCAGACAGATGGGTTGAGCAGAGCCGGTGTCGATGGCGTGCTGAACCAGCCGCGTCTGCCTGCAGTCTCCGGTTCCCTGCTTTTGACCGCACTGGAGAGCCAGAGTCTCTGTACCAAGAGTGATAGCCAGCTTCGCGGTGTCAACGCAGGCCCCCCAGCGGGTCAGCAGATCAAGGCCGATGATGCACTGGTCTTGGATGTCAGCAAGCCAGAAGTCGTGCACCAGCTCCAGATCCTTCACTCGGATCCGCAACGGTTTCTTACCCCGCATGTTAGTTCTCCCCTCTGTCACTGTCATCAGCTGGGTGTCGGTGGGCGACCAACCCATCACAAGCGGCCCGGATGTTCGAGGAAACACACCAGGTCGTATTAGGGAAATGGTGGACCCCGTGTCCACCAGGGCCTGGCAGGGCTGGTCCTCAACACAGCAGCTCAGGTAGAGTCCCTTGAGGTGCCCGACAAGGCCCGCCACCGTGCATCGTTCTTGGAGGGGGGCAGGAAGCTGGAGCGGTGGTCCCCTCGCTGTACCGCTCCCCCTCTCATCCCCCTGAGGCCACATAGTTCTGGCCTTTGGGGCGGGCGCCAAGCAGTCGTGCGCCACGTGGCCAGGCTCATCGCACCGGTAGCAGCGGCGGTCGGTCGGTCGACGGGGACGCCTCCAGGGCACCGAGGGCTGCGGCTGGCATATCCCCGCGACCTCCCTCTCACTGTCGCAGTCTGCGGCTCTGATTTGAGAGTAGTTTGGGGGGCGCAACTGCTGGTCAGGTCGCGATGTGAGCACAAGCTCGGCCCTTTCAGTCTCAAGGAGCGCCTCACGGAGAGTCTGAGGCATGGCCAGGCGGACGTGTTGGCGTAGTCACTCTGGGAAAAGTCCTCGCAGGAAAGCATGCAGGCTAAGCTCCTCACGGGCTGCTGCTGGGAACTCTGGGTAGCCACAATGAGCATACAGCAACACATCCGCTGCAAAGGTGCCCAGGCTCTCCCCCGGCCTACGGCTCCGGTTGGTCAGCTGCTCCCTGCTCTGATCAGTGGAGTGCCGCTGCCCAAATCGCCTCTCGAGTGCTATGGTGAGGGTCTGGAGCTCATGCTGCTCTGACGGGGCTAGGTCAAGGAGTACCTGCAGTGCATCTCCTTCCAATGCTAGCGCTAAGTGTGTAGCAGCCTCTTCATCGCTCCAGCCATTATGCCTCGCGGCTAGCCGTACTTGTGAGAGGTAGGGCTCTAGCGGGGTTAGCCCGTTGTATTTCGGTACCTTAGCTGCCGTTGCAGGCATCACTGCTCGCTGTCGGGGGCCCGGCGTGTCGGTCAACAGAGGCAGCCCATGAAGCATTGTCCTAGCGTCGGTCCCCACGGGCCGCTGCCGCGGTGCGCTCGCACCGTCGGGACCCGTCGGTGGACTTACATGGCCGCTCGCTTGCTCCAGCCTCTGAGTGTCTCTCTCCATTCCGGCGAGGGTGAGCTATCCCACTTCTGACACCAATGTGGCAAGCCCAGACAAGGAGGAGACAGAGGTATTGTTTGGTCTTGCTTCCCGCGAGCTAGCCAGGGAGCACAGCCATTTATTTAAATCTGCGCAGGAGCACTGCCGCTAGCAAACTGCTCCGCGCCGCAACCACAACAACAACAACACAAAATGGCGCTCTCTCACCCGGAAACACACAGCTGCAGAGACAGCGTCACCCGTAACCATGGCAACAGAACATAAATGCCAATAACAAAACCCCGAACAGCCCTGGCCCGCTACAATATTTTATTTTATATGCTGGAATGTGCAGAAAATAGGTTTAAATGTTAAACAAATTTCTTCCAGTCAGAGAATGTTGCATATAATTAAATCTTTGCTTGATGCATAAAGGTAAAAGATTTAAAGTTTAAAGTTTTAAAAAGAGACGTTTCCATTTGATTACATTTTGTATGGTGGATTATGCAGAAAAAGTAGAATTGGGCTGAAAGATCTATTTCTTTATCTATTCAGGTTGTAAGTCGTGTTTTTAAAAAGTAACTAAGTAACTAAGTAATTAATTACTTTTGAAAATAAGTAATCAGTAAAGTAACGGGATTACTTTTTGGGGAAGTAATCAGTAATTAGTTACTGATTACTTTTTTCAAGTAACTTGACCAACACTGGATATCATAACTAAGAGTTTTTGTGAAGGTGACAGTTGGCAATCCTCAAATCTAAGCAAAAATCCAAATGCAAACAGGACAGTCTGTGAAGTTTCCGCCGGCATCTTTGGAACGGGATATTGAGTTTAGTTGTGAACTAGTCCTCAGGATCTCGGAGTGTCTGTAGCATCTTATAATATTTTCTTCTGAGCAATGAATCAATTTGAATGTGGGATAGCTCAGGGGCAGGGATAGCTCAGTTGGTAAAACTACTGGACGGTTACATTTAGGAGGACAATCATGGCTTGGGTTAAAATACACCCTGTCTCAATGTAAAAGACATGTTAAAAGGCAAACTTCTTCCATTTGCAGCAAGCTTCTGTGACATTTTCTTGGTTGCCATGGTTACTTATCCCATAACACTGATGACAGCAAAGCACTTTTACCTGTGGTCTGCTAGTGAATCTACTGAATCAGACTGCCCTGTACGACGAAAAATAAAGGGGTGCCACTGCATTACAATACCTGTATGGAATTTCACAATGCGTATCTTTTAAATAGGTTTTTTTTCCTCTTCACTTCAGTAAGAAAATATGAACACATTAGGTTTTTTTGTGTTGTCTCATGCATGAAGTGACAAAAAGCGATATCCTTAATCCCCTCTGTAAAGTCATCAAAATGAAAAAAATAAATTTGAACCCAGCTTTGTCTAAAAACTGGATTTCTGCTCTAAAAAATACACACATTTATTCTTATCTAGATAGAAAACACACATTTTTACACTTAAACATAAAATTCATAAAACCTCCAAATGCAGGAAATAACAGTATTAAAGTTTTAAGTACTTTTTTTTTTTTTTTTTAAATGTTGGTCATCATCTTACCGGAAGAAGCCTACACAAGATGGGCATCCTTTGGTCATACAGGGATGGCCAGCAACAATACAAAGGCAGGCTATCATACTGAAGCAATGCTTAGTTGGTACTGAGGGGCGCAAAGTGTGCAAAGAAAATATCCCCCCAAAATTATGCCACTATTATCAGATACAAGACAAGATTGATCTGCCCTTTCATGTTGTTTACACCAAATTCTGATGTCTTAATGCATGCACCAAATGTGTTTGAGTTCTTCTGCTGTAGCCCAGAGGGTTCAATGTGTTGTCCATTCAGAAATGCTTGTCTGCATACTCTGGTTGTTGTTTGAGTCTCTGTTGATTTCCTATCAGGTTGAAGAAGTCTGGCCATTCTATTTTAACCTCTTTTTGACTAAAGAACTGCTGCTCACTGGATATTTTCTCTATTTCAGACTATTCTCTGTAAACCCTAAAAATGGATACGTGGGAAATCCCGCAATTCATCAGTTTCTGACTCTGATCAACAGCCATGATACATTCAAAGTTACTTAGACCATTTTTTTTTCTCATTCTGATGCTCGATTTGAACTTCAGCAGGGTGTTGTGACCATGTCTACATGCCTAAATGACTTGAGTTGCGGCCATGTAATTGGCTGAATAGAGATTTCCATTAAGTTGAATGGGCACTCCTAATAAAGTGGTTAGTGAGTATATGTGGTTATATTATTTTCTCATGTACAAACCTCTGAATGAAGGCCCTTAAAGTAAGAATATTGTCTGTACTCAGTAGATAGGTTTGTATTTCTATATATCAGTAAGGTTTCACTTTAAATAAAGGGCACTTATAAATAAAATCCCCTCCACAGTAACAAGTTTAGCCATTTTCACCACTGTCAAGACAAAAGGCATCATCCAGCAGCTGCCAGCAGTGGCAAACACTAGATTTTACTGTGTTTTCCACAATATCAGATGTTAGATCTAGGAATGGCAAATTGGGAAATGAACTAAACAGCAGTCGAGAGATTTCTTCAAATAACTGTCATTCAGAAAGATCAAAACTGCAGTGATCCTGTAAGGAGATTGAGTTGTACAACTCCTGTTTGTCAACGCTGTGCAGCTGAAACTGAAAAGCTGTTCAGTGTTTCTGTGAAGTTAGTGTCACTTAATCCAAAGATGTGATCCTGATCTAAGTTAAGAGTTGAGGATTTTTTTTTGCTGGCTCCCAACTTTAGTTTTTGTTTCAAATGAATGACGAGTTAGAGTGAGTGAAAATTTACCAGAATTAAAAGTAATGTGTCCTCCGCCTGAAGTCTGTATGGACTACCAGACACACAGCTCTAAATTTGGTTTGAAATGCTTCACTGAAACTCCATTTAATTTCACAGGAGATTAACTTCAGAATGGACACAATTATTCTTGTACTTTAATAATAATTTTGAACAATACCTGTGCAAACACTATGGGATATACATTTATACATCTTTAGATGCGAGTGTCATTTTTTTTACATGTTTATTGGTTATGTATTTTTGTGGAATTTTCATTGCAGTAATTTGAGGAGTCTGTGTTTTATAAAGTTGTGACAGATAAGTTAACAATGGCACTACAAAATAAAGAGCCCGTAATGGAAGAAACTGTCCTTTGAACAAAATAACTTCCAAAGCCGGAGCTAAGGTTCAATTGATTTAAAAGGTAGGCCAGAAATTAATTAAAGCTCGTTGACATCACTAAGGGTCCATAACATTTTTAAAGATGCAATAAGTCATTTTAGCTGGAATTTTTAATCGCATTTTGAAGATGGTGACTACATCCCTGATAGGATTAGCCATCAAACTCTTAAAAGATTCATCCATCTTTCTGTCAGCCATCCTCTAGGACATCAAGACCATGATTGGATAAAAGAGGAAAAAATGTTCCCTGCCCTGTTGTCATTACCAATCCAACACTGGCAGATCTATTTTTACTTCAAGTAATGAGGAAGGAAGTTGGTTAATACTGCCTTGAACCTTCTTGAAAGCCTAGCAGGGGTTTCAGCCTGTTTAAACAGGAAGCAGGGCGTCTAATGGTTTCTTTAATGTGAAGTTTAAATATCTCAGTGAGACCTTTAAAAAATGTACTGTTGAACAAGTATGGATATTATCCTGTCATTCTTTTCAAAGCTTGAACTCTTATTTTTATGTGCTTAAGGGAGTAGGCTTGCTTGTGTTCTGATGCTGTTTTGTTGAGTCCACTGAATAAATCTGCTGAAATTCATTGGTTTTAAACGCTGCGTACTTCGAAGATAACATAAAATTGCTTTTTTTTTCTGTTACTTTAACAGTCATAATAGGGAATCAACAAATTGCCCCTATTTTACTACAAAGAAATCCTTCATAACATACAAAAACTAAACACAGAAAGCACAACAGTTGCCATAATATCAATGTTTTTAACAGCCGACAAATTAATATCTCTAATTACATAGTGTTATATCTTTACCCAGTGAGTGGTCTATCGTTTTTTGTAATTATATCATCTTTGCATTCTATCTTTGTAACCAGTGGTATAGGTTCTTGAGTCTTCATTATTTGTCTGAGCTTTTATGAATTCTTTAAAAAGTCCTATTAAGGCACCACTGTGTCTTACACTACCTTACACTCACCTGTAAAGCACATCTAAACATTTGCCACAATCACAATGGGCAATGGGAAATGACTTTGCAATAAAAGAGGCCTTCCTGCAGGTCTGGAGCCAGTTGTTAGCTGTCTATATACCAAATCCTTTGGGATGTCTGTGTAGATTCTCAGCCATCCTGCTCACCCTATCATGTGACCTACTGAGGTCCTTAGATCCTCATTGCCTCTATTTTCCATGTTTATGCTACATTTATGCTACGTCTGCTGCCCTCAGGTGTATGTATGGCTATTCACCCTATGCAGCGAGCTTAACATAAGAGGAGATGGTTCCAGGAACGACAGGACACATCGCTTTGTCTTTGTGTCTTTAACTGAAGACCGTTTTTTCCTCTTTTAATTTGTAAGACTGTGAACATACAGTAAAATAATATGTAAGCATCAGTATTTACATATTTTGTAACCAAAAACAAGTTAGCAACATAGCTTTTCTTATGCTTTACATTCACCATAAACATCTTTCCTTATACATTCAAATAAGCTTTTAAGTAACATGAAAGTAACAAATCTTACAGAAAATAAAGCTAGACAGTGCTTACTTACAGATTATGGTTCAACAAACTCCCCAACGATGTAAACTGGGCTTAAAGTTGTGCAGCTTGTTATCTGCTCCAGGCATTTTCTCACACTGCCTGCGTGAACTTCTCCTGCTGCTTATAACACATCACCAAAAGGGGGCAGTGTAGTGCACACAAAATAACTAAAGAAGAAGCCACAAAACTCAAGGGGTAATACTGCCTACTGGTGGGAAAACTGAGAAATGCCCCAGCCAAAGAAACCCAATAAAGCAACAACAGAGGGGCAGAATACTACGGAACTTGAAGAACTCATAACTCTCACCTGCCTGTCCACAGGTCTTCTCAGGATTACAGGAAAAACAAGGTCGGAACTTCATTCATTCACCCACCACTCGGACGTCTTCACCCACCACTTCCCTCCAGACCCAAACGCTCTCCACCTGCAAGTATGCTGCAAATTCAGAAACCAACTTCTCACTAGTTACCGCTCTCCCTATGCTCAGATCCTAACCACACTCTTTGCCTCAATGTCAGAAAGCCCCTGCCACGTACCCTCTCCAAAGAAGTGTTCTACAGTGAGTGCCCTCTCCGAGGTGGAAAACCATCTGGAGGTACTGGGATGCCCGGTCATCAGTGTATCTCTCTCTGCTGCACTGATGTGATCCAAAAAGCAAAGCGAGACATTTGGCATCAGCTTGTCTGCAGGAGCTGGAGACAGCAAGCTAGTGAAGGCATCCAGCTACCTTAGGGAGTCTATTTTCTATTCAGGTTTACCCCAAAAGCCTTTCCTTGTGCCAAAAAATGTCCACAAGTCATTGGAGCCCTGGCCTTTGGCTGCCTAATGCACCACAGCTACCCAGTGATACAGTATAAATACCAACCCCCTCACGTGGTTTAGCCCACCAGCTGAAGCAGTGTACAAGAGTGTACAGGGGATGGATCAGAACCAATGATCCATCCTTCCTAACAAGTAGGGTGTAAAGGAGCCCTTACACCACAATAGGTGGCGCTGGATATTAATAGTATGTAATTACCTAACCCTAACCAAAAAGAGTTAAAAGACAAACAAACAGCAAATGAACAGGATCAGTAACAGTGATGAAAAACTACAGCTGAAAGAAGAGGGGTCACCAAGTCTTCGTGACATTCACAATATTTCATTCACAATCATGAATCTTTATAGAAAATATAACAGTAATTTGTCCCATCACTGGCAAGATATTTTAGTGTGGGCGAAAGTGGTGATAAACTGACTAAGTGATGTTGCCATCCCCACAGCCATGCGCATACATTTCCCCATGATAACTATTCACTTGGCCCGCCACACGCTCCTAATTACATACTTCAGTTTTTGTGCTTTTTTATGGTGTGTGAGGGGGGAAAAAAATCACTAAAGCGAGACTGAGAGACAAACAGAGTGAGACAAACATTATGCATGGTGTCTCCACCCTGCAGGGTAGTAAAGCATATCAAAGGTTGGCTAGACTGCACTGGGCAGCTGCTGTGGCATAAAGATGTGCCACACTGCCAGACACACAGATGTAGTGTAATGAGTCATTGTGTACTGGAATTTTGTCAAAAGCCTGCTTCTCTCTTTTCCTCTCATGTTCTTCGTCTCATTCTCAACCACCTTCTCCTCTGTCCATCTCATCTTATGTTTTCTCCTTGTACTGTGTTTATAATTTATTAAACTTAAATTAGATTTTAATGAATGCCCAAAATTGTACTGGTTTCCATTTTTAAAAAAAGTGTAGTGATGTGCCTCACTTCCAGCCATGTGCTTTATAATAAAGTTTAATAAGGTCAGATTACACAAAGCAGTAACAAAGGGCAAAATTTGTAAAGGTCGCAGGCAGGGGTAGAGTGGTCTCAGCATGCAGCTCAGTTGGAGAAAAAGGCAGAATATTAAGGCAGCGATTAATAAAGGTGGAAAAGAACACAAATGCATTCATTCATTTGTGCCTTTTCTTTCCTTCCTCAGAAATTGCTTGAGATCAAAATCATCTGTCTATTGCTCAAATAAATTAAGCATTTTATCAATTTCATTCATGCATATGTATTGCGCATATTTGCATAATCCATAATTTGGTGAAGCTTTGAGAAACACTCCGAGTGTATAAATTCGACGAGAGAGAAATAATGCTGCTTAAAAGTTTGAATGGTACCACAACAAAAACATACAGCAAAAGCTCTTTTTGCATACCTGTAACACTGGCAGAGTAGATCTGTGATCTCAGTGTAACTTCCTGCTCCCCACACGACACTGTTGAAAGCTGCATTGGCAATTACAAATAGGAGCTTGGGTGGAAATTCAGGCAACGTATTTGAACAAGTTCAAATCAATCAGAAGAGTGAACTCTCAGGGATCATGAGATGGATGACATGGCAGCATCCAGTAAGGAACATTTTGCCATCTTTCAACAGGCTCAACACTTACGTGGCAGCATATTAGTAATGACTTGAGGTCTGTTGCTGGCCACCAGAGATGACAGTAAATTTGACTACACGAGCATAGGTGGGGAGTCCCTAAAGAGGCTAAAGAGGATACATTACAGTGGTGTAACGCCAAGACCAGCAGCCTTTGATCGGATCCTCATAACATCATGGTGGTTAAACCTTCATATGTTTTAACATGAAAAAGGTGGGCTAGAATTCTCATTTAAGCTGCTCAGACCTCTCAAACTAAATACATTCAAAACATCCATCTTCAAGCTTCACTTTTCACTTCAAAAATTCCCAAAGTGGAAATGTGCCTTGCATCCAGGTCCAGATGTAAACCACAAATGAATCAGCGTTCAAGCACGGAGGTTTCTGTCAAGCCGTGCAGTTTAGCAGCTGACAGAGAGTGAGAGCACCACCTGGCTGTACACAGTGCAGCTGAGTGAACAGGTCGCTGCATACCTTTCAGCTGCAGTTAATTAAATTCACTATATAAGTGGGCTATATTTAGATTAATAAATAACACAGATATCAGTCTAATTAGAAAAAAAGGCATAATTTCTGTCTCATTCTTCCACAGTATTTGTAGGAATTTGTCTTCGCACAGGTGAGAAGGTGGGTCTATCTACTTCATCAGTAACAAGTTGAAAACCATGCTGGTAAGCAAACAGAAGTGTGACTTAAAAGGGGAGTGAAAACAGGCCAGTCTTTCCACTTAAGATTAAGGTTATCACAATGTCTGGTCTCAGCCAGTGAGGCGGGCTTTGAAATCAGCTTTGAATTACATGGTGGAAACTTTAGAAAACTAAGCTAAGATTTGGGGCTGAGTATTAGTGTCTTAATTCTTACTGTTATCATTTGACTCTTCAAATCTGAAGGCATTGGGTTGGAGATGTGATCTAGGTGGAAGAAGGAAAGCAACTTAATGCAGAAAGAAATAATGCTGCAATTTTTTTTCTTTTTGTGGTGCTTTTTTAATGATTAATAATGTAGGAAATGTATCTGTTTCAGTCCCAGCTTTTTGATTATCACATTTTTGTATGTTTTAAATGATTGTATTGAACATTTGACTTTTTTTTATTAACTTCATTGGACTAATCAATTTAAAGAACTTGAGATGTACAGTGTTTTAATTTTATTTCACATTTCATGACAAAATGAGCAACTGATTAAAAGACTATGAAAATAATCCTCAGCTGCAGGCTTACACTTTATAAAATGTCTTTATAGTCACACAAAAAGCTTAATGATGAATGGGATTCTTAGCTTTGCTGTTGTCTCTTTCCGCACACACGCACCTCTTTCCACTCAACAAGAGCTGTAGTTGGAGTTGCAGCATGAGTCTGCAGCCAAGCATGTTTCAAACTCAGACAATGCAGTGTGTTATCGCTAGCTACAGTGCCATCCGCTGGCTGTCTGGACTGATGTGTGGGACCGGGATGGCTGGATGTGGAGGAGAGATAGGGCGCTCTGATAGAGCCCAGGGCTAAAAAAGAGCATTATGCGTTACAGTGTTGTCTTAGTTATGCTTCACAGAACTGGATGCGTCTTCGCAAATCGTCCAATTTCAGCTCCCCGATTCCCTCACTGTCTTCTCTCATCCTGCCAGTTGCCTTATTTAGTAAAACAGACATGTCTGTGCGTACGGGCTTAAATAGTGGAGGTGGTTGCTGTCTCACATCCTAATGGCTGGTCTTGCTTTATTTGAGGTGTCCTTATGAGGAAAGGTCCCAAAGGACTGACTTCTGGAGGAATGTAGGAGTGAGGGGGTGGGGGGGGTTGATTGCTGGTCTGGTTCAAGTGAAAGAAATTTAAAAGTGAGTGATGCAGAAAAGATTTTTAAAGGTCGCAATAAGTCAAAAATGGAAAAGGGAAAGATGAAAAGTGCATTGATTGGATCACTCAGCAAACCATAGAAAGAGTCTGAGAGAGGAAATGGCTGAGAGATCCCAGTTTAATAGTATTCTCTCAGAAAGTGTGAATGACTTTGAGTTATCACCCCTTTTATTGTATCAAAATTGATCACATTATCTCCCATCCATCTCTGTATATTTGTCTCCGCTTAAAGTGGTTGTTCAAAGCACATAATGGACAGATTAGGAGAAAACCTCTGTTCTGGCAACACTCAATATTTTCCCATTAGTGCGGTGGCCACTGGGATTAGACCTTTGCAACACATTAAAGTTGTCAATACTGCTAATATTGTTTTTGGAAGTCCTCCACCTTCTTAGAGCTACAGCTTGTGTAACCAGATCTCTTTGATAAGATCTATCGAACAACCGTGAGAGTGGCAGCAGGAGACCTATAGGTCTTATCTATTAGAGAACGGAAGACGGCGGGATAAAATGGCCAAAGAGTATTTTTCTTCGAAGTAGTTCTCCTCAGACCTCGGGAGATTGCAGAGTCTTGATGCAAACTGTTGTCAAAATGCAATTCAATAAAAAAGAAATAAAAAATATTGCGTGACGATAGCTTGAATTCCTCATATTTGCTGCAAATACACCATGAGAATGTTCATGTAAAGAGTTTTGTCGTTGTGTGTTTTTGTGCAGTTTGAATAAGCCATTCAGCACACTTCATGTAGCACAATTAACCCCAACAGACACTGACCAAGTTAGTTTTTTTTTAACTGTGTATCTTTTTGTAAAATAACAGCAAAATTAGTACAGTAAGACAGATGACAGATTGTTCTAAACAAAGGTGTAAAAAAGCACCTGCCTAATAATTTGTAGGTCTGCCAAAACTAAAACTGCCATGCTGCCAAATCTGTTTAGTCCATCAGGGCATGGATGTCCTAAAGTGCCCTGTGGTATTTGGCACAGACACCCAGTTGGTTGTTGGGTATAGGGCCTCGATGGATTAGCTTGTTCCGGTAAATATCAAAGATGTCTAATCAGATTCTGATCTTGGGAATTTGAAGGCTGGGCTGTTACTTGGGAATCTTTGTTGTGTTTGTTGAGCCACTCTTGAGCCATTTTCATTGTGCTGCAGGGCACAATATCCTGCCAGGGAGCCCATTGCTGTGAAGGAGTGCAGTTGCCGCAGAAAGGTACTCTCAGTGTGCAAAAGCGTTTAGGTGGGATGTATGTGTCAAAGTAACATCCACATGAATGCAAGTTGTGTTATTTACATCACTTGTTATAAGTTTAAATTATTTTGGCCAATCACTATAAGATGTGCAGTATGTGCAGAAATCATTCAGACAACTTTTACATTTTTCATGTTGCAATATAACTCTTACATCATCCAAATTCACTTTCACCCTCATTATTATGCATTTATTACTCCATAATAACAAAGCATAAAAATGTATTTTTGCAGGTTTTATAAATGCATTCAAAAGGAAAAAACCTGAAGTCACATTGATATGCCATTTAACTCTGCACTTATTTACTTACTATAGCCTTGAGACTTCTTGGGGTTGCGTGGACTGCCATTACTTTTAAGTCTATCCAGAGATGTTTGATTACATTCAGTTTAAGATCCTCCCTGGGCTCTTTAAGAACAATCACAGAGCTGTCCCTGGGCTACTCCAGTCTGAGGTTTTGCAATTTGAAGCAGGTTTTAATTAAGGAAATATTCCACATTCTTTGTTCAGCTGTCCTCCAAACCAGACCTTTCACTTTTTCTGTGCTGCTAAAAAATCATCCCCATCTCACGATGCACCTACCAGCACCGGGGCAGATGATGAGCAGAGCCCGGTTTTCTCCAGATATTATGCTCAAACAATTCAATATTGGTTTCATCTTAGCAAAGAGTCTTGTTTCCTCACAGTCTGCAAGTACTTTGGTTGCTTTATTTGCAAACTCCAAGCGGGATTTCATCTGCTTTTCACCTAGAAGAGGCTTCCATCTGGTCCCTTTGCTATAAATCCCCACAGTGATGTTAGTCCTTCTAAAGTTTCCTCCATGTCCACACAGGATCTCTGTGTCTCAGGCAGTAATTGTTCAGTTTTGCTTGGTGATCGTTCTCTAGGAAGAATTTCATTTTTAGCCAAACGTGTGTAGGCTGCTTTACTCTTAGAAACCTTTAATATTTTAATATGCTAATGTGATATTTCAGTTTGGGTTTCTTTTCTTATTAAATCATTTGGAAACATTTCTATAATTCAGTCTATATTGTGTGATCACAGTGGATATTATGCATAGATTTCTGGTCTAATTAACAAAAGGCTACAACATAACTTTATGTGAATGAGAGCACACATCTGAATGTATTGTAATGGGGTTAAAGTAGCAGAAATGAACAACAAAAACTAGCAATGATGCTTTTACACCACAAGAGTGCACCATTGTGCTTTCTTATAACAGAACAACGGCACTACAGCAGGTGTGTGCCCTCACTCTGGTGTTTTGTTGACATTGGAGGATAGAAAAACCTGTCACACAACAAGATCAGCATTACCAAAATGTCATTTAATAGAATTACTGTATTGTGTGTACTGTTAATGAAGGGCTGAACCAAGAATGAGAGAATAGAAAACAATTCCATCAATGCTTTTTGTTTTCTCAGTCTCAGGCTGTCAGGACGGAAGGAAAAGCTTGTAAAAATTGGGGACTTTCTACATCATGGTCTAGTTTGTTAGAGCTGGTTATTAACCGTGAAGCCGTTTGCTCTGTCCTGTATGCAATTTCAGTGGTAAATGAAAACAAAACATACACTCCTGCATGTGTGAGAACGTCCTCTCGGTGCGGCAGTGCTGAGGTCATATCCACTGGGATGGCCCGGCCGTGTGCGGACAGGATGAGGAATAGAGCCTTACTTTCTGAGTTAGATAAATACCTCCATCTGCCTTACGAGGGCATTCACCGGGGACAACACAAAGACCAAAATCAGCAATACATAAGCATCAATAATTAAGCAGCCACACACAGAGTGAGACACTGAAGGCTGGGTGGGGTCCTGGATGGTGCTCAGGGTTTAACCTAAATGCTTTTAAACATCTGCAAAGCTTGTCATAGAGGACAGGATGGAGAAGGGTCCATTTTTTTTTCTTTTCCCTAAATGACAGGGCTATAATGCACCTTAATGCTCCGTCTCATTATTTTTCCTCTCTGCCCTTTGTTGTTGTTTCATTTCCATGTGCTGTTGGTTTTCTTAGAGTTCCCTCAGACGACGAGACGTATTAGGTCAAACCTATAATATGAACAAGTACACCCCGTGACCCAGCCTGGCTCAGCTCGCGCCTTATCATTTATTTATGAGAGCCACTATCAGAGCGACGCTGAACACAACAACAGTGATGTCATTGCTTTTATTTCTTTCAGTGCGTTGACTGACTGATACGATTCTTTTGGCCACCAGCAGCAATCGCCTGCAAAGCTGAAACTAAAACCTTTTAAAAGTTTTAAAAACTTGTCAGAAACAATGACTAAAAAAATCTATATTTGTTTCTGTTCTGCAAAGGTTGGAAAGTTTATTTGTTTAGTCATTTCTTTCCAACACACAAGGGGTGTTAGTGTGGTGAGTTCTATATGAGGATTCGGTCTGCAGGCAGTTTTATTTTGGAAGGAAAAGGGGCTTTTGGTGTCATGTTCCTGTGGGGGCTCTGAGGCGAGTAGAGGTCTAGGATTTCTTCCAGTGTCACTTTGTCCTTGTGGAGTATCCACCTCTAGCTTATTTTTTTCTCCTATCTTTTGTACATCTCAATTGCCCAGAAACAGGAATGGCAGTAACTTCAGGGACTGCAATGAAAATGAGTTTGCACCGAGTCCACTGTGTGATTTATGTAAAGGCCACTAGGGGGAGAGGTAGAGCTGACACAGGAGACATGAAACAAAGTGAAGGGTGAAAACTGGAAATATGAACACCTGAAAAGGAGGAAAGGTGAGAAGGCCCAACTGAGACTGAAAGTTGGAGACAGAGGAAGATTTGAAGTGGCAGAAAAGGAATTCAAAAGAGAAATTTGTGAATTATTGTAGAAAATACAGTGTGTGTGTGTGTGTGTGTGTGTGTGTGTGTGTGTGTGTGTGTGTGTGTGTGTAGGTGGGTGGGGGGGCAGCAATACAAGACAGAAAAATTGTTTGTTGTTTTTGTGTTTGCATGCCTCAGAGAGTAACCTGTGTTCCTTTCCAGTCATCGTTGGCATTTCACTCAGCAGTGTATTTCCATTCGAGGGGCATGGAGAGAGCAGTGACCTAAGGGATACCCTGTAATTATCCTCCGTGTCTATGACAGGCCCAGATAATCAGTCTCACTGGGAATACTGGCATACCCCGTGGATGAGTGATTCTGAAAAACCTAATCCTCAATGAAGCGTACTCATAGCTCTCACACTGGCAACTGGAGTGCTCTCACAAGATGCCTTTTTGACACACTCACGGGTCAGTGTGTGTAATCCTCTCTTATTTTCTTCTGTCTCTGTTTAGATCATGTTATGTAGGATTTCACTGAGTTTTTTTGGTTATACAAGACACGAGCTGGGGCCAAAGGTTGTGCTATATTCCTCCAAATTTTAAAATAATTTTTTTTGTTGCTTTGCAAAAGGTTTAAATACCATTTTCCCAAAGTAACTTCTCTGTTTAGCTGATGCATGCAGCTATGAGCAAAAACAGCCCTAATGTGCCTCTGGCTCCAACCCAATTATAGCTCTAGCTCTTTTGGAGAACAAAAGTTAACTGATATTGATGTTTAGAATGTATTTTCAATTAGAGCAAATGACATTTCACATCCCAGCAACCCAATGCTCTATCTATTTTTTTTTTTTAACAAAATCAACAGTGAATATTTGATAGTTTAGGTCTATACGATGAGCAAATAAAACAACTAATAAGATGCTGCGTGTCACAATACACTGAGTGTTGGGGCTTCAGGTAAAAAGCAGAAAAGTAAAGGTTAACATGCACAGTTACGCTTTGAAGTACGCAAACACACACATCAGGCTCTGCACACACAAACACAATAGTTCAACATCTCATAAATCTTTCAAAGAGGCTTCAGAAAGAAGTCAGTGATTTGGCACAAGCCACAGATGCACACAGAAAACACACAGTTGTGAACACAAATAGCTTTTAACGACACACTTTCAGTATCAGGTCAATATGTATGCATGCATACATTTTATGTTCATATGTATATATATATCATTTTCTCTATATCTATTCTTATTGTGCAACAGGAGTTCTTTCACCTCCAAAGCATCCTCATTCAGACTTTGAGATTAAATTACACTGTGGATGTATATACTCCAGAAATTCGCACTACTAGCTGTACCTATGTATCTCATGCAGGAAGAGCAAAGCACGATTCCCACAGGCAGCCTGGGAATCAATTACAATTCTCCTGAGGCAGGGGATTGGCTACTGGGGAATGACAACATGCCAGACAGCCTCACGGTCAGGCTGTCATCATTTGATTCACACATAATCAGCTCCTAATTGTATCACATTGGTCTGCAGGTACATGTAATTTAGAACAGAACATGAATTCACAAGGGCTTTTGCAGGCAGAGCTCTGGTAATGAAGGCGAAGCCAGTGCTTTTATGTGCTTGGCCCCTGGTAGTCCTGTGCTGGAGACTCGGGATCCAGATTTTTGTGCTTTGACAGTTTGATCGACAGCTGACATGACTGGCTCTGGAGTTGCCAGTCAATACAATGATACTGAAAGTAGCCCCAGTGCAAGTGTCTTCTGCTCAGAAAAAACTTCAAAAGATTTTTTTTTTCAATATATAGTATTGCTGTGTTCTGTCAGAGTGATCAACACCATGTTGCAACAGTATCCACTGGACCGTGGAAGTTTGCAGTGTGGAACTATTCTTTACAAAGTTTACCGGAAGAAAAATTGTGTCGCTGTTTTGCTGCGATATAATATTGGACAACTTAAATTATGAATTATGTGACACTCAGAGTGCTCTTACATTAAAAGGGACGCAATAAATCATCTTAGCCTCACAAGGAAGCAGACGCTTCGGTGTAATACGCCCTCTTTCTTAAAGCATTGTCTAAACTTAGTCCTGTCCAGCATCCATGACATCAGAGAGAAGGCAGCAGACTCCCCTGAGCATCAAAACACAGACAGACTAAAAAAATAATCATGACTGCTCTATTAATCTACTCTATTATGGCTCTTGATCAATATATATTTTGCTCTTGTTCAACAATAACCATTCATCAAGTCAACCTCATTCTGCAAAGGCTAACCTTTTAAGATGTCAAGAGGAAAAGGGAATTCTGTTTAACATGCAGTTCATATAAGCAGATAAAGGGGAACAAAGAGTGCACGAAGATCTGTGAACAATATGTAAGACAACATTAGTCACAATACATCATTACTCTAGAGAGACTTGTGGACTAAGTGTATAATTTAAGGATATATAATTCATCTTTTCTAGTTTTCTGAAAATAGGTTTGCCTACATTACATTTTCTCATTACATATTTTCTCAATACAAATAGATACATTGTTACACACTAAAGCCATTTCAGAAATAGTTCTCCCAAAAGGTCTAAACAGTTTGGATCCAATAAGAGTTTCATGCTTTATGTTGTTACTGTATATTTTGTTGCTGCTGATGTGTTTTCACTTCTAAAATTTAGCCATAAAGAAAAAGAAAGGAATCTTAAAATGATGTATTTCTGTTAGAATCCATTCCTAAATGCAAAAATCAATTCTGTTCACATAATTTGAAAGAAATCTTTTTGACTTCGCAAAACTGTTTTCAAGCTATCCTATCAGAATCAAGTTGTGGTGAACATGGAAAATCCAGAGCCTTGTAAATCGAAACCCAGAAACAAAACAAAAAAATGACTGTGTCGACTGTTATCTTACATTTCAGTATTTTTGCCATTTCTTTATTCAAGTGTTTATCTAAATATTTTGAACATAATTTTTTACTATAAAACTACTTCTTGTCCATCTTTTTCTTTAAATACATCTGGCACCATGCATCTGTTTGGGTTCAAAGAGATGAAAATTGGAAGTCATTATAGAAAAATAAAAGCAATACAGTCTCAGACTCTTACACACTTTCTGGCTCTTAGGCTGTGGCTTACAGTATATAAATTCAATACAATTTTCAGGGTTTTACAGCACCCAGAAGGAATATTCACAAACGTGGCAGCATTTCACACATTTGCAGACCTAGCCGACGATAGAAATGCTTTTTGTAAATAACTCTCAATAGTTATAAAACAGACTACTCAATTATGTTTTCCTTTTCCATAAAAAATATGAACAAAGTGTAAGCTGGGGGTTTGGGGGAGGGTGGAACAGTCATTACAAATGTCCTCCTTTCCCAACAAATTCTGAAGAAAAAAGTCATCAATTTGTTCATTTTGATGACAGTATGGTGTCAATACATGTAGAATTCCAGTCATTTTCTAATCTGAGTATAAAACGCATTTTGATAAGGGTTTCAGCATTTCTTTTGTAGCCTGCAGCCTTAAACACTTTGCACATCATAACTCACAATGGAGTCACAGTGGCGGGCAGGACACAGACAGGCACCTTGGCTAAAAGGATTTATGACTCTCAGTGAATTTATTCATAAATAACTTTTTTTTCTTAAATCATCAAATTATAAAATAGGATTGAAAGCAATTTAAGTCTCTTCTTAGCTGGTTGTAGCCTGCTGCAGCATTAGCTACACAGCTCAACAGAAACAAAGGCCCATATTAAAACAAGAATGGAGGAAAAGATTTGATCTTTTTAATTTTATTAGCAGTTTTTTATTCTATCAATTCAGTACTTCAACTATGTTGTGTGAGATTTATTTCTTATCAGCAAAATGCCACACCTTTTTCAGTTTAAGAGCCTTAAAATTGCCTTTAGAAAAAACAGAAGTTTAACATTATTTTAACATCCAAAGAGACACAAACAGCCTACAAAACAGGAAGTCAGGGCAGCCAATGGCAGCTCTGAAGCCAAAGGCCATGGCAGCTACAGGTGCATCTCATTCTTTACTGCCTGACTGAGATGGATCTCAGCAATTTCTGGTGCGAGCATTGCGCTAAGTTGAATCTAAATAATTCAAGACCTGGAATGATTCTCAAATTGCTTTTATTTTGAACAGAATACAAAACAGACAATGAAAAAAAAAACTTTTTTCCCCCCTTTGCTGCGGGTGTAGAAAGATTTCCCTGTCAGAAAAAGCTACGGAAAACACCATGTGCTAAATGATTTCATACATCTCTTCTCCGTGCCGTTATATATACTACACACTGTAGATTCAGACTTTCACAGAGTGCAGTGCTATTTTTTTAAAATGGCGCCTTTATTGCAGCTGTTGTATTTTTTTCTCTTCTTTTCTTTTTCAAAGAACGGTGCAGCAGCCTCGACATTAGTCAGCATTTGTACGGTCCATAGCTGCAGCTTCTGAGAAACAAATTTACAAAGCAAGCTGTTTTGCACGCACACACACATCCACAGAACCTCACCACTTAACAACTCTCCCCCTCTGCCTTCTTTCTCCTGTGTTTTTGCAAAGTAAACAAACATCATTTCGAGTGATTCCTCACAATCCATCCTTCTGCCTCTGTAGTGTGCTTGAGCCTGCCTCGCTGTGCTTGTCAGAAGAGCTCCTTTAATCGCTCAGTGCCGGCATGTGATGTTCAAGGCCCACTCCTCCTCCCAGCCTTCTCCTTTCTTTATCTGTCAATCATCAGAGCTTGAAAAAATAAAGCCCCTATGCCTTTATTTCAAGAGGTGCCTGATCAATATCATCAAT
The DNA here is from genome assembly GCF_013358895.1 of Oreochromis aureus. NCBI lineage: Eukaryota > Metazoa > Chordata > Actinopteri > Cichliformes > Cichlidae > Oreochromis > Oreochromis aureus. The sequence goes on along the minus strand of NC_052942.1, from coordinate 16,209,705 downwards.
CCATCCACCTCCCCTGCTCACACCCCCCACATGTTCCTTCTCTTCATCTCTCCCCATCGTTCTCTTCTTTTACTTCTCTCCCTCCCTCCCTCCCTCCCTCCCTCCCCCTCTCTCTCTCTCTCTCTCTCTCTCTCTCTCTCTCTCTCTCTCTCTCGGTTGCTGCAGCTGTATCCATTTCCTCCTGGCAAAAAGGGACTTTATGAATAAATGATACTGAATTGCTGAAGGTTCAGATACTAAATAATGAATTTCACCACCAAAAACACAACAACTTCTCCAATCATAAAATAGCTCTCCCCTTCCATATTGATTGTGCTTGTGCAACCAGATGCAGAGAGCACAGTCTGCATCCGTGCAAGGTAGAAGACCATACAGGGGGAAAATGCATAAAATGATAGGGAGCCACCTGCTTTTTTAGCTATAGATATCTGATAAGAGAGGCTAACAGATGGGTGCCGATGGCGGGTACACTTTCTCTGAGCCCCTCTCGCATCTTTGTCGAAGCACTAAGAGCGGAGTTGGTCTGAGGGAGGTGGAGGAGAGAAGAAAAAAATCTGAAAACTTTCCTTCACGGGACATTTAAAGTAAGTGTGGTCATCTATTCTGTGCAACGGGCGATGGTGTGTTGCTCTGTTTGTGAGAGAGTCTGTGTGTGTGTGTGTGTGTGTGTGTGTGTGTGTGTGTGTGTGTGTGTGTGTGTGTGGGTCTGTATGTGTGTATGCGTGTGTGTGTTTGTTGCGTGGGTATACGTGCGTGTGTCTGTGTTGGAGCTGGCTTGAAGGAGAAAGAGTATTGGCTGGCGAGGCCATGATTTTTTTTTTTCCTCAGGTCATTGTTGGTTGAGGTGCAGCTGTAATAGTGAGCTGCTTCTCACTGATGAAATAATATTCTGATTAGCGATCACATTGTTTTCCTGCAGTAATAACAGCAATGAGATGGGAAAAACATCTCACAGGGGCAACGGCGTGTAAATGGAAATGTGTCTCGTGGGGTAACGGAGTTATTGTTTAAAAGCTTTTCAAATATTGTGTCCTATTCTCACCTAATATAAACATGCATATAACACATGCTAAGGGAGAGCAATTCACTTGTAAAGGAATGCATGTGTGTGTTTGGGTAAGTGTGTGTGTGTGTGTGTGTGTGTGTGTGTGTGTGTGCACAAAGGAAAAAGTGATTAGTAAAATAAAATCTTTGGATATGTTTTTATCGTTCTCTCTCACTGTTACATTTATTTATTTTGGCTTAAACATAGTGGAAAACAATGAATTTATACATTTATACAATTAATATATTTATGTAATTAAATTGTGATTATATTGTTTGTGTTTTTATCAAGTAATTATGCAGTAACTATGAATCAACGCAAATTCTCTTTATATATAATTCCTAACATAATTTAATAAATTATAATATGTTTATATAATAATAATAATTGTATATAAGTCTGTATTTTCACAGTATCCTGCTGTTATTTGGCATTTTACATACTGATTTATTCCACTCATCACATTATTCAGAATAATGCATATACTGCTATGTTATACAGTGTGGAGACACATACTAATGCAGCAAGTCATTGTGGCGAGGGATAAATAATTGATATCTCACTGAATATGCAAATGAGAAAGAAGGAGCAAGGGAGAGTCATAGATGATGGCGTGTGGTGTGTTCCCGGTGCACGGAGCTAAACAAAAGGCCCGTGTGATTTCCATCATCCAATTAAGAAATATTACAGCCACCATGTTGGGACTGAAACCATTTAGAGTTGTTTGGGGTCCTGCTTTTATGCAGCTTTGTGTTGTGCTTTTGGGGGAAGCCTTTGAAGTAATTGTGTTGTGTATTTCCCCAGATAGGATTTTTATTTTTACATGGTGAGATAAAGTTTAGCTCAATAGACGATAATTCAGGGAAGAGTGGGAATTTATTTTAATAATGTTGGGTCTATTAGTATGTAACAGATGGATACGGTATTCACAAATATACAGTTGATTTGAATAGCACGTGTAGTCATCAAGAAAACAGAATACAGGGTAAAGATTTTTTTCCCCCTCTCTTTCTCTGTGTTTTGCGCAGGCACACGTTCACCTCACATCATATTTCTTTTCCTTGTTTGCATTAGCCTTATAACCTACAAACTCTGGGAGACGAGCCCTTGTGCAGCAGGAGGGTAACAACCTTTCAGCCGCAGCTCGGAGAGAAAAATTAAAATTTGATGTTAATCAAGGCGACTGGGAGCTGGAGATGACAGGTGTTTTCTACTCTACTTACCCCAGTCTCTTTCCATTTGGCATCACCACTGAGTTTCAACTCAAAGTTGCCCATTTCAGTCCCATCAAATGGAACTTGCCAATCATTCACTTCATGTTTCAGGAGCATTCGTGGTTTGACCAAAGTGCACGACTGTGGCTTATTCTGGCCCCGTGAATAATTTAAATGAAAAGTCCAGAAAAGTCATAAGAAGAAAAGGCAAGATGAGGATTTTGTGTGTTTCTGATAAGGAAAGAAATGTAATTTGTTTTAGTCATTTATATATAAGGTTATGAATTAAACTATAGAACCATCAAAAAGCAGTTTGTTTCCTATCCATTATTTTTAAAGATATGACACTAACATTAATGCATCAATATGACATGTCAGACTCATAAATCTATCACCACTTGCTTTGGTCTTTTCATCCACTGCACTTCTTACCCTTTTTTTTAACATGACTGTGTTTTAGGTTATGCCTGTAGCACACACACATACACACACCACAAAAACACACATATGCTCATATCTCCCCCAGGGACCTGGCTCTCAGACACGAGTCACAAGGTTGAGTTGGTCATTATGGAGGTCCTTGACTAAAGCTCAACACAAACTTACGATCCCTAACATTGGCTTCCTACATTCCCCAGTGAGTGATACATGGAAACAAGTGTGCATGCATGTGTGCACACATGTGTGCCTGTGCGCGCGTGTATGTGTGTGTGCAACAAGGCCAACTACCAGCCCTTTAAAATCCAAAAATCACCATATCCAGCTAACTACAATACAATATGGCATCAATAAAATTTTCCCACAAACTCCATCATGCTGTAATCTATACGGTCTGAACTTCCTTGTGCATTTGTCAGTGATTCATAACGACTAAATACGAGAGCAGAAAAAAGCTTGGAAAAGATGGATCTTCAATGCATTTTAGGGCCATTTTAAATCTTATTTCCCTGCTTCCTGGGCAAGATCTGAAAGAGAAAAAAAAGATTTCTCCTTCACTCTGTCGAGCCCCTGAATTATTAGGGGCATCAATATCTTTAGCATATTGCCAAGGGCTTCCAGACAGTATCTGCTTTCATTATTAGTGTCAGCTCAATTATAGCTCACACCCAACTGTTTCTCAACATCTAATAGCATCAATCGACAGGGATGGCTGACGAGCTCGCACTCGCACGCATGCACACACTCACACACACAACCGATATTCTAACACGAGTGCATACACGCATCCGCGCCTCACATCCGTCTGTGCGTGCTGTTGCGTTCTGTCATCTTGCTAATGTACACGGCTGAGAGGAAGCACAGGGCTCATAATGGAGGCCATGTTCTTAGTGGCGATGAGCAGCTGATGCAGCCTGGCCCATTTTCATCAAATATTAATGGCATGGAAAAATACACCCGGACTGAGGCCTCGTCCAAAGCCAAACTGGAGAGGCTGGGGGAAAAGAGCAATGGGGAGAAAGTGCAGTGAGTGTGTTTAGAAGTGCCGTCTGATGGCCATAATTAGGGCTGCTCTAATTAAAAATTCAAAAGCCCCAGTTTATTTGAGCGCATGAATCTTCCACTCACTGCAGCATTTATTCGCCTTTTACAAAGTATTTTATTTTACAACATCAATTGAAGTGGGCTTTCCTCCCTCTGCACTCCATCCTCTGTCTCAAGCTTTCGATTTCTCGCTCACCGCCTCTTGAGTCAGAGAGCTGCTAAAAGAAGAAAAGAGAACATGCTCAGCTCTTTTTTTCCGGAAACTCGTGCAAGGTTATGCAAATGATTGGCAGCCATTAAAAGAAAGGTTAAATGATGAAGACACCAACCAACAGGAACTGGTGATACTGCGCTCAGTGAAGGAATGCACTTGATTTCCCTGAGATATTTTGGATATTAATCCTAAAAATCAGAAGAAATTCTTTTTCTTTTTTTGTCTTTCTTCTCTTTATTCTCTCTATAAGCACAAAACCATTGCTTTCAGCTCACAGTACAACCTTTGGCATGAACAAAGCCTGTAAAATGTACAGTTTTGGGCATGTGCTTTGTTTGATTATACAAACAGTCACTTCACCTTTTGTGTCAGTATCACAAGGAGAAATGAGCTATGAAGAGCAGTGCAAAAAGAGCAAGGCTTTGAGAAAACACTGACTTCTTTTCTTTTGTGTTTTTTCCTCTATTTACTCCCTGTGCCCTCTATGCTTTCCTCTCTATAACCCTCACTTTGCTATCTATCTCTGTTATCCCTCTGTCTTTTTACACCCCTTTTCCTCTCTTTTCCATATATTTCTTCCTCCTCTCTGCCTCTCTGAGCCATGCGCACACACATACATGACACACATTTGAGCAGTCTATTCCTCTTTTGAATAACACCTCTTTTATTAGTTTGGGTCTTTTCTCTCTAGCCTGCTTTAAACAGAGAGGGGAGATGGGATTCTAAAGAGCTGCCAGGGGCTCAGTTTGCACAGTGCTTTGATGTCACTGAGATGCTCTGAGAGCAAATGCACACACACACACACACACACATACATAGAGACGAGACACCTCTACATAACCAGACAGCACTCAACACCCCCCACCCCACCCCATGCACACGCATATAAACATGCATACAGTACAATTGCGCTTGTGGCTGCAGAACCACACATGGATGTTAACATTTTCCTTCCTTTTTCTCTGTTTATTCCCTCTTGTTTTCCTCTTTCTGACCCATGGCAACATTTACTCTTTCATCTGCGCTTTTTCATGAGTAAGGTGTAGCATTTGAAGTAAGCTAGGGTTTGAAAGTAGAGGTCAACCAATTGGTTCAGGGCAGATACCAGATTATTCATATATAAAAGGCCTTTATTTATCATATTGCAACATGAATAATCACTCATCATACAGTAGGTTTTAGATAGGTTTTAGATATCACCCTGGGTCAACACACCTGAATCAAATGATTAATTCCTTACCAGGCCTCTGGAGAACTTCATGACATGCTGAGAAGGTAATTCATGGACACATCTGAAACTTGCAGGACACCGGCCCTTGAGCCCTGGAGTTCCCCACCCCTGTGCTAGACGGTTGGTGAAGTCTTGGTAATATGTGTTAGATGTACATCAAATTTGCAATGTGCATTAATTCCAAAGGAGGCTGTGTGTTTTTCACAGGAGTGTGTAGAGTCCCGTGAAAACTTTTTTCATATGACTTTATAGATATAGTGATTGCTTCTCTATTGGTTTTTGCAACTGCACCACTAGTTGTAATATTATGTCCTTATATCTCTTTTTTTAGATTTATAAACCTAGCTAGCTAATGCTAGTCAGGTAGATTAGAAAGCTGCATCCATAAAGTGTATGAGTGCAATTATACAGATAATCTGTAATCAGTGATAATAATAGGGTAATAAAACAGTAAATTTTCACTCACCAAAACCGAAGCAAAAACTTCTCGGATGGTTGTTAAAGGACCACACATGTAGCTTAGTGACTCCAGTTAGCAGAAGTGAGGCCTAGCAGATGTTTAAGCTGCCTGTGTCTGGGCTCATGTCAATAAAAACAGCTATCCCCATAACCCCAGCACACAGATAGATTGGTTATAAACCTCCACCCCCAACTAGATTATAAACATGCTTTTTAAAGATGTAACATTGGGCATTTTAACATGACAGACTATGGGAATTGACTCACTTTTGGAGCTTGCCACTATAAGGCAATAAAAGGAAGGCAGGCACAGTGGCTTAATTTTTCATTTGGCTTTCATTTTCCCCTGGAGTCTGCCACTTGCTTAGCACTAATTAGCAGGTATGTCGCTCCATGTAGAGCATGTAGAGCATCTATATAGTCTATGGACTAGGGTTGCTAACATCAACCAATAACTTAGCACTCAGCCTTTCTATCCTCTTAATATGATACCTTCTTGTTCCAAGATAGATAGATAGATAGATAGATATTGCAAAATATTGGATTTGATCTTCAGCAAAGTCAATAATCATTCAATTCACATTTAACAGAAAGGCCTCTCACTACAGAGACACTTGATAATGTGATAATCATGTAAAAAAAAAAAAAGTCTTGGATTTTCTATTGGTGAATAAATTGGCATAACTCAGCTTATATACACAGTGATTCTCATCAGTTATCCTGATAGGTTAAAGAGATTCTATTTATCTTCTTACTGAGAGGTCAAGAGCCCTGGGAAATTGAGGGGATAATCAGAAGTAGGGGCATGTCTTCATTATGTCCAAATGAGGTTGGGAGAGATTGGACAAATACCACACATGCGCTATCAGCACTTCATATTCATGACCCTATTAAAGTGGTCTGGAGTCATTTTCAGAGTAAATTTGATCAGACTTACCCTTGGCACTGATGCTGATAAGTGTTATTTGAACTCAAAGAAAATGAAAGAGATTGCAGAAATTAACACGTAAGATAATGTCGTTAAAAGTGATCGACACACAGTGATTACTTTGTAAACCGAGCCTTTATGGCTGTTATCCTTTTGCTTGGTGTTTTACAACTCACAGTGCCTGCCTCATTTGCCTCTAAGTGAGAAGCAGAGCTTTATTCTAGTGTGTGTGTGTGTGTGTGTGTGTGTGTGTGTGTGTGTGTGTGTGTGTGTGTGTGTGTGTGTGTGTGTGTGTGTGTGAGATTGTATGGGTCGCAGAGCTTCCAACCAACCTTGACTAACAAGCATATGTTAATTATGGAGAAGATCACAGGCAGGTCATTCAGCCCTCTGCCACTAAAAAGGAGTAAGATACATTACTGGAGGACATATTTAGGGTTTGGAGAGTATAACACCACCCTACACCACCACCTCTTTCTTATCCCAGCCTCCTTCTTTATGCAACATGTTCCTTTTCTTTTGTTGTTCCTTTAAAAACACCCAGCTTTAAAGTTTTTATTTCACTCTTTATGACAAGATGTAAGCAGACATGCACAAGAAGAACTGTTATATTCCACACCTCAGGTTTTTAAAGTTTCTATCAAAAAATCATTTTAAGTATTTCCAATTTATTCTAATTTGCATATTTGTAGTTTTGGCCATGGTTTCTCTTAGTGATGGTACTGTGGTCTGCTAAACAAAGACATTTTTGACATTTTACAGCACTCCACCCTTGATATACAGAAGAATTTTGGATTTTATAGGCAATATTATTATATCTAAGTCAGCTAAGTCAGGTTTAGTAAAGAAAGTGGATTTAGCTGGAAGTGGATTTTAGTCAGTCTGAACAGACTGGCAGGCTGTGTTTAAGCCCTTAGCTGGGCTGGCAGTTGCACTTCTTAAAAACTGTTGGCTGTGCAGGTTGTTTGAAGGGGAGGCTCTTTAACCAGTAGACCAAAATGACTTCCAATTTGACCGTGTTGTAGTGTGAGTTCAAACATTTTTGCAATGAGCGCAGTTCAGTATGACTAAAGATAATGGTTCTGTTTTAACGGTAGCATAGAGCTGAGTTTTCTTAATTGGGCTACACAAAGTCACAAAAATATTTTTTAGTGTTGAAACTGATTTGCTATTTCTTTGGAGGGTACTTGATATTACTGTTACCTCAGCTATTAATAGCCCATCCATCCTCTTTCTTCCACTTATCCAACAAGTAGGGTGAAGCCAAACAGCAGTCAGTCAAAGGATTAGAGGCTGGGACAGGCCACCCGTCTACTGAAGGATTGACAGAGAGACGCAGATAACATTTCACACTAATAGCCAATTTAGACCAGTTAATCTAACACGTATGACCGTATTGTTGTGAGGTAATGGTGCTAACCACATACCACTGTGTTCTTGTTATTGGAAGACTGATGGGCAGATATGCATGAAAGTTGTTGAGATTTTACTTGCCCCTGCTTACCAAGTGATGAATATTTGAGTCAGTATTGATCCACTTCATGAGTCAGGAATCTTTGGGGGAGGATTTCCCACTGTCACATATGTCAAAAATTGATAAACTGGTCATGTCTTCAGAAATGCGTATCAAATTGAAATGGGGAAAATTGGGGGACACTATTTTTATGTTCTCAAGACAATATCACAAATTTCAGTCTTGCTCTTGTTTTAACATTTGAAAAAAAAAACTGTGTAGTCTCCTTCAGTTAAATGACTTTTTCTCTGTGTGGTTTAGTAGAATCCTATTTATGTCTGTAAATTAATTTTTATCTTTATCATCTTTGTTTACTCACTTTAATAACAAATTGCTCCTGTTGTTTACATTTGAATTGTTTTTTTTTTACTCTTTGCAAAAACCTTGCAAATCCACGTAGTGACTACAATGTTGCCAGTATGCCCAATATTGGTAACATATATTCTTTGACAAGCCTTCTGTGAACAGCAGACAAACCCATTGGCTTGCATGCTTCACCCCTCCTTTCTCTACCCATCTATTGCTTCTAACTGACACCCCCTGCTACCTCCTTCTTCTCCCTCTCTCTCCCTCACACAGCCTTCTGCCCTACACCCCTACCTCCTACCCCACCCCCAGGTCTTGCCCCAGAGCACATTGATTTTGCTGTATACCTAATTACTGCTCATAATCTATTCATTTCACCATTGCCAAAGAGGGCAGCAGCTGTCACACAACACACCACCAGGGGACTGGTGCAGGGATACTTGAGCTGGGACCTAGCAGTGAGGGTGAGGATAAAAATTTGGAGGAAAGACAGCAGAGATAACAATCCCTCAATTGCTCAGAAATCATCATGCTGAACATGTTATACTCAAATTCTCAGAAAAATGATATAAGTTTTGATGTGTGATGGAGATTTTTTTTTCTTTTTAGTTTCTTTTTTTTCACCTGTGAGCTGCACTTCATTCCTCTCAGGCTGCCACTGAGCAAAAATATGCTGGTGAAGGTAAAGTCTGTTGTTTTGACAGTTAGAGGCAAAGGGGCAAACACTCAGAGTTCAGTTTTGTTGAATGTGTTTGTTGCATGGAGACTGTTGAGAATTAATAACTCTGTGGATTGGAACCAGACGTGCTCTGCCTGTTATTTACAACTTTTTTTTTCAAGCACCTGACCATGTCTTTCCATCTTATGTGTATTGTACAAGAGTTCGAGGCACATAGAGATCAGCATATATTGGTGAGGTGAAACCCTGGCAACATTTGTATGATGATTTGTATCATCGCAAATACGAAAGTCTAAGTCAGAGAGGACAATTTCCAGCTTTAATGTATTATAGCTCTGTGATAGACAGACAACCTTGTGACAGCTGTGATAGGCTCCACCAAATGAATGGATGGATGGATGGATGGATGGATGGATGGATGGATGGATGGATGGATGGATGGATGGATGGATGGATGGATGGATGGATGGATGGATGGATGGAATATACTATAGTTATTCCTTTGGAATTCTAGTACAAGAAGATAGTTACACAGACATATAGACACAATTGCAGTCTCATTGCCTTTGATATCACTGCTTCAGAAACAAGTCTGCAACCGCTCGCAATCAGTTGAGGTCTTCAAAGCAACTTTCTATCAGTCTGCAATCAATTTGCCTGAATGAGGTTGTTGGCAATTACATGTACAGTTTGTGATACTGCAGCAATTAACTGTGATAAATGTGGGGAAAAAATGCAAATCTGTTTCCATCTAGGTGCACAAAAATTCACATTTCACTACTTCCTTTCAGTCCAGCTAGAAAATCTTAGATTTTAAACAGAAATTCTGAGAAATTTAGAGATTTTTAAACAAAATTATTCTCAGCACTCAGTATGCAGCCACTCTTTTATTCAGGCAGCTTTTATATGGGAATATAAAATATGAAAACTCAACAGTCCAGACTGATTCAGATTTATTCAGCGTTTTATCTACTTTCCATATTCCTTACATTGTGTTATTTGGACAGCACACAGAAGTGAATTGAGGTGAACTCAAAATTGATTTGATTATTCTAGTTTGTTCTTATTAAAAGCCTACCAGAAAGTGGAAGTGAAGCAGAAATGCAGAAATGTGAAAAGTAGATTTCTACATAATGTAAATATCCTGAAACATTTGTCCATCCGTGCACCAGTTTTCTTATCCAGCTTAAAGTTGGTGGGGAATGGAGTCTATACCAGCTGTTATAGGATAAAAGACAGGATACACCCAGTATTCATCGTCAGTTGCAACATCTATTTATTTATTTTTTCTTCACATGGGCAGTAGACACATTGTTAAGCTAAGCAGACCTTATAAAACTGTGGGTTTGCACCCTTTTGTCCATTTGCTTGTCAGAAAACTTGCAAAAGTACCAAGCTGAGCATGTGCAGTGGAAGAGCCCATTAATCTCTGTTGCAGATCTGGATCACTTCCCTTAAAATTTCCAAATAACACATTGTCTTTAGTGGAGGATGCAAGTTGTTCAGGTTTGCTGTATCTTCAAGTAGAAGCACAGCATCTGACCCTTATTCGATATTTCTCCCATTAACTTTATGGCATTCCTGTTTGTCGCATCTCTTCATGAACATAGTATGTAACAAATTCCCACCTCTTAGCAGCAGGCAATCTGGGAGACATTGGAAATGATTAGAAGATACATTTGTTCAGCAAACAAGCACCAAAAATAAACTAAATCACAAAAGAAGTGCAGTGAAGATGTCAAATTTAAATTTGTGTCAATGGGAAGAAACTGAACACATTTCAAAGAGAACAGAGCAAAGCGAGATTTGCATAATCTGTTCAACAGGACTTGTGTTTTAGTTTATTGTCCAATAATATCCAGTTAAACAGAGAGCAGAAATGACTGTGCCACCATTGTTTTCAAAATTCCTCTGCCTTGCTTGCTCTCACACACACTCTCTCTCCTCCAAGTACTTTTGCCTTACATTAAATTAAATATTTATGTCAAAAAAATGGTCCAACATCCACGCTTATATCTCCCTACAGGAGGAATCTTATTGGATTCAGTTATTTTGTGTATATTTTAGCTGCACTGTGACGCCTGAAGATTTTATGACTCGAGATGTGTGCGGTACATGACAGCTGGTACCGAATACTCGGTCTGAACATACTCCTCATTCCTGTAGAGAGCTGCTGTATCATACATGTCATGGTGTATAAACCTGTATTATTGAGTGAGGTGCCGCAGAAGTCACAAGGAAACATGGCGACAATACCCAGAGAAAAGCACCTCTCAGCCCGCCCATGGGTAATCAGCATCTGTTTGTTTAATCTGCTTAATCTGCTGGTGAGCTCCACTGGGCGTGCCTAATTAGCAAAATTAATTTGTTAAGACATTAGCGTCGTTAGAGATGGCCAAATGAAGCTGCACTGTTTTATGCAAATCGGGATGTGGATTTGGCTTGCTGTGTTACCTCAATTAGTCCCTTCTTTGATATGTGCCTCTTTTTCTCTCATCCTGTGTCCCTTCTCTTTCCTCCCCTTTCATCTTTCCGTTCTCCTCATTATCACTGTCAGATTTCACTAATCATGAAATACTGCTATTGTATGACAGCAAAGATGGGGTATGAAGGGGGAGGGGGAGCAAGGCTCTGAAACTGCTAATCATCGCAAAAAAAAAAAACAGTGGATCAGGGTTTTCATTTAGGGCATACACTCCGGAGCATCTACCACCGCTATCTCTGTTATCATAAACTCCACCAGCACTTAGTGGTGTGTGTTTGTCTTTGTGTGACGGGGCAGGCGCACTTCTCTCAGTCAGTTGGATGGGTAATTAGTCCTCTGAACGTCACACCCCTCACAAGCCTGTTTAAGGGTTAATGAGGCCCCAGCAGCTTCCCAGCATGTGTTGAGGGGGTTATGTATGTGGGTCTGGGTTGGTACAGGCCTAGCTTCAATAAGAAACCACCCATAGGACTTCCCTTTGAAGTGTCAGAGGGTCCCCCCTTGTTCCGGGTGGCTCCTGTTTCATTTGTCTGAGTGGCAGCATAAAATATAGATGAGCTGCCAGACAACACAATCTAAGCATCTCTCCACCTAAATACCCCACCCTCACACATCACTCCACCCTCACCCTTGACATTATTCACAGATTAACCAACGCCTCCCCCGTCACCCAGTAATGACCTCCCTTTCTGCTCGCAGCTTTGAAGGGCGACAGTAAAATTAGACACACCGAGCTTTATTTGTGATTTTTTTTAAGCCTCACCGTGGAAATAAATCAACCTATTGCCACCAGAGGGCTACTTAATGCAAACTATTATATAAGATGTGGGCACAGATAAAGTTTACAATGTGTATCTTCTAGTTTTGCCCTGAGGTGGTGTTTTTGTAATGAGGGGTAATGCAATAGAAATGCGAGTGATACTGCAGCCTTGGGGATTTGTAGCTGTGTACTCCATTGTGGCTCAACTGTATTTTATCTTTCTTGGTCCCAGTGGGCTGTCCAGCGGTCCATTTGAACCCCATCTCTAGTGGAGAGAGTGTTCCTGCCAGCTGCTTCCTCGGAAGATAAAGGCCATATAGTTCTGTGGTAAATTAAAACTGTGACAACTGAGAAGGGAATTGTTGAATTTACTAGCAATCACATCAGTAATTATATTTTGCTTTGTTTTTGTTTGTGTTTTGCATTCATCCAAAGCTTAAAATATAGACGCTATTTTCTGGTGCTCCCTTATTCAACAGAGGTCACCAACGCAGGTCCCACCACATGTTTGTTTTGGAAGATTTTTACGCTGGATGCTCGTTCTGAGTTCCTGAGTTTCTCCTTGTTTTTATCAATTTTGAGTTTTTATACCCACAATTCCTGTGTCACATCAGTGCTGATGAAATCACAAGTTCAGTGTTGTTTATCGGGATCCTTTTATTTGTTAGCTTATCTACATTTACACTAAGGAAAACAGCAGTTGAAAACCGTGGCATGTCCAACATTACTTCAAATTTATGTGCCATAAATTTGCAATCTCACCTTTGAAATGGTTGCTTCACAGACAACTAAGTTGCTGTCTTCAAAGCAACAAGACAGTGATGTGCAAAGAGACAGTCTGCAATAAGTTTGAATGAAATGGGATTAAGTTGCAATTACATGCAATCTGTGATAATATGGAGACTTAAAAACATACCACAAATCTGTTGTTGTCTGCAGCAAATCTGTTTCCATCAAACCACCACAGATTTTTAACACAAATTTGGACATCCCACCACAAATAAAGTAACAACCCTTACTTTTATTGTAGGAATGTAACCAAAAATAAAACTGGATCAGGTCCCCTATTGCAACAAGATGCACCAGAGACAAGTTGAGCTTCTTGGTGCAGACTGACTCAGATTGATTGCAAAGTGCTGGCAATTTGTTTGCATTTAAAAATTAGACAGCAATTATTTGCAAAGCTTCACCAGCCCAAGTTGAACCATGATTGTTTAGAGACAGGACATGTCCACCTGTGCCTGTCGCCTTGTGATTGAAAATGGCTGTCCAGAGCGTCGGTCACAGCAAGTGCTTGCGTTTGGTCTCCAACAGCAAAACCTTCAAAAGGTATTTTTTCCTAGCAACAAAGAGTTTGTCATCCTATTTTTACTCTAGAGCGAAAAACTCAACTCAAGATTCAACTACTCTCTTTGGTTACAAATTATAATGAAAAACATGTTTTGTTTTGTTTTGTTTGTTTGTTTGTTTTTTAAAAAAAAGGAAAAGCATAATTAAATGTTTGCATCTCATACAATAAAATTGTACATATAATAACAAATCTTAATGTAAATGTTGTCCTGTCTCACTTAATATAATTCCAAACTATAATAATTCAATAACTGACTTCACATTCTGTCTTTTTTTTTTCCACAATCCTTCTCCAATCGATGACAAATCAAAAAATCAAACTCAAAAGCTATTCTGTTATCGCTTTTATTGAAAGTTAATTTCACCTGCAAGTTACAGAAAATGTCAGGTTTATTTATAAATTTAATTTTAGCTGTTCAACTCATACTTTGTCTCTTAAAATTCATAATGCAGACTGGACAGCAGTGTGCAGCCAGAGTCCTGTGATGTTAATGTTTTTGCTTGTCTTTATTTCTGGAGCCTTCATCAATCAAAAGAAAGTTGAAGAAGAGCATTAATATATCCAAATGATGACAAACTGCATTAGCGTCACAAGACACCACATTTCATTACAGGCTACAGGGACCTCTAATTTCATTCCAGTCCACTTTGTGGAAATGACAAAATGTTATTATGTTCAGCGGGTGAATCAAACATTACACAGCTACTATTTATTTTCACTTTATTTGCTTATGGGGCATCTGCAGGTAATTGTTTTAAGCTTGAGAGAATCTCTGTACATAATAAATCATCTTTTTCTCCTCTGATCTCTGGGGAACCTTGATACTGGCCAACTTTAAATGGTTTCCTTGAAACAACTTTTCTGCAGTCAGTGTAAAACTTTCTCATCCCATTTTTTTAGCAGGCTATTAGAGAAGGAGGAAGATTGCTTTGACCCTTCATTCATTCAAATGTCTGCTTTAAAAGTGGAAATAGATACCTGTGTATGGCTGGGTGGTCTGATTGTCAATAAGGTCTTTTGTAATTACTGCATTCTTTATGTGAAGCTTGAAAATGGTACGATACGAGATCAAAGACGACATATCGATATTAGAAATTTTAATAGGGCTCCTTGAAAGACAGTGTTTGCTTTTTTCTATATAACTTATAACATCTTTTATTAGGGTTAGAGTAAATTTAACTTGCACTCTGGGAATAAATTATTATTATGAAATCAAATTGGAGGTTTTTAGTTGCGTGTTTTCAGAGGAACACAGAATACAAATGAGTCTGATATGGTTTGGTTATCGCTCTTTGACAAATGTTCAGGAAATGGAGATAGGCTGTGGCTGCACATCAGCCTATTGAGCAGCAATTACAAACACGATAACAATTTTCCTTTCTTGCTTGAACTTCGATGAGGGCATAAAAGCTGAGAGGAGGTCCAGGGATGAGCCATGAGGAGGAGGGGAGGGACGTTTTTAATCTGGAAATTATTATATCTGGACTACTGACTCTTCAAGCATTATCAGATTGCTTTTCCTGATCATTGCATTCGGCGTGTGTTTGATCTCCATGATGAACAGATGATTAGTTTTTCATGAAACCGTTCAAGCAAAACACTCCAACACAAGCTGTGGCGAGACGCTGTTGATTTAGCTGCTTGAGAGGCAGCAGAGGCCCCCTTTGCCTACCGCACACCAGCCTGAGCAGGAAACCACATGGGAGTAGGGAGGGGTCAGGCAGGGTCAAGTCTATGGGTAATGATATATCACCTGCCATATATTTAAGGTTTTGCTAATTCTCCCTTCAATTATGACCATTCCTCTGCCCTGCTGGCCCACGAAGCAATGAGGCGACACATTCAATTTGAGCAGGGATATACATTTTTGGCAGAGAAATGACACCGTCCAGATTGTGCAAATTACAGGCAGACAGCCCAGATGATCCCTACTGCTGACTTGGACTCATGACTTGCTATTCCTCTGACAGATCAATAATAAATAAAAAGGAATGGTGAGTTATGAAGGAACAGGACAAAAATATTGAAGGATTTAATTTCTATAATTATACACATCCCTGCAATACTGCATTGGATAAGCAGGTAGGAAAATGTATAGCTGGCTGGATAATAAATATAAGTAATCACTTAAAAATCACTGAGAAAATGCAAATCTTTTGTTAACTGTTCCAAACTTCATTTACAGCACCACTTCAATCAGATATAAATAATAACTTACTTCAAATGTTCAGTATTTTTTGATGCTAATTCTTTATTTGTTTGTTAACTGATTGACTTGCTTTCATTTGATATTAATCTAATGGGAATGCGACATACATCTATGTCACATGTTGCTCTGCAGCATTTCGAGCCATCTTTTGTTTCATGTGAACATAAATTGAATTGGAAGGACTTGAACTTTCATTATTTTTCCACGTTTCATAGACCAAAAAAATGTGCAGCAACATAATCAGCAGATTGTCAGATAATTCAGTGACTCCAGGATTTCCCAAGACTATATTAGTGGCAAACATTGTTGCATTTTAAACAGTAGAATATATTATATTCAAAGGGATTCTAGCGTAATTCAAGAGTTCATAACAAGCACAGTGTTTTAATATCTGTTGTGCAATACTTGACTGACGTAAAGGATGAGAATTCTCCTCAGAAAAACCCCCAGAAATGCTCGACATCTCAGCATAATGGAATGACAGCTCGTGTGAGCAGATCGAGGGGGATGAAAAGAAGGTGAAATGGCTTATTTAACCAACAGAGAGCAAGAAACTGCAGGGGGGTTCAGTTCAGTAACTTCATGCTTCCAAAAAGCAGAAAGGAGACAGGAAGTTATGTGATCACCCCTTTGCTCTAAACACTGCTGTGTGTGTACAAGGAACACAGAAAGCAGGCTGCAGATAAAGGCTTTACACCGCATTCAGGTTTGGAAGGACTGGGTTCTGAGACAGCAAATAACAGTCCTGGGCAGATTTACACTGGGCAACTGGTGAATGTCCTCAGAGCATGTGGTTTTTCTCTGTGACGAGGTGGGAGGTTTTATTTAGTCACAGTGGTTATAGCTGTTCCTTTAGCAGCTCTTAGTTCAGCTCTTTAGTTCTCTTTCAGTTTAGTAAAAGGGGAATGCATAAGTGATATTTTCTGTGTATGACTGTATAATTTGGTGATTTAGTGGTCACCACTTCACCGAAATATTACGTGAAATCTTTATGCATTATATTTGTATGTTGAAGTAAAGTGAAGCAATTTAAAGTGAAGCAATTTTTAGCTAAATTCGGTCCATTTCAACCTTAGATTGGTGTAGCTTCTAGTTTTATAAGTGAAACTAATGCAGACGTGCTTTAAAACTGCATTCTGTTTTGAGGCCACCAGGGAGGTAATAGCTGTGGTTGCAAAAAGATGTCTGCCTGTATCTCCGTAACACTTTGCTGCTGAACTTGTGCTCTCAGCTGCTACCGACTGGTGTTTGACAGTTCCACAGTCAGATGTTGACAGCGCAAATTCAGGACTTCACAAACCACTGGGTGGCATCACTGTAGGTACATCCGACTTTTTAGCTGTCTATGATTTTAACAAAAGAATTCTGAAAATGACCTCACTACTAGAGCCAGCTTCAAGTGGATGCTCAGGGAAGTGCAGTTTTTGAATTTCTTCTGTCATTTTTCAATCCAGTGTTACCCAGTGTTGGAGATTTAGTTGAAAAGGTTAATAAAAGTCATTTTGGTAAAAGGGAACCTTAAAGTTCAACAGCAATTCAGAAATTTCTCACTTATCCGATCCTATAGTTTGTTACTGCTGCACAAAAGCATTGTTTAGTTCAGTTTAGTAACTAAATCTGTGAAAACAAGATGATTTTAGCAAGTTTATTATCATAAAATAAACATATTTTGTGTATAAAGCAGCATGACTTCAGCGTTCTCTTACAGTTCTCTTGGACAAAATATTATATCCGTCACTGTTTCTGGATGCATTTCTGGTCTGTACGTTTAATGCAGAACATCATGTATATGCATATTTGAGTCTGGAGTGTGCTTGGTTCTGCCAAAGTGATAAGCTGGAACAATAAGCTACTGCTGGAATTAAGTGCCAGTTGTACAAATAAATCTTCAATGTTGTGGCCTTGAGATTACTTCAGTAGAGGTTTTTTAAAGTTTATCTGCCAAGAAGTAAAATACAAAAAGAATTCTTTCCACAGGTCAGTACCTGTGGATTTGCAGTTGATTGCATCATTGCAAAAAAATCTAAAGAATACAAAGGTTTTGTCAACATTTGAAGAGCAAGTTCAATTTTTTTAAAAGAACTAATATATATATATAATAACAAGCAAATCCAGATCTATTTTTATTGGCCCTCCAGCTGTCAAGAAGCTTTCTTTTGCTAATGATTTTACCATTTGTGTTTATGTGATGTTTTTCATATGTATATTGTTACCATTATAACTATAAAAGTAAAACCGCTATTTGTTTATAGAAGCACAGCATGTTGTATTGCATTAGAGACAAACGTTTCTTCTTTCTGTCCTTCGGTTACTCTTGCTCTCTCAACGTTGTGTTTTTCATCACCAGCTCTAGTTTACATGAAATAAATGCACTGTTGTTTGGGTGAGAACCGTATTCAAGAGCTTTTTTTATAGATATATACAGCATATAGTTTTTACTGGTGATATTTCATCTTTTTGTGAGTCTGGAGGCTCTCCAGCTTGTTGTTTTCATAGGAACTCTAGCAGGATGAGAAAAAAACTAACAAGCACTTGTCAGTTCTCTTCCATCACACTGTCTGACAAGCAACTGTTGTGGACTTCTCCTCTTATCTTCCCTCTCTCTCACCTTGCAGTCATCTGAGAGAGCACATTTCATTGCATTTGTATGGGTGTATAGTTTTGTGTGTATGTGTGTGTGTGTGTGTACATGCTTGCCTTGCCATACATGTGGTTGTGTGTATATGTGTGTGCTTACATGTGTCAGAAACTCGACATGATCTTGTCTCCGGTGAAGGCCTTGGATCACCTGGCCCTGCTCACTCCAGACCTGACAGTGCAGCTGAACTAATCAATATCTCTCTGCAGTCAAAGGTGGGTTCTGCCATGAGGCCGCGGGGGTGCACTAATTGATGGAAACTCACCGCCGGCTAGCTCCATGCCCTGCGGCGCTGGAAGAAGCAAGCTAGGGCCTTCCACTGAAATGGAAGGGGAAATAGAGGACAGAAAAGGCCGAGATCATAATCAGGAGAGAGAAAGCTGTTTAGTTTGTGCTACTTTTGTCTGTGTTCTTATGTAGCACAGGGTTACATACATGGAGCATGCTGCTTGTTGGGTGACATATTTTACATTTTTGCAGTTTCATCTGGCTTTCCTTGTCTTCTTGTCAAGGCCAGCGATATTCAGCATTACAGTGGCATATACAGGTATCAAACCTGTGGTGGGATTTCAGTGAATCTACTGGTTGGGTAAGCTTGTCTTTAAAAAACTATTAACCTGTAAGACATAATAAGATACGTCTTTTTTTAATTCTTACTTTTATTGTCAGATATCCCTAATTTCTAATTTTTTTTCTGTTTATTTACTAAAAAAAATGCATTTCTTGTTTCAAAGGAAATAAATAAGTAGATATTTATGACAAATTAATACTTACATAGTTTTTTTACTGACTACATTAATCAACATACTGCAGGCTTCTCGGAGCAATCCTTATGCAAATTTCCTGATGTTATCAACCTTTGCTTATTAAAAGTGTCCCCTCATTTGATCATGTGACTTTGTAGCCACTAAAAATGATCACATGCAAAAAAGGAAACAAGAAAAAAAAAAAACAACAAGAGTGGCTCAGAAGGAAAAAAAGATTATTTGAGAAAATGCCCACAAACTTGTTTCTTGTTAAGAATATATTGTTATGGTGCAGACTAAGCACGCCATGATAATTATCATCAATAATTGAGTAAGGGGAAATGGTAGAAAGAGCTGCATTCAGTGCTCGCTAAATGTGCCTGAGAGATGCTGAGATGGACAGTCTGGCTAGCTAGCTAATTTGGCTCCTTTTTATGTGGCACTGAAGATTATCTTTATGTTTCCACCCGCTTAGCTCTGGCTCTTATGAAACCTGGGAAGAGAACATGTAGTGTTTCCTGTCATTGCCGTTTATCAGTTGTTTGGTGGTACATATTGATCCCGGAGAGCAACAGCACAAATAAAGTGTCCTTGATAATATTTGGTTGATAGCATAGATAACTTGCCACAGGTCGTTACAAGGGGGACTCACAAATATTATGTAGGTGGTTTAGATATTTTGGCTGAGAAATGCATATATAATAATTAATATTTATTAATTCATTCATTCAGTCAGTCAGTCAGTCAGTCAAAAAAATCCCACTGACACTTACACCCATGTTGCAGGCCGTGTCTCCTGAACCAAACGCTGTAGGATCAAGAAAAAGTTGCTTCATTTTCACGTGTCCCGTGTTGAGCTCTGCGTATTATGCTGACGATTACCTTTCTAAAAATCTTGAGACTGAGATAACCTTAATGCAGAGCTAGCTGGAGGGCAGTTGTTGGCAAGAGCTTTCTGCTCCTTTCTTTAAAAGAGGAGGCTTGCCTCTGAAATAGGCCATAGATCGGTTGCAGTCCAATCATGCCCAGGAATTATGTGTTCAGCAAAAAAAAAAAAACTGGAGTCAGACTACAGAGGGAAAACCAACCTTGAAACTTAGTGCCTTATTGAACTCAGGCCTCCTAACAAACATGCTTTGCTGCAGTTTATAGAAAAAATGGAACAAACTGGCTATTATAATTAAAATGCATTAATATTTCTTAATATTCTACTAATTCTTAGCATTTTACTACCAACCATGCAACTGATTCGCCCAAATTCACAATCTGGATTCGGACATGCGTTTTTAACAACACACTAGCTGCATGAAAAAAATAGCGAAGCATCCACAATGCAGCCTGTGTGTAAAGGACCGGTGAGTCTTTCACAACAAAGAAAGTTCAGAGTTAGTATTGGCTGAAAATGATAGGCTGATCCCCCGGGAGTAAGGTGCACTTTCCAAAATGTAAATTAGGCCTTCCCTGAGACACACGGGTCTCTTTCTCCCCTGCTGCTCGGAAAGCTTTGCCATTCACCTTTAAACAGCAGAACAATAATCAATGGAGCATTATTAATGCTGAAATCATTCATGTGCTCTCCTGTGGTACCCTGCTGAGTGTAAAGCCACTGAAGTCCTGTAGCTCATATGGATTGCATTGTATGCATTACAAACACAAAAAACATCATGGCTGCAGATATTGACCTGAGATCTATATTTATCTACAAATGATATGATAGGCGAAACCTAAAGATTTTTTTTTCACTTAACCAAATCTTACAGTTTGCACCAATTTCAGATTACCAACAAAGATCTGATCCTCATGAGTCCATTGATAGCTTCCAGTATCATCTTTTCTATTAATCCCTATGGTTTTGGGGGTACTAGTATCAAGAATTTCAGCTTTGAGACCAAAAAAAAAAAATCATGTGTGTACATCATGTGTACTTCAATCTTTAATAAGCCATGTTTCCTTGCTGTGTTACACACAGGCCCGTCCTCAGTCCTCTAAGATCCCGGTGTGAATTTTTCATAAACCGTGTCTATGCATCTTGTTCATGAGCTGTCTCAATACACAGAGGCCTATAGCTTCCATGTCCAGCCTGGCTTACTTATTGGACATTAGAAGAGTCCAGGCAGAGCTGCAGCAGAAGGAAGAGGAAGGAACGAGCGATCTCCTTCATTACAGGAGCTAGATATAAATCAAACTAATTATGGCGCCACTACAGTATCGAACCCATGGAGGGGAAATGAAACGATCAGAGTCAGGTCGCAGCTCAACAGAGAGGGAGTTAATGAAAATATTAATTACCTGATGATATATTGGGGATCTGGAGCGCCCCACCCAACCCTGTCTCTCCTGTGCTCTCAAACCCCCTACCACAGAGAGCATTTGTTTTAATTGAGTAATAATAAGGCTGCTACATTTGGCTGAGTCACTTGATTTGAGGGTGTAATTGACCAATAAAGGCCCATGATAGGCAATTATAAATCCAATGTACTGCTAATTACTTAGCAACTCTTAAGTGTCTAACTAACACAGAGAACATTACACTTCAGTGCAGATGGTTATTTTAAAAGTCATAAAGTGAAAGCCAAGTGAGTTCACAAAGTGAGTGTGATCCACATGGCACGCAGTAAATTAGTCACCTCCATAACTCTCCTCATGTCTGTCACACACATGCACCTCCCACCCAACATTATAGTGTAATCTGCTATTAATATCAGATTTTGGTCTTGTGATCGATTTCCTCTGTGTTTTCATTCTGAATTATTCAGTGGTACACTTTATCTCCTCACCTTTCCCTCTCCCCAGACTGCTGAACCTCTCCCCACCCCCCTCGCTATTTGTCACATTGGTCAATAAGTGGCTGATATTTGGATCCTGACTTTGTGGGCCAGGGTTCCTTCCAGATTCTCGATGGGGGGGGGGGGTACCCAGACGGATAATATTGCACAACAGTCAATGATGGTAATTAGAGGTGGTATCAACAGTAGTCTGGTTTGCTCAGGTTTGAGGTAAAGAATGTGTTAAGGTCCGTGCTAATCTTAGGATCTGTTCATCTGTTTTCTCGGATTAATTAATTTAGACATTTTAAAATGTTCATTTGCGCATGTCTAAATATATTAAATTACAATTTGACGAGGTGAACAATTTTCAATTATCACTTGTCAGTTGTCAGTTGTAAGCCCCACGATGGTGTAACTGACTCCTATATGTCATAGACTGTATACAAAAGATGGAAAAGGTGCCGGTTGGTTTGTGGTATCCTAATTTAATGTCTCAAGTGTAATATTTGTCAAATCACCATCTTGGTTTTTAGTGGCATGATCTGTGACTTTGAAACTGAGGGCCATGGGCATTTTTTTTTTTTATTTTAGTCTTAATAAGACTTAATTTACAAAATGATAATTGAGTTGTATTAATGAGACTTAAAGCTAACAGGTAAGACCCTAACCTTATTGCAAAAGTATTCACTGAATTGACCGTAGGTAAGACGTAAAGTTATTTTCTCGTAGGCTTCTACAGAAGTGTTGCCCCCTGCTGGCATTTAGAAAGAATTTAAGATTAATTACAAAACATAAATATAAAAATATCAGTGACATAATTTCATATTCCATACCACATGTGGGAAAAAATATATTTTCAGTTATCCAGTGTTGCTAATTTTCCATTCCACAGTAGACAGATGTTTAAAAAGCACCTAAAAGATGTGAAGGTATGACACAGGCAGGCATGAATAAATGAGCCATGCAGATTTCTGTGTTTTGTGTAAGTATACACCCCCACAAAAATCTGACGGGTAAAACAAAACAAACTTAAACAGTCAAGAACAGAATTTATTTTCTGCTTTTATGGAGAACTGTAGGCCAAACTGATAGTCCACATTGTTAATTCACTATATAATTACACCCCATTAATTAACAAACTGGCTTATAATTACTAAAATGGCAGCAAAACTATGCAGTGAAACTCTTGCACAGATGCATCAGTGTGATCAGTGCTTATAACTCAAGCATAATTAGTCATCTCAATTTATCTAGCTCAGTGAGATAATGCAGTCAGTCTGCTTGCAGGAAGTGAGTGAATGAATTTTACATAGTTCGCAGCTTTCCTCCATTCAGAGTGACAGGCTAATCAGTACTTTGTCAAAGTCGACTCCAGCTCCACCTGTCAAAGCTGTCAGTCTTTTGAGGAGCCAATGAGGTCTCCAGAGTAACAAACTGGAGAGCTGATTTCACACTGTGTGACCTGCAAGGTGCGAAGTCGGGACACTGAGGACATAACAATCAATATTAGAACATGTGGTATTGATGAAAGGTGTCAGAAATGGCTGGAACTTACATGTGATCCTCGCGGCATCCAGTGACTGTCTCTTGGGCCTGATGATGATTACAACACAATGTATTGTGTGATGGGGATGTAAGGTAGTAGCGATGAGTCTATTGACTGTAGGAGCAACTTTGTGCTAAAAAGTTATCAGTTCCTGGTGAAATGCTTCATTGAGAAAAAAAACACCTTTACTTGCAGGCTTTTGATTCTTTTAAACTCTGCTAAAGAAGATCTGTCTTGATTTCTCATTTGAGCGACATGACCACTACTCAGTGGTGCAGCCTTTGTCATTTTTATTCAGTGCCGGCTGGTCGATCGGCGACATTCAGGTTGAGGTGCTGATCTAACAACTGTGTCATGAGTTGGATATTCCAGTAAGGGGATCCAGAGGATGATATTCCAGTCTGGGTAACAAGAGGCTAATAAGATCAGAGAAAGGCGATCAATGGCCAGTAAGCTGAGCTCTCTTTTTGTCTTTTCAGTCTTTCTCTGAGACGCTCCCTTTTGCTGTCAAATGCTGACTGTTTTTGCATGGTTCTATTAAATGTCTTCTACAGCACATGACACACATGTGTTAAACAGAAAAATACAGATACCTATTAGTGGCCTGAGTCAGTTAGATGCTAAATGAGCCGTGGGACTTTGAAGTGGCACAGCTGAGTGGAGTTTTCACCTTTAGAGGCAGAGGAAACAGGGGAAAGACAAGCGTGAGCAAGGACTGTCTGAAAATGTGCTACTAGTACTACTGCAATTGTCCTATTTACATTGTCACTGGCTTTCAAAAGGATGCCTATTCAACCAATAAAGACTCTGTCTGTGTGTGTGTGTGTGTGTGTGTGTGTGTGTGTGTGTGTGTGTGTGTGTGTGTGTGTGTGTGTGTGTGTGTGTGTGTGTGTGTGTGTGTGTGTGTGTGTGTGTGTGTGTCTGCATCAACATTTGCTCCCCCTCCATGCTTCCCAGTTCGAGTTCAGCAAATGAGTTGAACCAGCCTTCCTGGGCAGTCTTTCCTCTCTACTCCAACCTCTAACAACTCATGAAATATTTAACGTCCCTCACAATAACCTCTCTCTCTCTCTCTCCCTCTCTCTCTCTCCCTCTCTCTCTCTTTCTCAAACACACACACACACACACACATTTTTTTTTCTCTGCTCTGGCTGATGGTCAGGATAAAAACGCTTATGCCCTGCTATATTTTAAGAGTGCCACTGATATTCCCCCATGCACACTTTGGCGTACATACACACTTTGTGAACTATTATTTCGTGGAATATTTCAGAGTGCCAATCCATTGTATTCAGCCTGGCTGAGTAGCGAGGTAGCTGGATACAAATTTGACACCCGGCCGATCGGCAGCTGCCGGCTGTTTAATCAACAGTGATGAATATTTGATGGCGTGGCGGCGGGCAAACGGTGGCCGACACTCCTCATTATCGAAGTCTATGTGTACAGAGGAAGATATTCAATATCTACCAATGGGGAACTGGCCACTCACAAGAACATGAAATACCCTCACAGCTCATGCTCGAAAAAGTAGATCTGTAAATTTTTTTAATCCATGTAGGACAAAGTTAACTCAGCTAACAAAACAAAGCAAAAAAAAAAATCTACGTCCGTTAAAATTGTGGAGCACCGTAGTAGAAGTAGACTTCAGTTAAAATTGAGGCAGTGTACCAATATTGTTTTAAATTGCAAACTGGAAACGTAAAGGGTAAATGCACGAAATAGCTATAGCGTTTAAATGTTTTAGCTGAATCCTGAGAAGAGGAGTTAGTTCCTCGAAAGACAGCCTGTTTTAACAACTTGTAGCTTTAACCTGCTGCGCAGCAATTTTTGTCTTCAAATAGTCTCACATTTATGAAGATGCACATCATACGATCTCCCGAAGGCGTTTGAAGTAAGCCAATTGACTACTCTAAAGACATCAGTGTCCAATTTATTTTTCAAGCTCAGCATCATTCCTAAAAAGAAAAACATGCTATTTTCCTCCAGAAAGCATGTCGTCATTGTGGTGTTCAGCACCAAGGCCAGCGACAAATCAGTAGGATCATTTCTGTGTATTTCATTAGTACGATAAGAAGTGTTGCACTTCTCAAACCTATTTAGGCTACAAGTTCGGAGTAAACTGAAGACAATGTTTCTAGAAAAGAAGTAAATACAAATAAACGAATTCAAAAACCTTTTAGGATTTTTGTAGCAGTCGAAATGTCTTGTGACGACGTAAAAAAAAATGCGATACGCTGTTTGTCTCTTAGTTGGATTGATGTAGGGTCAGTCAAAAAAAAGCAACATATGTTTGCATTCCGGGAATATTTAACTGTGTTTCACTTTAACGATTAGCCTGTTTTTTTTAGTGACTAAAGACAACAGGGGCATGAGAACCTTATCAAAAGTTACTGGCGATAAACAAATAGGCTAAAGGAACGGGTAAACATTTTTTAATGGCAAAATTATATTTTATTTTATCATTTTTACCGTATGACAGGTTATGACAACTTGTAAAACGTTTTCGTGACTCGAGCAGTCTATTGTGAAATATTCAAAACACGCCAAGTCGATTTTTGCGCCGTCAAAGCACTTTTTTTTCGAGAGTCATTCAATGCTATAAGAGGATAACACAACCCTGACCTTAGCGCGAACCCTAACCCTTTCGCTTGTTATTCATGACTGTCGAAAAGCTTAAAATATTGGCCACTTAGAGGCATCCCAGGCGATAGGACGTCAACCGTGCTCGTGCAGGCTCTCCTTTCGTTTCCGGTCGCGCGCCCCTCTCTTTACCGCGCACTTTCTATCTGCTGCACGTGCGGGTAATGACGAGAGGGAAAATAGGTTCAATACTTGGGTTCAAAGAGCACTCCGCCCGGGGCCATGGCGGCTCGGGAGGCAGGGATTGGGAAATAAATGGCATTTAGGTGAGGCAGATTTTGCATAAAGTGACATTTAGGTGGTAATACTTTCTGAACGAGGTGAAGAATCCCAGAACGAACCATGCAGACACTGACAAGTGTTTTGATGTTTTAGTGATGCACTTTGTCAGAATAGCTGTCAAACGCTTGGGCCAAGAAACTACGAGGCTAAACCATATAGTCAGCTAGATTTGTGTTGGATATGCCTCTGGGTTTCACAGTCATCACTGCAGGTAATTTGTAACATTTGGAGTTGTACCAAAGCTCACAAATATGACAGAAGGATCATTTTCACTGTAAGGAATACAGGCTACAGTCGCTAATCTCTAAATTATAATAGGTGCCTAGGTACTCAGTTTAACTTGAGCTTGTCTTGGTTATGTGCCAAAAGGTTTGGGTTGACATTTGTCTAAGTGATTTCAGGTATTAATTTTAAGTTCACATGTACATTTTTTTTTGTTATGTTTTGTTTGTTTTGGTTTTGGTTTTTGGTTTTTGGTTTTTTGGTTTTGGTTTTTTGGGGTTTTTTTGTTCCGGTCAACCGCAGGGCGTTTCATCTGTTACACCGTCTAACTGGTGGAAATGTGCCCATTAAGATCAGTGAGAGGGAGAAGCAGTAAATGTTCGAGCCATGATGATGAAAGGAGTGGCAGTGTGGACTCTTTTAAGCCGTTTAAAAGCCTGAGATTCCTGTTTGCTTGTTCAGGGAGTTTAATTAAGGGGTTTTAAAATTTTAGGTTACAAAAAAAAAAACAAGCAGACTGATTTGAAAAACCCAACACATGGTGAACTTGGACAGTGTATGAATACAATGAAAAACCCTACTGAGAGTTTTTATTTCGCAACTTTGAGTCCAACAATACAAAAACTTTTTTTAATGACGCTCTGGACTACCAAGATGACAATTTGGCACTCCACACAGGCCAGCTGTTCTGATTATAATGCCCCCTATAATTGAAGCTATCATACTTTTATTGCTTCCAAATTCAAATTGTTGGCAGTGTCCAAGCTGCTTTATAACTGCGAACTTCATCTAGCTTGTCTGTGTGTGTGTGTGTGTGTGTGTGTGTGTGTGTGTGTGTGTGTGTGTGTGTGTGTGTGTGTGTGTGTGTGTGTGTGTGTGTGTGTGTGTGTGTGTGCGTGCGTGCGCGCGCGCTTCCATTATTTTTATAGTTTGTTATATCAAAACAAACGTTCAGTCTGTTAAATGTTTTATTTCAGAGCTACAAGCACGTGATTCATAAGAAACTATGATACTATGAAAATATGAAAACTTTAACAAATATATGTTAAAAATAAATAAAAATTAGTCCGTGTCTGGACTTTTGAACTGGTTCACCTTTCGTTTCTCCTCAACACTGAAAAAAACCCTTTTCTGTTTTCCAACTCTAGTTTCTGGCAGCATATGCCACAATAAGTGTGTGTGTGTGTGTGTGTGTGTGTGTGTGTGTGTGTGTGTGTGTGTGTGTGTGTGTGTGTGTGTGTGTGTGTGTGTGTGTGTGTGTGTGTAGGCTTTGATTTGACTGTGCGCCATACAAATATGAATCGAAATTGCGCTTTATGCTATGCAGACTACTTGCATATCCGTGAAGCATACATAGGCTGCCCATTTTTATCTGTCAGTAGCTACATGACAAGAGGTCAGCCCCTCAAGATCAAATATTTTTCTTACTAAATGACGGATTTATTAGACAAATAAGTTGTGCGTCTGTCTCTGAACCCTCTGTGATTGAAATATACCCTTGTGTCAACAGCATCGCCTCTCAAACCAGGTCCCGGGCGATGGAGGGCTGCCACAGCGGATTACTGAGCAAATATAAGTGGGAAATGAGTGCAGATCTGGGGGATCTACGCATCCACATCCCCGGTTTGACATTTCCGTCCAAAAGGGCCTCCTTCTTGCTTATTGTTAGATCAGCGGGGTCCCTCCTTGGGAGCTCTTATCTTAGATGTGTTTTACTGATGTTGTTTTAAGAAACTCCATAAATTGGGTGTAACAATGTCAAAGCAAGAACAAAGCATAAGCCAATTGGGGAAGAAAAGAAGAAGAAGGAAAAAATAAAGCTTAACCAACGCAGTATGTTAGAGCTTTCCATTTCCTTTAACTTTCAGCTTGAAGTGTTGTAATTCTAATGATCTAATCCATCTTAACCTGGGCGTCTAACAGCTACGATTAGGGTAGGCCCACTCCCCTCCGCTCAGAGCTATACTAAAAAGTCGTGCTCTCATAAATCTAAGCGCCTGCGTTACCATAACGTGTGGTGAAATCATTATTTGCCAACGTGGTGTCAGAGACTCTCTCATTTCGTCTGTCAGGAATCCAATTTCCTCTTATTTACATCCACGGTATAGATTAATTACTCCCCTGACTAGTAGCCTGAAGGAATTAAGTTATGAGATCCTTTGGTAGGCTCCGAGATTAATCCATCGCTGCCTATGCAAGAATACAAAGGAGGAAAGAAAGGCGGTGATTAACACTGTTACATAATAATAATAATAATAATAATAATAATAATAATAATAATAATAATAATAATAATAAACTAGTTTTTCATTGTAATAGGCTCAAACGGGACACCTGAAGTAAAATGGGACGGGGTGGGGTAACTCAAACGATCTAGACACGATTATAGGAGGACTGCCTTTTTAGGCCCAGGCACTAAGGATACCTATGATCGGGCGCCGGCGCGGTCCACTATTGATAGAACTTTAAGGGTTATGATATCGGTGAGGTTGCTGATGAAACATCCCCTTGATTAATAGAGGACTCTGTCGTAACGGGCTGACATATGGTAGGCGAGGCAGCTGGGGATGGTACCTCAGGCATCCCCTACGGCCATTAACATATTAGAGGCTATTGTGCAGGCAGACAGTCCGACTTCATCCAGAGCCCCTGTGCAGAGAGACAGCACCCCAGAGCTGTTTGATATAGGCTTTCAATAATGTATTACTCTTCAATCCGCCAACGGAGCTGTTCGTGGTGCTGAAATGATTGCCATGTGGCGTGTGTGGTGCTGCGCGTGGAGTGTGTTCACTGCCAGCGGTGTTGCGTTACTCTCAGTAGATAGCATGAGGTGGTGAAACTTTTAAGTCATTGTACATATGTATATGTATATATATATATATATTACTTATACTTATACACTATGTATAGCTGTACTATTTCGTAACAATGCAAAAAAAGGACTCGGTAATAGCGGCAACCTCTGTCGGGAAATTTGCAATATCACTAAATAGATTTTTTTTTTACATTTCATTCATTCTTTTCTTATTTCCTAGAAAGTCTCTGTCGCGAAAAGAATAGCGTTTGGAAAAATATTCTGACAACGAAAACAAATTTCTTAATATTTTTTCACAATTTTCCTAAATTTTTAAATTTAATTTACAAAATTATGTGTTACAGAATTGAACGAATGAAGTAGTGGAAGCAGTGGGGAACGCCACGAAGCAGGCCTATTACAATTTAAATGGAAATGCAATCTCGGAAGAAAAAAATACATATTTTTATTCAAAATGACATACGTCTAATCTTTAAAAAAGAAAAAAAGTTACAAATGACCAACAAAATTTCTTAAAAATTCAACAAAAAATTATTTTACTTACGTTAAAGATTCGCTGTCTTCTGTCCGTGTAGCCAAAAGCTAAAGAAAAGCAATAAGGAGCAGCTTTCTCTGCTATTTAACAGCGACTTCCTTCATCCGCCTGCTTCCCCTGAAACCCCCGAAAGCTGTCTGAAAATATTGCATTTTATATCAGCAAATCGCGATTAATATTGCATTAGCCTACATGCTCTTAAAAATTCCTCTTTATGAATGCAGCCGAACGTGAAGCCCCACCAAAAAAAAAAAAAAAATGATATAGCCTTTCTGCAAGTTAAGAGAGAACAGAAATATTTGGAGGGGGGTAGAGGTCACACGGTGGTCATTTTTAAAAAGCAAATCAACTTTTCTTTTTTCTTTTTTCCCTCTCTCTCATTCTCTCTCTCTCTCTCTCTCTCACCCTCTTTCTCTCTCTCTATCTTTTCTCTCTCTATCTCTATCTCACTCTCTCTCTCTGGTGTCAGTACTCAGTTATTGAAACTTCATTAAATGTTGATTGTTGGGCCTGTGTCAATATAGGAAGAAAACTTTTTCCTTTAACAGCCTATTACTTATTAATTCATCCTATTTTATGTTCAGATGTTTAAATAAAAGGTAAGGACAACTAAAATACAGCATCGCAATTTACTTACTATACCAAATAAATATTATGAGTATAATATAGAAAAAAATTAACAAACACTTTAAGTAAAACTTAAATTAGTTAATATAATAATAATAATAATAATAATAATAATAATAATAATAATAATAATAATAGAGAAACTAACGGCACAAAAATGTAAAATTATAAGCATCTACTTTCAAAAGTTAAACTTTAAACTTTAATGTTATCCTCTAAAATTAGGCAAATGTATATACGACCATTATAAGAGTTTTATATCGATGATTAGAATAAAGCTACGCCATATAAACCATACCAAACGCTGTATCACATGGCCACAATAATGCGTTGAACTATTGCACCAGCAGTAACCTTGATAATCGTGTGCCGTGCAGGCCGAATCACAACCAGGAAAAGCAGTTTTCTTTCTTTGATTTATTAGAAGATTGCTGGAACACACCTCCCTGTTGGATTTGGCTTACAGGATGAATAGTACCAATGAAAGTAAGAGGACAACAGAGGAGAGTGGAGAAGTTGTGAAAGAGGGAAGGAGACAGTGGGACATTTTCTCCATGATGCACATGTCGCCGCAGTTTTGTAAACATACTTTTGTGCACAAAGTAAAATATTACTTACACAACGTTTCCGTAACAGTTAACACGACAAACAACGTGGTGATCTCAATGTGAAAACAGGCATTAAACAGTGACTTACACCATCCACAAAATAAGGTCTAGCAGTAGACAACTCTGCTGTAGGCTATGCAGTGATTCTTCTTCCAATGCATAGAGTGTTTGCACTGCAAACTGAAACACATGAAAGAACGAAAACCCTCTGTTATTGATTGCGATCTCTCCTTAATGATGCAGACAGAGCTCTCATGCTCTGATCTGTCTGAAACTTTTCCTAGTGATGCCAATGGTGCAGATAGACCCCCTCCCCCTTATTAATTTTGTTTCCAGAACACAGGAGCTCACCTCTGTTAAGTGATAAAGTGATGTCTGTATATACAAACGCATTTCGACATAGCCGATCTAGAAACCTAAAGGGTCCTTTGTGCAAATTCAAAATAAATATATCTGCAGATGTGACAGCCCACACAGGCTAAATTACTTCCCGTGAATTAGGATTTCATGCAGGCCTGAAAAATAATTCTTTTTCCGATAGCCATAAAAAGTTTGCAACTAAATTTCAGTTCGTAGCAGCCTCCAAATAAGAATAAATGAACGGATGAATAAATGAACAGTCATGACTTAGTCTATATCAACGACAGAAAAGATCAAACCCAAACCACATTTAACAATCAGTGAGGTAATTCGTAAATGGCTATACTTCAAAATAACAGGCCTATTCGGAGAAAATAACTCGCTATAGTATCGAGCAAATTACCTCTTTCCACAAGTTTTTTCTTTTCTTTTCTTTTATTTAAAAGGCAATGTCGACGTCGCTAAACTTTTCCCTGGTAACATCTGAGCGAAGTTTGTGTAATCTGTTATTTGCATACTTCACATTCACCGATAACGTGAAAATAAACAAGATATATGAAGCCTCATAAAATGGGTATCTAAAGTCCATTGTGCACCAGCGTGTAAAATCGCTGGAGACAAAAGACTGAAAATGGTGTCTCGGTGTCCCTTGGTCCCCAAATTCAGTCACACAACTTTTTTGTTTTTTTAATTTTTTTTTTCAATTTCTCTTCTTCGCCCATCAGTGAGCCGCGGAAAATTTCAACCGCTTCTGCTTCTGTCTTTGGTTACAAAACCACACTCGTACCACATTTTTTTTCAGGTCCAACTTTTCAGCTATAGCTGCTATTTTCTCGGACGACGGTCGAGGCTGTACGGCGAAGTAAGCCTCCAAAGACCTCTTTTCTGGGGCTGCTATCGAGGTCCTCTTGCGTTTCTTTTCTCCTCCGTTGAAAATGTCAGGTTTGCTCATTTTTTCCCTTTGAGCCCCCTCGGCCTCTTCTAGCCAGGCCTGGAGGATGGGTTTGAGCGCAATCATGTTGTTGTGGGAGAGAGTTAAAGACTCGAATCGACAAATTGTACTTTGGCTCAGTGATCCAACGCCGGGGATTTTGAGATTAGCCAAAGCGCTGCCCACGTCCGCCTGGGTCACCCCCAGCTTGATCCTCCGCTGTTTGAAGCGCTCCGCGAAAGCCTCCAGCTCCCTTGGGTCTGTGTCCGAGTCATTAATGGAGGGAAGTCCGTTGTTTGTGAGCCCAGGGCCGCCTTGACCTCCCCCGTGATGGCCCGGTAAGAGCCCGTGGTGGGTGAGAGGTGAGTTCATGCTCATAGCTTGGTGGGAGAGGTGACTCAAACCGTGCATGTGAGAGTGCGGGTGAGCAGAGGAGGTGGAGATGAGCCCACCACCGCCACCTCCGCCGCCACCTCCACCTCCGCCGCCCGCCACGTCGTGCGCACTGGACATTAAGCTGAGAGACGGCGAGCTGATGTGGTCCATGATGTCCGGTGGCTCCAGGTTCTGGTGGTGGTGGTGGTGATGGTGATGATGGTGATGGGCTAGTGGCACGGTGGATGTCGACGAGCATGGCACCGTGCTCATCGTGTGGTAGGTGGCGTCGGGCTTGAACGGATGCGTCTTGCCCTGGGACACGGCGATGTCCACGGCCGCCAAAGCCTCAGCCCGAGCCAGCAGCGTCTCATCCAGGCTCGCAAATATGTTACTCTGTAACTGCAAGAGGGGGGAATAAAAAAGAAAGAAAGACAGAAAGAAAGAGAGGGGGAGAATGAAGGGTTTCAAAATGAGTAAGAAATGGGAAAGGACGTGAAGAAGAAAGGAAGGCGACAGAAAAAAAGAAAAAAGCATAAATGAATCTGTCAGTCGGGACCTTTGGCGACACATAACAAAGTCGGAGTATTCCTTCAGAAGCGGCAAGTCATAAAAATTAATACAAAAACAGTAAAGCCCGGCTTTGCGTGAGCATGCTTTCAAAAAGATCACAGACTCTTCCAGTGATTGCTGTGGAATACATGAAAAAAACATTAAGTGCGCGTCTTGGCTGAATGTGCCTTGGAGCAGCCCTTGTTATTAGGCACAGACAGCGCTCAGTGCTGCAAGCAGCTTAGGCAAGAAACAAAAAAAAAGAAGAAGAAAAAACAAGGACAAAGCGAAAGTTTTCGGGGATGGTTTACCTGTGGAGTTTGCAGACAGGCTCTCCTTATAGCTTCCGAGCTGGAATGCAGGGTGGTATACTTGTGTTCGGGTAAAGAGGGATGCATGGCGAAGTGCGGCTGTTTGCTGTTCATGGACATCATCTTGGCGAGCTTCTCCAATTAAAGTGCACGGAAAGAAGGGGGATAACGGCTACAAGAGCTAGAAAACAATCACAGACACACAGTGATCCTTTGCCTATCCAGTAATGACGCAGTGTAGTTCGCTGTATAGTGCGCCGAGTGCAGCCTTGAGCCCGGAGATCACAGAGATGCCTGCAGTCTCTCAGACGCACTTATCTGTCTACTGTTTCCCACTGCTGGGGATGAGAGAGGCTCTTACACCTGAGCGCCTCAGATCTCGTCAAGCCCGTGCTCGGCTGCTCTCGCGAGACATAAACTGCCAGAACAGTGAACAGGCTGACAGATAAAAACTGCTCACAGGGCAGGCAATAACATCTGGAGACTGGATGCCTGCGTTTTTTAAGGGCTCACTCCTCTCCTTCCAGCCACAGAACCTCGCCGTTCCCAGTGCCTGTAGGCCTTATCTTTTAACTGGAGGCCGAATAACATTGACTTGATGCCGCTGATTGAGCATCTGTCTATTTTAGGCTGGACGTCTGATTTCAGAAAGTTGTTTCCAATCGAGTATTAGGGAAAATATACACACAAAAACACGAGGTCTATATTTAATATGAAATTAATAAATAAGCGATTTTAAGCTTGTAGGCATCGGTATAGACATATTAAACAATTTTAATAATGTATTTTTTATTGTACAAGTTGTATGGTTTTCCAGTAGTTCTTGGCCCACAGTCCCATTTCTCATATTAACCCTTGGAAATACTGACACCGCCCCCTTTATCATTAGAGCCCATCATCGCCAGATGAGCACTAAACAAATTGATTTAATACACCAGTGTAACCTTGTACACAGTCTTTACCTAAATTAATTAATCCCAATGAATTAACACTTCATTTATTCAAACCACAACGGCTCCCCAATTAAAATTTCATGCAGCGATTAGAGGTATGTGAAATATACACGATATCGTTAAATTTGCATAATAAATAAGGCGCTTTCTGCGCCAATGGATTTAGTGTGCGTGGGGTCTCTAATGTGCGTCATTACAGGCAGCATGCTTTGCAGTGTTGGTTCCACTTTCAGTGGCGACAATTACTCGTTTAATGTGTTGCAAAATTACCAGCAAAAATAGAAAAAATATGGACAATGTGAGAAAAAACAAATGTAACTGGTACACAACATATTAATCCCCAATGCCAGTGATGAGTTATTGGACCAGGCAATGCAAACCATAAATACAGAAAGGCAAAATTAATTTTCATAATTTTTTGATTATTTAATGCATTCCCGTTTCATTTCCTAATATACATTACAATTTCTAATTCAGCAACTTTTAATGACAGTCATATTCACCTGTCTTCAGTATTACAAGCCATAGTAGTAGAATACAGAAAACAAGGCTGAAGGTATACTTGGAAAATGTCTCAGCCCCAACTACAGTAGAACAAAACAGCATGGGTTAGGACTACAATGCACACTGATCACCAGGCTGCACATCACAAATGAGGCCTACAAGCACATTGCACAAAAACTATGACATTCCTATCTTGTTTTAGCTTAATTCTTGTAATATTACAACAGACAAATAACAATAAGTTACATCCTAGCATCACACAATGACCATAACACTGTACCAAGAGAAGTGCACCAGGAACACACGTTTGTTTTGCCATTTTTCACATGAGTTTTGAATGTTTCGTGGGACTGCTTATGGTAAAGGGACTGTGGGACTTTCTCTTTATTGGCTGACTGCTGTTCAGCGTGTGTCTGTCTCTTGTTGTGTTCACAGGCTGACCAGCAGTGTGGCCAGAGGAGGAAGAGGAGGGGTTTACAAGATCATGATCTTGGCTTGCTGGAAAGCCAGAGGGACCGGCCTTATTCTCATCCGAAGGATCAAACAGCAAATCAAAAGATAGCTCTTCGGTTTGAGAGGCCCCTCCACAGACGCCACTCTTCCTACCAGAGACTAATGCAGCACAACCTTCTTCTGCTGAACCTTTTGGAGCTTCTTTGTCGTTCAAGATGCTCTCCTTATTGTCACAAGGTTGGTGGTTGTTATGTTTGTTGTGCATCACTGGTTTACCAGCAAGGCTTGACAAGGCATCAGGGCATGTTTGAGGCTCTGGAACTAGGGTGTTGTCCATATCTGTGGAAAGACAGGAATCAACAGAGAGCCCTGGACTACAGGAACTCTCACCCTCCAGCATCATGGAGTCCAACTCTGAGATTTTGTTCATGTAGGCTACATCCATACAGGCCTCACTGGACATTTGGAAACTATCTGACTCATCAGCCACAAAATTAGTGGATCCCTTGATAGAGCTTCCTTTACTTGAACCTGTACATGACTGGTCAGAGTTGGATTTGTCCCAGCCTGCCCAGAAGACAGACTTTGAGGGCTCCAAGTCATTTGGAGGCAAGCCTTTGGGGAATTTCTCAACATCGTTGAATTGGTTCTCCAGTGTGGTACTGCTCTTATCAGGACTGGGAACCTCTTCAAAATCAAGCCTCCTTAGATAAGACCCAGGTTTAAATGCAACTTTCTTCTCACGGATGCCTGGGCTTCTCAGAGTCAGGGAGCGGAAAGCAGATGATGGAGTACTGGGCAAAAAGTCAGAGGAGGTGCCTTCCGAGGCCTCGTTTTTCTGCTTTCCTGTCAGATTTTTACTGAAATCTTTGTCATCTGCGGATGGCATCAACATCAAACTGTGATTTCTAGAAAATGTCCCACATTCTGCCTCTGGATTGCTGCAGATCAACTTCCTCTCATTGTCACTCAAGCTTCTCATCATCATGTTGACTTTCTGCTGCTGTGTGAGAGTTTCCTTCACAGCCTTGCAACTCCCACACGCTTCCTGCACTTCAAGAGATTTCTTCTCAGACACCCTGATCCGACTCTCCAGCTCATCAATGTACTGGTCACTGCGCTCAAGGGCCCTTTTCAAGTGGTCCACATCGCGCTGATACTGCTGAATTTTAGCTTCCAGTGCTGCGACTGTGTATCGGCCAAACCTGGGGACAGATCATTTAGTATTTAATCTAGAACAAAAAATTCAACACACCTTTTTTTTTTTTTTCTTTTTTTTTTAAATCTTTGAAATGTTGAATGTAGTCTTTTTTTTTTTTTTAAATCAAATGTAGAAAGTCAACAAAAACAGATATAAATAAAAACAACCTTACATTTTTCTTTTGGGGAGAAAAAGATTGTAAATGGCGATTTCACAGAAAAAAGGGCATCTACAGTATGTGACATAGGAGTGACTAATGTCAGCCTGGCTCTGGCTATAACACGAGTCAAAAACTCACTATTCAACATGCAAATCCTCATTATTAAAACAGAAGTAATCATTTTAAAATCTATAATAACAACCCAGTAAGCCAAGAGCACATCATTAACTAGAAGAGGCTCAGCAGCAAGAGTGGCTTAGTCTTACGGCATCGACTAATGGCAGCAGTTGAGTATTACAATGAGAGAAAACCAAGGTGCCTCAATTACAAAATTGACATAAATAATATTCTTATCTTAATTGTGACTTAAGAAACCCACAAAGGTAATTATTTACAAAACTTTGCATTGATTTGAAAGTGATCGTATCTTTAATCAAACTCCAGGCTTGGCAGATGTGAGCTCCTTGGTGGTTATGGAGAAGTACTACAGTTTAGGATGCATATGTGCTCAAGCACTTCTGTCTGACTGCGCCACCTTTATACTGCAGCAGCAACTCACACCCAAGCTGCATGCTGGGCTCCGTTTCTCAACCTACTATTTAGTCAATGGAGCAATGCGTGTTGCCCGTCTTCAGTCTCCTCTGATCTGGTCTTGCCTTCCAAAATGTTTCCTCATCTCATTTGTGCCATAGCTACTCCTTCTTACACAAACAGAGCTGCCATCACAGTTCGAGTTGATCTGAGCTGGATTCCAAATTGAGTTATTTAAACCTGCTTATGCAAGTGTGATTTTTTTGTGTGTGATTTTAAGACTATGCTCAAGTATAAACCTAAGGAGATTCTTAGATAATGAGGGCAAAGGTTATAGATGATACTTACTTCTGAGGAGATCTGCTCGCAACCTCTGCTTTCAGTCTCATGTTTTCTTGCACAAGGTCGACATTTTGAGACCGCAATGTCTTATTTGCCTGAAGATGGTAAAGTAAACATTATCAAAATATTTCCATTATTCAAAAAAAAAAAAAAAAAAAGCAGCAAGTTACATTATATGGACAAAAGTACTGGGCCACACCTGTTAATCTCCATCTAATCTAATTCAAGTATTTTCAGTCCCATTGCCAGAGGTATATTTTTAAAAATACATAAAACAATAAAGCACCTGCCCATGCAGTCTGCCTTTACAAACATTTGTGGGGAGAGCAAAAAAATAAAAATAAATCTTAAAAAATTGAATTTGAGCGTGATACCGTAATAGGATGCCACCACTGCAGGAAATCAGTTTGTGAAATTTCTTATTTCCTACATATACAATTGGCACAAAATTTGTTTGATGTCGATTTCAATGGCTGAGCAGCTCCCACAGGTGTAATATGTAGGTGGTACAGAATTTTTGTCCATATATTGTGTGGTAAAACAAGTAATTGAGCGCAATATACTTTGAAGCGACATCCATTTAGCTTTTCTTGGAATACAAGAATCAAGCAGGTAAAAAAAAAAAAATACTGCCAGAATGCATTTCCTTATATAAAGTAATAAATCGGAATAATTACATGCAATTAACATGTCTACTTTCAACTGTTTCATTAAAGCACTCTTTAGACAACTAGAATACGGAACAGTGAACTAACTGCATCTATCAGAAAACAGTGAATCCCTGCTTTAAGGGTAAATTTACTGAAACCTGTAATGTCCTAAATGTTACAGGCTGCATACCTCTTTAAGCTTATCCATGTCTTTCTTTACTTTATCACAGACATCTGTGGCTGCTCGCAGCTTGTTTGTCCACTCCTCCAGGACAAATGGAGCGACCCTTTGTTCATCCAGTTGCACTGTATCAATGCTGCAGGGATCCAAAGCAGTTTTCAGTTGCTCCTCCAGGCTTTGATTTTTGGTTTTCAGCTCCTCGTTTTCTCTCATGAGCCCTTCAATTTCCTCCTGTTAGAGAGAATTAAAAAACAAATAAATAACTGAAAACATCATTTGGAAATAATCATATCGAGTGAGATACTAATACAGCTGTGATTATACTTTTAACTCTTTTTTTCTAAACGGTTGTAAATAATAAACATAGGAAAGCATACTAAACATAACAGAGCATGTAAAACCAATACCTCATACTCGCGTAAAAGTAATTCCCCTCTGGTTTTTCTGAGACATTTTCTCACATTAGGACTATCACTGTGATCACCCTCATTTGTTCCTCCTGTAACACAAGCACACAAGTACAGTAAATGATTAACACAATAGACCACAAAACACATTTAAGTAATGTTCCAAGTAACATCAGCTGGCTTTTATGTGGCTTCGTTGTTACCTTAGCACAACATTACAGTAATAAAGAGGCAAGCGTAAAACTGAAGAACATTCAAGGCTTGAGGTGCTGCCATTTAAAATGCAGGCAAATTTAAAGTGCATGGGGAAATTGTGACTGATTTTCACAAGAGAAGACCATCATTTGTAACATTCCTTTTAGTAATTTGGTCACATTTTCTCTTTTTAGCACAAACATTGTTTGTTTTTAAAATGTATTTACCAAACAAACAACAAAACAAGACCAAATGGGGTTAAAGTTATGGAAATCTCTACAATGATTTCTCTCTTTATTTTAATCTTGTCACACGTTCCTGTCTCACGTCTTTATGGTATAGTTTCAACAAGGTGCTGGAAATATTCCTCTGAGATTTTGGTCCATGTTGACATGATAGCATTACACAGTTGCTGCAGGTTTGTTAACTGAACATCCATAATGTTAATCTCCCATTCCACCACTTCCCAAAGGTGCTCTACTGGATTAAGATCTGGAGACTGTGAAGGCCATTTAAGTACAGTGAACTCATTGTCATGTTTGAGAAATCAGTCTGAGCTTTATGATATGGTGTGTTATCCTGCTGAAAGCAGCCACCAGAAGATGAGTACTCTGAGTACTCAAAGTGGTGCACTTATCAGCAAAAACACTCAGGTAAGGCTGTGATGCTTAAACAATTCTCAGCTGATACTAGGGGAGTCAAAGTGTGCCACGAAAATATCCTCTGTGCATTTACACCAACAGCAGCCTGAAAACAGTTTATTCAAGGCAGGATGGATCTATTCATGTTGTTTTCACCAAAATCTGACCCTACCATCTAAATATCAAAGCAGAAGACTCGAGACTCGGCCAACAATTTCCCAGTCTTCTGCTGTCCCGCTGTGGTGAGCCCATATCAATTGTTGCTTCAGTTTCTTGTTCACAGCTGATAGGAGCGGCACCTGGTGTTTCATCCGTTTCAAGGTGGGACTTGTGCATTCAGAGATGCTCTTCTTCATACCTTAGTTGTAGCAGGTGGTTATTTGAGTTACTATTGCTTTCTTGTCAACTCTAAGCAGTCTGGTAATTTTCATCTGATCTCTTGCATCATTATGGCATTTTCACCCAGGGAACTGTCACTCACTGGATATTTTCTGTTTTTCAGACCATTCTCTATAAACCCTAGAGATGTTTGCGTGGGAAACTTCCAGCAACCATGTCACATTTAAAGTCACTTAAATTACATTTCTTCCCCATTCTGATGCTCTATTTGAACTTCACCAGGTTCACTTGACCATATCTGTGAGTCTAAATGGATTGTGTTGCTCTCATGTGACTGACTGATTGGATATATGCATCAACAAGTGAATCTAATCAAGTGGCCAGTGACTGATATTAAAATTCCAGCAGTACAGGTGAAACAACTGCAATAAAAAGTCAACAAAAAGGTTGTTTTGCAAGAAACAGATCCGTGAATGACTGAAACAATCAAGTCTGAATCAATTTTTCGGGGCTAAGCTTAGCTATATGTCTGTATGTCAGTGAGTACTGTCTGGTATTGTTACAACGAAACCCAAACTGATCTGCTGCCAACAAAAATAGAGAGAAAATGCTCGAAAACAACAGGGTTGCATGATTAAAACTAAATACATAAAAATCATATATTTAAATATGCATCACACAAGTTCAAATGAAACGTAAAACATTTATTTTTCAGTACAACTGTCTTAGATATATCACCTCATGCTACCTTTGCCCACATAAACTGTAGCCAGTTTGTTTTGTGGATAAGGGAATACAGTTTTACAGACTGAAGACAAGCCTGCAGTAAGAAAATCAACAGTTTTCCAATAAGCATTTGGAAAGGATGGCCCCCCCAGCCCCTGTCAAACGCTTAAACACTGCAAACAACACAAGAGTTCATACACCAGTCATTTTTATGCTGACTTACTCTAAAGCTGCAACAAGCAATCTCACTAAATATGATCCAACCTGCTTTATTAACTGAAATCGTCAACTTGGGGATATTACTAACAAAACAAACGTCACGGCTCATAGAAAGTTGCCTGCAAAACTTGAAGCCGTGCTTTGTTGGGAGCACAATGAAAATAAGACTCAGCTGTGAGATGCTGCAGGCAGGCAGATCACCTCTTCTCTTCTGCTTCAAGCCTGCTTTCCTTTGTTTGCCCGCAACTACTCACCGATGATTTCCCTGCAGGGGTTCTCTGCTGTGATGGGGACTCTGCAGGTGGGACACTGGTTAGCTTTCTTTAACCACATTTCCATGCAGGATGAACAGAACACGTGGTGGTTGGAACAAATAACCGGCTGCCTAACCTGCACCGAGAAAAACACGAGCAAATTAACCCACTAGCACAACCAAACACAACAAACAACGGTCACCTCCGATTAACTCATGTAGGAAACAGTTTGCTGAGTTTGTTTAACAAACGAAAGGCGCTAACGAGGGGGTTAAAAAAAAATCGAACGACACTTACCTTTCCGAGGCATATCTGGCAGGAAATTGGCAGAGTGAGCGAGAGGGTAGATGCCTGGTAGTTCAGAGCCATTTTTCATGAACGTACAGGTCATATAGCTCACTTCCCTGAAAAGGTACAAATCTCCCACCAAACCGCTGCGTCGCGCGCCGAGCCGCACAGCTACGGAAAGCCACAGGGGTCAAAAGGCGGTTCTTCGCGAAACAGGTAACAGTTGACCTTCACCCGTAATTTTATAATATTAAAATTATGTCTTCTTCACTGGGTTTCACAGTGAAGAAGACATACACAAGTATCTTGCTTTAATGTATTCTAG
This sequence comes from Oreochromis aureus, assembly GCF_013358895.1. Taxonomy (NCBI): domain Eukaryota; kingdom Metazoa; phylum Chordata; class Actinopteri; order Cichliformes; family Cichlidae; genus Oreochromis; species Oreochromis aureus. Next base: position 16,167,504 of record NC_052942.1, on the reverse strand, counting down.
TCACGGCTAAACCGGGGCACAGTAGCTTTATCACTTGCCAGTTATTTTAAACCGGAAATAGAAAAGCGTTAGAAGTCATGTGGACTCTACTTGATAAATGTACGTCCACTTTCATATCTTTGTTTATTCCCTGCCAGCTGCTGTGTAAAACAACTTTGCTTCTTTGCTTGTGATGCTGTGCTGCATACAATAATTTTATTAAATGTAGCACAATATTCCAGTAATTGGTCATGGCGATAAAACCAGACATTACAGCTGTCTGTGGTTCATTCTGTATTGTATATACATACTGTAAACATTTTTTTTAAGTATTTTCCTTCTCCTGACTTTATTTTGCATATTTGTCATCCTTACATGTTTAGATTATCAGAGAGGTTTTAATATCAGACAAACATAAACTGAGTTAATACAAAATGCAGTTTTAATTGATGAGTTATTAAGGGAAAAAAGCTATCCAAACCTACTTGCCACTGTGTGAAAAATTAACTCCCTGCTATCATAAAGTAACTGTGATTAACCATTTTTTTGAAACATGTTTGAGTTCAGTTTCACTAGCCACTGCCAGGCCTGAATGCTGCCAGACCTGTTAAATACATCACTTAAATGAAACCTGTCTGACAAAGTTGACCATAAAGGCTCAGACAAAGGCTCATCTCACAGTATCCAAAAACATCTTGATGATCCCCAAGACATCTGGGATAATATTTGAACTGACAAGACAACAGTTGGAAGTTTGAAAGGTCTTATGCCATTAATTGTGGCATAAAACTAACACAGCATTTCATAAAGAGAACATCATATCAACAGTCTGCCTGACATGGTGGTGGTAGTGTCATGGTCTGGGACTGCTTCCAGTTCCATTGATGAAACCATGAATTCGGCTCTCTATCAAAAAAACTACAAAGAGAATGTCCATCCATCAGTTCACACCCTGAAGCTCAAGTTCACTTGGACAGTGATCTAAAACGCAACCAGGAGATTGACCTCTGAATAGCTTTAAAAGAAGGTTTGGAGTGAGCTAATAAAAGTCTGGACCCAAATCAGATTGAGACGCTTTGACAGGTCCTTCATGCTTGAAAACCCTCCAGTGTGTTTGAATTAAAATAATTCTGCAAAGAAGAGTGGGCCAAAATTCCTCCACAGTGATGTGAAAGCCTCATTTACAGCTATTGCAGAGGCTTAATTGCAGTTCTAGCCGCCAAGGGTGACACAATCAGTTATTAGGTTTCAGGGGGAAATACTTTTTCACACAGAGGTAAGTTTGGATAATTTTTTTTCCTTAATAAATAAAGTCATAGTTTAAAAACTATGATTTTTTATTTTTTACTCAGGTTATATTTGTCTGATATTAAAATCTGTTCAGTAACAAAAAGAAATAAAAAGAAATCAGGAAAGTGGCAAATGCGTTTTCACAGCTGTGTATACAAGATGGATGTGCCTTCCTGGCCTGAAAGATGAAACCATGGTTTAATAGCCTTAAACCAGTGTTCTTTGTTGTGGCAATAAGGAGACCTCTCGTCAGGTTTGAAAACGAAGTCCAGTTGTACTAAAGTCTGTGGGAAAATGACAGTTTGGGTTCTCATGTCTGTGACCCCAGTAAACACTTTCAATCTCTAGTTTCAGGTCTTATTAAATACATTATTTACACTTTTTAAAATATGTTCCCCATTAGAGCCATGAGGCCTATTGCTAAGTTGAGAGCAATCTGCTGGTGCCTTGATACAGTATCTTTTCTTCACATAACAGTTTGTTTAAAGAATTTTTTTAAGGTTGTACTTTATTAATTCCTTCTTTAGTTTGACATCATGGAAACCATGAAAAAAATGCAAAATTTATTTTTTTAAACATATTACAGAACATGTTTTTACAAATGTTTGTAAGAACTCACTGTGGAGACCTCCAGCAATGAGTCCTAATGGCTTTAGACCTAACAGAAATGCATTGATTATTGGTGCTCCAAATACAGAGCTCATTTAAGCAAGCTTGTATGTGTTGAGGATCCGCTGATGATTACAACAACAATAATTAACTTTTTTCACATAATATAGGTCTTCTGTCTGAATTAATACATTGGGGTTATCATTAATAATTTGTTGGGAAAGCAAAACCAATTAAACATATCAATATTTTTCCAAATATAGTTTGCAAACATGATTTCCTATTTTCAAGTTTACTATGTTGTATTTGGAAAAGTTGCACATCACTGCATTTTGCAATGCAAATATGACCACGTGCACATATGATGCAAACTACAACATTTTCCTTCACAGAATACACTGCTGGATTTGATGGGCAAGGCAGCTGTATTCCCTATAAAAATCTATAAAGCTACCTTTCATCTAGGGGAATGCTGAAATTTTGGGTGTAATTTGCATGTCACAGATTATACTGGTAAATTATTTTAAAAATGAACCTCGAAAATAAAGTCCTGAAAGACGCTTCAGTGGTTCAGTGTAATAAAAAACAATGTAATAATAAAATATTAACTTTTCAGATACACAGCAGCACAAACGCTTTCTATTTGGGTTACACTGTAAACAAATATAGCTGTTCTCTAGTAAACTCACTACACAATGAACTTCTGGCAAAACTTGAAGTAAAGAATGACTTACTAGGTAGAAATTATTAAGAAAATCGGTCACTATAGGTCAATACACTCCCAGTAACAACAAGATATTTAGCTTCGGATTTCCATCTTTATAGTTTTTATAAAATGATAATTCACAGTAACGTACAAAAAAGGAAAAAAATGAATGACAGAAACTAACGGCAAATTGAAAATCTCTTAAATAGATGCAACAAATAGCTCATTCATTCAGTTAGAAAACAATTGCATTGCAATATTTTGTGAAGCCTAAATGATCTAATTTGTAAATAACAATACAGAGTGACCGAATATTAGCATAATTTCCACTACAAGTATTTCAAATTACATCTGCCCCACAGCTTAGCCCCCCAAAGCCATTACTCATATCTAAACCAACATGTCCTGTGCACATTGTATCTTAAGCCAGGACATCTTCTCAAGATCTAATATGATTAGAATTGACTGACTTCAAAATAACCTTGTACACTGATCCCAGTTTGAAAACATCACCAGTACTTGTTTGATTGTTTTTAGTGGTCTATTAAGTGGATCACAGGCTTCCATGTGTTCTCACTCATTTTTCATACCACCAGAGAACATTTGGAGTAAATGTACGTGATGAATATGTTTAAGTTAAATCAGTTAGAGAGCGACATCAGTGTAGAATCAATTTAAATGCCATTATTCAATGTTACTCTTCATTATCCCTAAACAATGAGAATATTTTAATGTATACAGACTTCTGAAAGAGAAGCAGCAGGAACATATTCAAATATTTTTAGTAACTGTATCCGATTGGACTGAAAAAAACCCCAGTGTGGATGTTATGTGCAAGCTTTCATATAATTCTATATTAATCCCAGTATTGAAAACAACTTCAAAGTACGCCTTACACACAAGATGCTGTCAGAGGCACTTTCCAGTGTGCCACAGCAAACCTGCAAAACTGTAAAAGAAGTGGTTAATGAATTTACTTCAGGGCAACTTGTCCTAAAATAACCAATATCAGGCCAAAATGAAAGAAATACCCATTGTCCCACTGCGATTGCTTTGCTTTGCAACAGGCCGGTCATTAATTGGTGACAGTCAATTAATCACAGCCGGCACAGACGGCTGCATCTATTGATCTTGTCCCAGCACTTATTTTTCATCCCTAAATGACACCGATTGCCATATTTGACCAGCATGTGTAATGGACAGTGAAGAACCAATGACCCAAGTGTCATTCTTGTCACTGGTCGGGATCTCGATCCCCTCCCCCATCTCTGGCAAATAGCATCTTTACCATTTAGCTGGGAAAGGTTTAGACTGCCCTAAGAGCACAGCAGCGACACAGTGTGCTCTGGTGCTCAGATGACCTTTTCTGTTTAAGGCTTAATCTCTGACAAATGCTTGCTTTAATTAGCCTGATACCCCCTGCCTAGACTGCCTCCCCACTCTCCCTCTCTCGCTCGGCATGTAGTGTTCTGCTTTTCTCTCTCTCTTTTCAGTTTGACTTTTGGAAATCCTCAAACTCTCATCGGTGTGATTTATATTAAAGTCAACTGACAACCATGGAGCCTGAGGTAAATGAGATAATACATTTAAAAAAGCTGAAAAACCTGCCCATTGTGTATCGCTATTTTATTGGAAAAAAAATTAAGTATCTTTTTTCAACACATAATTGTAATCATGGGATTTCAGGATGTCTTCCAGCACATTATTCAGCACACTCTAGTTTGTTTAGCACAATAATACAAATAAGTGCACATAATGAATATCTAGGACTTGAATTTGAAAGTGTGTCCACAGAACAAAGCACAGGGAAAGAGGTAGGTCAGGATTTGTTGGAGTAAAGATTAGCCAGGGCACATTAGGAGGCTTAAGATAACACACAACAGCAACCTGCATGCCTCATCTATCGATCAGGCTCTATCAGAGACGGGGAGTGTGTGTATGTGTGCAAATTCAAGAAAATGCCAGATGGTTTATGCTTTCAACAATCGTAAAGTACTTGAAAGTACCCCTAAGTGATGTCATAATTTAATAGAGAAATTGTGTAATATTTGTAGAAAGTAAATATGTCAATTGCACAAGAAGAAGCCGATGCAGAGTCTTCTGAAATTTGATTGTCTAGATTAAACTGGGCAAATGTTGCTGAACTGTTTATAATACTGTTGAAATCAAATCCTCTCACAGCCTCTGCTTCACCCAGAGACTCCACAAGAACATGCATCCTTTCCACTGCAGGAGCAAACACAAGAAAAAGAGATGCATGGCTACAAATCCCTGTTTTATTGGAAAGGGGCCTAATTATTAGGATGTAAGTCAGGCTGTGACTGGAGGGCCGTCTCCTTGATGCGGGCCCGGTTTATATTTATCCCCTTCTCTGCAGCTACAGCAGCAGTGCCACCATCACTACCAGCAGTGTGTGGCGCTTTTATTACATCGCCCACAGGCAGGTTCAGCCCTGTCACAGTCACACACATTCAAGCATACACTCACACACACACACGCACACACAGCCTGCAGGACCGGCAGCCAGTTGAGTCCCCTCCACAGCAGAGTTGCCCTGCATCCCCATGCAGAGCCCCACATGGGCCCATGGGACAGTGGAGGGAGGGAGCGGGTATTATGGTAATACTATGGCCTGCTGCTCCCTTCCCCTCTCCTGCAGCACAGCTGGGAAAGACCATCATTACAAGTATTGTAGCAATCTGTTTAAGAGGGACACATTGGAGAGATTGGGTGACAGAGAGAGGATGAGTGCTGCATACATAGATCACATAAAATATGATTTAAATGTGTGTGAGGGGACCAGGAATAAAATGCAAAACTTGTTATGAACACCTTATATCAAGTCTACTGTCAGAATGGCCAGCTGTAAATCTCTATTTTCCCCTTTTTTACTTTTTTATTTTATTAAAGGTTTCTCGTGTTGAGCTGGTCATATCTCAAGATAGGGGGCCTGTGGCACATAAGGAATAAATAGGACATAAAGTACTTGAATCTCTAATGCCTCATATAGCTTTACCAATCCATATTGTAGTGTGTCACAAGCTGGAAATCCATTAGAAAACGTCTGAAATCAAACAGCCCTGAAATGGTGCGACCGCACTGCTGTTAGGGTCAAATTACCCTGATTTCATGTACAAATTCACTAACCAATTATTTAAGGACACAAATTGAGTACAGGAGGTATTCCTGTGTGAAGGTAACCCCTTACATCGCATATCTCACCGTATCAGTTTGAATAGCAATAGGTTAATGATTATATATCAAGGACGTCTGATCAGAATAAACAGCCTACTCCACTATTCTGGGAGAAGATTAGACCTTTGACAGAGCAGTCACTCACTGTCGGATTAGGCTGCTCAAAGCCATTCATCTACTTGTCTTGTTTTGGAGCAAAAAAGAGCAGGCTGTGAGTCAGAGCCTTCCACAGACTCCATCATCCTCACAGCATTTTTAGGAAACAGAGATATCCATTACATCCTCTTTCTCCCCCCTCCACCCTTCTTCTTCCTCCTGCCCTCCTTCTCGTTCTATTTCCAGCTCAGTTTTGAACAGAAAGTTCGATTGATAAAGCGCAGAATCTATAAGCGCACGCACAGAGGTGAAGGGTTATTGAATATTCTGAAGACGAACTATTAAAAATGCATATTATCTCATTATTCCTGCTGCCAAATAACTCGAAACTGTATATGCCAGAAGATGGAAAATGGCTCTCCTCGTCTTCTTTTCTTGACCTGACAGAGGGCGCATGAAGAGGAGAGAAGGGAGGGAGCAGAATGGTCTTTTGAAAACTGCTTCACTGCACTAATGTTCCTGAAACCTGAGCTCTTATTGGATCTGAAGGGCATTATAAGACAAGGCATCCTCCACCCTCTACCCCTGTTTAAAGGTGAGGATTAAAGGTGAGTGTATTACTGACTTCCTCACAGCAGCAGTTGGTGAGAACGCGCTGTTTATTGGTGATGTCACGTTATTTTCTTTTGTAAAAGCAGCCACTGAGAGGGCTGGTGAAATAATGTTCAGAAAAGACATTTGTCAGCACTTACCCTCCCCCTGCGCCTCACTCTTACCACACACACACACACACACACACACATTAACATACTCTCTCTCGCATGTGCACATACACACACACACACCAGGAGGCCTTATTAATTATTTGTAGCCACTTGACTTCATATTGTGCTTCCAGTGGCTTGGTCAAAGATTATAATTACCACTTCCCTGTTTGTATCATTTTCCATCTCCTGTGCTTTTAGTGCAGTATTACTTCTCTTGTCCCCCTCTCTCTCCCTCTCTTCCTCCCTCTCTCCCCGTATACACAAGACCAAAAGTGCAGGCACATCATTTATTGATAAGACAAAAAGAATGTAATGAAATTATCAATGTTCTTGAATTAATTATGAACATGATTAAGAAAGCTAAAATCTCAGGAGCCAGTCTCTCATTACCCATTCACTCTTAGGGATTGCTTTCATTCAGGGAAGGAGAGGCGAAAAAGCCTTCCAGCAGAGCCCACTCCGGCTCAGCTCTTCTCCCCGTGTGCCTGTCCCCTTGTCTCTGCTTGCCAGGCCAGTTGACCAACCCTCACAAACTAGCCACCGGCCCGCCTGGACAGCTCTCTCGCACCCAGGCTTGTTACTGTGAGGTAGTCAGACGCAGCTAGCTGCCTCGTGGCCTCTGACATTTGCGTGGAGGACAAAAAAAAAAAAAAAAAAAGGAGGATGTGCTCAACTTTCCTCTCCTACACCTGCGATCACGCTCTGGGGTCTCGAGGTAAGTGAAACTTTTATCATTAACTTAAACGGTTTAAGTTTAATCAGTTGTAGCTGTGTTTTCCACACTGTCTATGTGTCTATTAACTGCTACAAGAAATAACTTTCACTATATCATATCAGTCAGAGTGAGTGCTTTCTTCATCTTAATTTACAGGGAAAATTAGAACAACATAACTATATTGCTAACTAAAAAAAATGCATTATGCTTTACTTTCAGCAGACTGATTAAAGTGTTTGAATACAAAAACTGAATTTGTGGTAAAAACAGACCTCTGTAACACAATGGTAAAATAGACATAATAATGCATATTGGATATTACAAGTTAAATGAAGAATTGAATCTTTTACTGATGCAGTCCGTTCATTTGTTTCTGTTTGATTTTGTCACACCAGTGTTAGAGTGGCAGTGTGTAACTCCTTCTGCAGTGATTTAATTTAAGAGCTGTCTATTTCCACCGTGCAGTTTATGGTTGATATGAAGTGAACTGCTCTACCTCTATCACACAACTATGAGCCCGAATAAATATGAGATCCTGCTGACAAAAACAAAATGTAGTACATGTAATTTTGACCTTTTAAATAATCAAATGTATTTGCAATGATGCATTTGTGATTACGTTTGTAGAGCATGCCCACTTTGTATCAATGAGTGTAATTTCTCATGATGTTTAACTCATTTCAGCAGCTATTTATCCATTTATATTCAGTGAGAGCAACAGAAATGCTCAGCGAGAGCTACGTATATTTGGTTCGCTCGAGCTTTCTTTTGCTCTGTCACAGGGGACAGTATATGGGGCAATACTCCCCAAAGTATTGGGAGTTTCAAACAAAGTCTCTCTTTTCTGTCTTTCTAGCTTTCACTACATGTGCACACTCTCACACACTCTCAACTACAACCCTGCACACACACACACACACACACACACACACACACACACTTAACCATACTGTAGATATAGAATGATAAACCTAAGCCTTTTTTTTTACTCACACCACAGTCCAAATAGAAATCAGACAAACCTACATATGGAAACGCCACAGTATATTCACACTAATGTGCACACAGTTTATTCATCTCACAATGATTCGTGTTATTTTATGACACTCTGAAGTTAACCATTAAGTGATAACCAATTTAAGGTGAAATACAAGAGATATTCAGGCTTATACTTTTTACTGACAGCGAGAGCTTTGTGTGAAATTCAAAAAATATTGCTAAAGTGAGATATGTAGAGCATTCCTTTTTTCTTTCTCGAGAATTATTATTATTCTTGACTTCTCCGTCAGAATTTTTTTTAAAAAGACTCACTTGAAGGAAACAAAGACAACAGAGAAAAGGAGAGAGATCTTAGGGGTTAATGGCAATCCTCCTGTCCTAGCGATTGATCCAAGTATTGGATCGCCCATAAAGCTGCAGTTACTGGATATTACCCGCTATCGGCCTGCAGTGATGGCCTGGATAAGAAGTGCTTACCAAAGAGGATGCTCCTTCAGGGCAGATACAGTTTCCCAGCCCTCTGGGAACAACAACCACATGCCTGCTGCTTGCTCAGGAACTTTCTTCCTCATTGAGTAAATCCAGGGCTCTTATCAAGTTACTGGCCTAGTGAACTGCTCAAAAAATGTTTAAACCTCCTTAGATTTTTGAGCTGTGTTGGGAAAGGGCAGTAATCAAAAGGTACCTGCGTTTCGTAGATAAGGGTGTTGATTGTTTGGTTTGGTTTTATGTCGGATGAAATGGGGGTTATCGCAGATTCAGATCTGAGCAGAATGCACTTTTGCTGATTTTTACTGGGTTCACTTGCAAAGTTGCTGAATTACCCATATCAGAACTGTATGTACTTAACAGAAAGTTTACTTTGTTTCATCCAGACATTGTTAATCGTCTTTAGTAATTATTTCAGTTGCTTTTAAAAAAAAAAGAAAAACCCTCAAATGGGCTTCAAGAAGCTTGTCCTCTGACTAGTCCTGTCTGTTGTAGTTTTCCTTGAGACTTGTATTGCGAGTAGCCGATTCCAGATCTGTGCCAAGGTGGGCAGCACTACCCATGAGCATCTGCTGTATGTCTCTCTGTGGTATTACCCATGAAGCACCTGGCTCACACCACACACCAGCAACCAGAGCCCAGATGGCAGCTAAGCAGGCTAATTATTTCAACACAAAACTCCACTGTCCCACACCGGCACTGTGGAGCCGCTTTGGCATTCTGCATCTCTGTCTCTAGATCTGCCGAAGAGCATGTCTGCCATGGAACTATAAAGATGTCAAGTGGGTAATAATAGTCATAGACAGGCCCCCACACAGTGCTTGGCATCCAGATGTAAGGTTGGTCATAAGTGGTCTCCTTTAGAGGAACAGAGGCATTTGGCAACGTTTGATAGTGCATTGTTTTTGCCCTCATTGCTCATTGATGCAAATTCATGCTCATAATATTCCAGAGTTGATAACAGCATAAGTTTTAGTCAGTCTTTTTTTTTTTTTAAATCCACTCATGAATATAAGCACCTGGAAAATGCTGACTCGGATTCTTAACAGTATTCGATCGCAGTGGAAGCAACAGTAGCCAATTGTTTTTCCCTCAAAACATGAGCACAATAAGAATCGTTTTGTGTATTTTCTTTTCAGCCACCAAATAACTGTGACATCTCCTTCAGCCTCCCTCTTCATACATTTATTTACGGTTATCCACTGTGTCCCCTGGTGGCCATAGAGAGGTGCTGTGACGTCTTCAGATGCCGACACCGACCCAAAATCATTCACTTACCTCCTCTGTAATGTTGCTGTATCATCTAGGACATACTGTGTCCTTGTTTCAATTACAGCAGCACTCCCAGCGCATGCACTACATCCTGTTTGTGTATGGCATGACAGGCTTAGCGCTGTCGATTCAATTTTCAAGAATCCACTGACACTTACAAGCTCTAAACTACTGCAGGTGTAGTGCACTGCAGGCTTTAACCAAATTACAGCTGGTCTGGTAATCAAGCTGTGTCAATGTCTTTATCTAACATCAGAGGCAGCAGTTTCGCTCTACATCCTCTCAGAGGTTGATGAAGTGTTGCCATTAGAGCACATCTCCTGCCTCTTCAGCCGCATCAGAGGAAGAATAGGTTGTGCTAGATAAAGCTGTCACTTAGAACAAGGTGCAGCGGCCACAGTGATAACCTACTGACTCCATCATTACAAACTCCACTCTCTAGTGGGAGGATGGCCAATATCTTTATCTACTGGTTCTTGTTGGAGAACTATATTGCTGCCTGTAGCTATTGTGTTTTGTATTTTATAGACATGAAGAATATGGATTGACATGCAAAATAAGTAAATTAGGAGAGCGGTTAAGCTACTAGGCATCTTCCACATCGTCCTCATCCCACATTATTTATTGGAAACATTAGAACTTCCTGCTAACTCTGTGCTGTGTGCTTTTTCTTATGTTTTCCAGTGTTTGAGAACTGAAATATTTATAAATGTCCAGCACAATAAAATATTTTACTATCTTCTATAATGGTTAATAAGATGTAGATATCTAGAGTTGGTTGTCAGAGAAGTCAGAACATTTACATTCAAATAAATACATTTATTGCGATGTCCAGCCACTAATTACAGTTTTTTACGTGGAAAGGAAATTGCTAAACTATTTTGTAGACTCAAACTCAGAGGCAAATTAGCTGAAGTAAAGCAATAAAGACTCTAATTTGTCCCAGTACAGTTCTATCTCATCCTTTCACCCCCCTCCTCCTCTTTCCCTCTCCCTAAAGTGTATCCCATCTGCTTTGGGGACTTCTCGCCAGCATGCGAGAGCAGGATAAGCACACCATTTTCCTGTCAATACTTTGCTATTAGCCTCTGCAGATCCATATATCACTGAGCTGTAGCGTATGAGCTGGTGTAGGTTGTGTTCTTCTTATCTGAATGGCCAAGGCTGGGGTTCTCCTCTCTGCCCTGCACTTTGATTTATCCAGTCAGTAGGTTAATGAGAGATAGCGGTTGGCCCTTTACTCTTACCCTGGGTGGTGGAGGGGCATGTGCATGTAGACCGGTAGGATAGAGTAAGAAAGGCACTACATAATGTATTGTAAGAGAGTTTCCAATAGCAATTGAACAGTGGAAAGAAAATGTATGTTAATGCTTGGAAATAGCTAGTTTTCTAATTTAACTTTTGTTCAGATTAAACTAGTTTTACTTTAATCTTAATAGCACACAAAGACAAACATCTTGTGTATCACTTAAAATGCTCATTGAAAAATTAAGTAAATTGCAAGAATCTGTGACTCAGATGTGTATTTTCCTTGCTCTATCTCATTTCTGCCATATTTATAAGTTATTCTTTGCCGTTAGCCTGTACTGCTTTAGTCTCACTGAGCATTCTGTTATTTAATTCATTTGGGCTTGTTCAAGTCCAAGATCCAAACTTTTAACCCTTTTTTTATTTAACAAAAGCCTAAATCAAGAGAAAAATAAATGCTATAAACGATTCAGTTGTTTTGTTTATTTGTTTGCTTTTTGTTTTGTTTTTTTTATATACCATTTGTATTAACAGTTGGTTGGCTGGTTTGTTTGTTCGTTCATTCATTGGTTAGTTGGTTTGTTGGAGTTTAGTGTCATTGGTTGGTTTGTTGGTTCATTCATTGGTCCAGTTGTTTGTTCATTTGCTCATTTGTTCGTGTGAATGGTCTGAAGGGGAGTTTAGTGAATAGGTAAGTGTACAAGTCAACTATGATATTTGTGTTGACAACCATGATGGTACCTGCTCACTTTAAATGCTGAAAAGAGTTAATGCAAACTATATCTATATAATGTAATAACTATATATGTTGTTTCAACAGCAGATATTGGTGCTGACAAGAGTGTGATCTATGGTGTAATTACAAGCCTCCTGCAGAGAAAGGAAAATTATGGGTCTCATGACAACACCGTCTGTGGCAGCTTACACCTTAACTTAAACGCTATATTTATTCATATTCATGGACAAGAGGAGTATGATAAGTAGTGAGTAATGATAAGAGGCCGACCCTAAAATGAGATGTGTTGCCTTTCAACACTTCCCTAGATATGTGAGTTGCATTGCCTGTTACATCAGTGAGTTTATGACCTGCAGATATTTGGCCTCAATCCAGTAAGAAACTGCCTAATGAGCAAGCTGTGTCAGTGTCTCTTACAGCTCCCTCTCAGCAGTCTGCCTGTACAGTTTGCAGTGTGTGTGTGTGTGTGTGTGTGTGTGTGTCTGTGTGTCTGTGTGTGTTTAAAAACAAGTGAAATTCTCTATGTTGAAGGCATTTAGCTGTGGGATAGAGGAGGAACTCGGGAACAAACACACACACACAAGCACAACAGGGGAAGACAAACCACTGCCAGATAAATGTCCTACTTAACTATTACAGAACATTTGAACAAGAAGACAAAACCCACCCCCCCACCCCAACACACACACACACACCTTACATGAAAATATTCAGCATATGGTTGTATGCTTCTAGCTTGTTTCCCAAGGCCAGTTTCCCAGCTGGCTCCCTGAGAGAACAGAAAAAAAAGGGGGAGAGAAACAAGGGCTCAAAAATACAGGACAAGTGAAAGAAAAAGGAAAGAAGGAGATGCACAAAAATAAGAAGAGCAAGAATGGAAAATGCGGGGGAAATGAGAAAAAGTAGCTGAAGGACTTGCATGTGCCTCCCATCCCTACTCAGCCTGTGACAGATGTATCACAGGTTCAGACTGTTAAGTACCTGATAATTGGTTTGCCTGTGAGGCATCAGTCATTACGGTTCTGTAGCAACTAACAAGGCCCTATAGGGGATGACAGCTTTTCTCTGTGATTTATACAAGGTCTGAGAAAAGTGGTCCTACACCCTCCCAGACCTTTGTTTTTGAACAGCATCCGAAGATCCTGAAAGTGTAAGAACTTCTAGCGTAAGAACTCTAAGTGACTGGCAGCATATCGTTGCACTTCAACTGTCAATATTGATCCTATGAAACAGCAGTTTACTCCAAAAGCTGTGGGTTATAAAATGTGGCTCAAACCGCATTTGCACACATTTTGAAGACCTGAACATGCCGTATTATTCCTACTCCTCAGTGGAGTGATTTGAAATGAATCGTTCTAGTTCAGGTCTTTGTAATGACCAATCCACAGGTATCTTAGTCACAGTTTGTTTAGAGTGGCACACAGGAGACAAGCGTGATATAGGTATTCTCAGTAATGCTGTTGCCATCAAACACGTCTCATTAATAAATCAGGGAATCGTTTCATGTCTGTCTGGCTGTTCTTTGACTGTCAGCTTCAGACTTTGATAAGACCAGAGTAAGTGCCGTGTTTAGTTTGAAGTTGTTCACATAAGCGGTGATCTTTTCAGTTTTCCCTGTTGCTAGGCGCCAGGCAGTTTTGTGACCTCATAGGCGATGTCACAAATCTCCACGTTGCCTAGCAATCCATGTGGAGCGTCATTATCTGTGATCTCACAGTTCAGATAAGAGTCAGCAGTTCAGATAGCATAGTTTATAAGTAAGCCTCTAAAAGTAAAGAGCACTAGATGTGATGTCAGATCACACCAGAGTTTAACTGCTAACAGTGACATCTGCCTTTGGTCGTGCTAACTTGCCTTTAGTAGCAAGTAGTGCACTAATATTTAAAGCATAGAAACACATATAATAGTGCAAGGGAAATCATTTCATATCAACAGAATCGATCGTTATCTTCTGTCTGGGAGAGAAAGGTTTTTAGGCCGTTTAACATAAAAGACTAGAAACAATTGTAGGAATCACAATATTACAAGAGGAAATACTCTTCTTTAGATCAAGGAAACTAAATTAAAAACCTTCATCTCACCCCTGACATTTAAAAAGCCCATATGAATAAATTTTTTTTACTGTTTTGTTCTAAACCAATATTCCTTTTTGCCATCACTGTTCCAGATAAGAAGAATGACAATGTTGTATAAAATAAAAAAATATTTTAAAAAAGACTCTTTTCTCTGATGAAAGTACTGTATCTGATATATATTTTATGCCTTTGCAAAAGCATTCTACACAAAATTTCACAAGATAGATGTTATTACTTTCTTACAGCCTATGATATATGTTCCTATTGTAATTTGTAACAGCTGGAGGCTTCAAGAAACCCTTTCTGGACTGATTCTCATGATCGAATGGCCCCGTGCACGTCTTCATTATTATCATGGTTGCGCTGCATTGCACTTTAACGAACAATAACAATAATAATAGAAAAGCCACCTTGCAATCGGTCTTGAAAGGGTTAACATGACTCGCACGTGCCGCCGCCTCAACATCCATCATGGTTCTACGTAACCAAATCATAGCTTCAATCACAAGGAAGATTAGATAGTAGTCTATTAATCTCCCATATTAAGCAGATCCATTTGTGAAAGCAAACGGCCCAGAGAGGCCATGCTTTCACTTGTTGTCTCTAAATCTGATTAGCAAGTATAACGACATGTTGCTGAGGGTCACAAGAGATATAGATTGGTCCTGCCTGCATCTTACTGGCTTGTGTGTTGGAAGAATGAACAATTTTATGTTCAAGGGCTCTTGGGATTCCTGTTGTAGACACCATTGTGTAATGGTGGTCTTTGGGGGGGGGTCATTTTGAGCAGTGTAGTATGTTTTCGGTGAATCATTTTCAATAGGTTTGTCAGTCTTTCTAAACTCTCAGATACTGTGAAATAAAATGCAAATATTTGTTCACGTCTTGGTACTTTCTGAGAGAAGACTAAGAGAGAAGACGTGTTTGATTAATAAACAAACAGCGCATATTTCCAGCATTGTCTGGACAGACTGGCTTTCCAGCTGGAGGCCTAAATAAAAGAGCAGAAGTCTGGCGTGTGAATCTGTGCTTCGACGATAAATACTTCTGTCCTTTCACAAACACCAGCGCAAGAAGTCACTTGTTTAATTAGAGGCGTGGAGCAATACCAAAGCATACTTTACTAAGTATAAAGGATTTCAAGACCACAGAGGTCCATAAAGTACACTTGACTTTCAAAGTTAAATTGTCATATCGACTTCATAATAGTGCTACAGTAGAGCTCCTGAGGAGACATAGATCGCTGTATGTTTGATCTATGACCCTTTCAGAGGTCATGGTGTTAGTAATAACCACAATGAGGAACATGTAATGATGTCATTGGTCTTTATTTAGCCTGCTTCCCTCTGCACACACTGGAAGAGGGCTAGCAGAGTCTGTGTCTGTCAGGTATCTGGTTTCTCCTACTGTCTTGGCTGGGACGAGGAGGAGGAGGAGGAAGAAGAGGAGGAATATCCGTTTACAGCGGGGAGCAGTGAGCATGGGGACAGATCTGTTTACTTGGGGAAGTTAATTGATTGGGTGGAAAGGTGGTGAGGGGAGAGAGGAGGAAAAGTAGTTGAAGGGGCAAGGATTAGGACGATATTGATCATGTGACTGCTCCTGCCACAACCTCCAATATGCTTGTGTGCTTTTTATTGCACTGTAATGTCAAATGAGATTGTTTCTTGTAAAAACAGGACAGAAAAACAACATGTGCTCAATGAGGAGGGCAAGGCAAGACAGTGGATCATTGATGTGAGGATCACTCATTAAAAGATCAATTTTTATTTTTTTCCATTAATACTTTGGCCTAAACAAAGGGTATGTCACAGAATATATCCATGTATACCAACTCAACAGCTCAGTAATATCTAGATTTAAAATCATTAATAATTTTGAGACACAAATATCTGAGATAAAGGCAGAGAGCTTGTGTATTACCTTAGAGCACGTAACAGTTTTAGTGCACACGAGCTGCTTGAGCTGCAGTTAGTGTAACGTATATTAGCTTTCTTATTAGCTTCATTAGTGTTTGTTTTTAAAATCAGTCTTTATTACTCTTAGGAAATGTTTTTTGTTGTCTTTTATGAACATGGAGCACTAGGCAGAGTGCTAAGAAGACAAACAAATATAAGCACGGTCATGCGCATTGTGTCCGTCAGGGGAAATAGAGAATGAGATGGTGAACTGCTGCCTGCATGCCATCCACTTTGTACTGGATAGACCACATTAATTATTTAACAGCAAGGCTGCTAGCTATTATTACAGAAAAACAGTGGACTGCATCTGGACCCTTTCCTGACGTTTCTATGTCAAATACACACCTTGCCCTTGTGGGCACACCAAACCGCTGTGGAGCATGCATCTTAAAACAACGGCATGGTGCAAAACTCGCTGCCTGCTATGTTAACAGTTTAATCACATGAGGTGCAGTATTTCTGAATGAGACTGTAAAAGCGAAGCACTTTGTGGCATGTGTGCCCCACCGCTACAGACATATGCATGCCTCTGTGCAGGATGCTCACCTGTGTTTTTGCATGTCTAAGTATGAGTGAGCCAGACAGGTGTACAACTAACGCCTGTTTAAGAGGAGCAGGAAAGCTGATGGTGGGGGGGGGCAGCTGCACGGATTTGTTTGCCATGGCCATACAGGCTCCTTACCGTCAGTCCGTCCTGCCTAGATGGGCATTTCTGTTATTCACTCAGAGGTTATGGTTTTAGATTGAGGGCAAAGCTTTGCAGCCTCCGGACTGTTTTGAAGGAATCCATTGTCAATAGAGATGTAGCGGGGCTAGGATTGTTTGCAGAGTTAATAGTAGTTTGATGATGTCTTTCTCAGTGACCTGAAGAGAAATTGACCCCTGTTGTGTGAGTATTTCTAAAATGTCACCCGCACAATTATGGTTGGAGTGTCCCTGGGCTGTTGTATGTAGGGCTTGTTTTATCTGAGACTGAGTTGTCCTCACACAAACACACACACACACACACACACACACACACACACACACACACACACACACACACACACACACACACACACACACACACACACACACAAAAGTACTGCTGCAGTTTAATTTGCTGACCCATACCTCTACATCTTCTGAAAACGTGTTCCTTGAATGTCAGTAGAAATTAGGTTCCCCGTGGTGAGGATGAAATAATTTATTCATCATCAGTGACTTAAAGTGTTTCAACATGAACCTTTTACAGATACAGTACGTATTGGTTCTTCTTAACCACAGCAAAGTGGGATATTTTCAGCTGTAGAGTTGTATGGATACATTTGTTCATTGTAAAAAAATAAAAATAAAAAAAAATTATAAAAGGTCTCAGTTGCATTTACACATGCAGACACAGAAAAGGAAGAGATGATGTAGATATCGACAGAGGTGTCCATGACAGGGTAGAATTGCATTCATCAGTCGCTGTTGTTACTCCCGCTCATATGTCTTGGAAGCAGCTCGTTTAAAACCTTTTTTGCTGACTTGTAAAGTTAAACTAATTTAATCCTCGTGTTGTTGTTAATTAATACAGCCAGGGAAGAAAGACGAAAAAATAAAACAGAGGTTAAGGAAAAGAGAAAGAAGGGGGACAGGGGGAAGAAAGCAAATCCTCTAGAGAGATGTATAATTCATGCTCATGACTGTGGGAGAGATTTTGTATGTGTGTGTGTGTGTGTGGTTCCTTCTGTTCTGAACAGTGTTTTATACTGTAGGGTGATCACTGTGTATTTGCTCAATCTCTGTCCCTGTGTCTTTGGGGTCTGGATAGCCAGCACACTGAACTGAGCGCAGGCCGAGACCTGAGTAAGTCACGGTTTCTCTCTTTCTGCATCTTGATTTAAACTGACTTCCACTGTGTGCATGCAATGTTCACTGTAACAGGCAGTGTTAGCAGTGATTCTACGCACACATCATTTTTCAGTTTTATTTCATTTGTTTTTTTATTAGGTATGTTAGACCTATCTTTTTTTTAATTTCCTGGAAAATTATTTATGAGAAGCAATAATAGTGAATCATCGTGCATGAATAGTTTTGGGACTCTCTAATTAGCATGCATGCATTTTTTTTTTCTTTTATTGGCTAAACTCAGTATTATTATTATTAGTATGTACTGTTATTTTACACTGATGTCACAGATTTTCAATATTACTGTTTAAATTTACTTTGAGTAAATATAAAGTAACTTGCACATTAGGACTTGGTGTTAGCCTCCAGCTCAAGGTAGGAACAAACGTCACTCTCTTATTTAAAAGGGGGACATTAGTTTGATTACACAGAAATGAAGACACACCTAAGTAACTGTCGACATTGAACCTTTGGGTTATGTTCAGAGACGTGTGATCTTTCTTTCAAGGTTTTTCCGCCATCTGCTTTGTGTGATCAGTAGCTAAACAAGTGAAAGCTAAGCTCCAAAGAAACTGACGGAATTAACTTCTTTAAGTTTGGATGTAGTGGCTGTTACGATGTCAAGAACAAACTTTAGGGCGCGGCTGCAGTCTTCACCTCATCATAAATTATAAAAGTAGAGGATCCCCATGCGTGTGAAATGGCTTTGTTCACAGTTTGTGTCACATCAGTGCATGATCAACTAGGCAAAACAAAAGCTTTTCAATATTTTAGTGTACAGGGACCGACAGAGTGAAGAGAGACATTATTGTACTGCTGTTCTTGCCTGTCTCTTCCTTTCCTATCTGGCGTCCTGTCCTCTCCCATCCTCTGAAGTACTCTCCTCTTCTCTAAGATTACAGCACCCCCTCTCCATGTCAGACTAACTTTTGCACAGCAAGTATTGACTCACATTCATCCCTCTTCCTCATTTATCATTGCTCTCCATCTGCCCTATGTCATAGGCACCATAAGCTTCAGTGTACAGCCTTTTTTTTCTTGCCCAGTCAACTGAGTTTGAAGCGTGTTAATCAAATTTCCTACAGGTACACCAAGATTTTGTGTCTCAGAGGTCCAGTAAAAATGCAGAACTGTAAAAATGATCAACAGGGGAGGGGCTATTGAACAGATGTGGAAACAGAGATTCTGAGACTAGATTACAGAATAAGAGAACAGCTTCCCTTCACATTTATTTATATTTCATTCTTATTTGCAGTTAAGCGAGTGGACTTTGCATCAGATCACTAATATATTTTTTCGTATACTTTCACTGAGTCCATCAGGGGGAAGGTTTCTACATCTCCCTACGATCCACTTTGTGTGCTTGTCCAAGGATTTGTCTGATTAGGCGCTGCCTAATTAGGTCTGACTAGGCAAGCTTTTAAGTCACATGCCATCACGCATGAAATATGGTTAAAAGATAGATGGGCAGGACATTAACTGTCAACATGGAGGAACACTGCTGGTGGGACTTTCACTTCTTGGTAGTAGTGAACTCCACCCTGCTTGTCCTGATGGGAGAAAACTCTGAAACAATATTTCATTGTTTGTTTTTTGCAAAAGAGTGCAGTTGATCCTTTTGTTAAAGCAATGTCACACCTAGGGATGACAAACCGACATTCCTTTAAATGCTTCAAAAGGCCAAGTGGTTTACATTTTTCTGTGTATTAGTGGTTAAATATATTTAAATGACACAGTACTAGGCAACCATTAAGCAAACTCTTCATTTATTTATTTATTTTTTAATTCAACAACATAATTTTTAGAAAGCAGTGCCCACATATCTACAGAAGCATCTTTATAGATGCATATGAGATGCATATCATAGTGTAGCATGAAGCAAATCATCACAGGTGCAAAGGAGCAAAGAGGGGTTCTTCAGTTCTTATGAATTAGGTCTTCCCACTGGTTGAATCGTTTCCCCCGCTGATGCAGCAACACTGCACAAAGCTGGAAAAGCAGCTAAAGCAGAGACACTGATAAGTGACAAAACAGCCGAGCGCTCAGATATTAATCGAGACATTTTAACTTTGTCATGAGAACATTTGCAAGCTGCAAGGCGCTCTGCTGATGTTTAGCCTGAGGCTGTGACAGACAGGAGGGGATGTTATGCTATCACAGCGTTTGATCACCGGCATCACGGGAACACAGGTATCAGAGAGAGACTCGTATCTCTCACAGCTGTTCAGATTCTGTCGTGGGGCTTGTTTAGATATTGGTGTAAATGGGATGAGGAAGATTTAACTTTGAAGATATGAGATTAATTTTTTTTTTCCCCTTCTGATCTCTTTCAAAAGCTGCACGCTGTGAGTCTGAGCCTTTTTTTTTTTTTTTTTGCTTTTTTTTAATGAAATAAATGGTTGAGGCAAATAAATTTGCATGACTCAACAGAAAAAATATTGTCCAGAGCTCTGTGTGTTAATAGGCTTCACAGTACAATTACTTGGCCTGTACATAATGGAAGTGCAATCAATGTATGGATCCTGCCCCCTACTGTCAATGATGGAAATGGCATCTATAATCAATTAGTGGTGACTCAAATGTTAGAGGGCTGCAGGCTAACAGCGATTAGCAAAAACTTTCCTTTTTGGTGGGGAAGATTTGTTGTCCATAGCCGCCAATTATGTCACATGTTACAACACACTGGGATTTGCTTTCAATATTTTGTTCCTGGTTTATTTTCAGCATGTCTGCTTCATTGTTTCAAGGAGCAATGAAGGAGCTAATTTTCTTCAGTTGTAGTGTTTCTATTATCAGCTCTTCATTGTTGTTTCCTCTTTATCTCATAGAAACCCCCCCACCCTGGAATCAGTGCAGGCCTCATGTTATATGCAGGGAACACAGCAACCTCTTCTGGCCAAAAGTGAATGCAGCAGAGAGTGTGTGCTGAAGCCAGCATATAACAAGTGAGTAACACCTATTATCACTGTTGACAGCGGTACTTGACAAAACTAGGTTTGCAGAAATTATGACGCCTCGGGAAATGAAGTGGCATTTTATTGTCAGTGCCACATTGTTGCCAAATAGTTAAGAGTTTGAAATGGAGCCACTGACTCTAACTGACATCTCATAGGAAATGTTAAAACCCCAGATGCCTGGCATCACATCTCAACAGATAACCGACTAGTAATTTGACTTGAGAAAAATCATATTATTGCCTGGGGAAGCATTAAAAAGTATTCCATGATCAATGTATCTGATTAGTTTGCTTTGACGGTACACTGGTGAGCTAATCAGGCCAAAGGGATCAATGGAGCACTTGACACTCTGTCTTTCATTCCTTCTGTCTTTGGATAACTACAATGTAAATGACTGGGTACTAAAGGAAACCCTACTGGGACGAATACTAAACTCTGCCTGTGCTGCATTGTGCACAGGGGAATCTCTGCAGACACTTAGCCAGTTCTTAATCAGTAGCGTGCAAAAAATAGGTCCCTATTACACAGCCCTCTCTGAGTCTCTTATCATCATATTTGTCAGAGCTGCTTTATTCATTTCCAGATCAGTTTCCTCATACTGTAAACTTTACAGCCCTCATAGCAAATCCTTGAGGTGCGATCCTTATTGTTCCTGATTGGCTCTGAACCTCTTTTTTCCCTCCTTTTCACGCTCTGTGTTCCCATTTCTTTCTCTGTGTCAGGCACTGAGAGCTACGAGGATACCAGATGCCGTCCCAGCCTATTTGTCTTATCTGTTTTCACAGACAAACTAATTGCTATACAAAAGGTGCTGGCGTGTCCTGTTGAGGACCCTTGTAAATGCTTTACATCCACCGCTCCATTCTGCCTGCCAGTAAACTGGCTAAATATAAAAGGATCACAAAAGAGTGTGATTAGGGATACAGAAGAGGGGGAGGAGGCTGCGGTCCCACACCAGTGTAAATGGGGCACCTGAAACTGTTAGCTTAACATAAATGAAACCTAATTTTTGAAGCCGCCCAAACATAAAACTTAAGAGGAGATAATAAACGTTTTATTATTGTTGGAACATTGTTTGTTTAGAGGTTGTAGTGCCACCTGTTAATATAAGACACACACACACAGGTAGAGCAGATCCTTTTTTTTTTTTTCAAACACAGTGTAATAAATTATTTTAACTTAGATTTTCTTTAATGATTTTTCCATCAGTTGAATAAAAAAAATTCTCAATAAAATGTCTTCAAATTCTCTGATTTTTTCAGCAACTATTAAAAAAATATATAATGTATTAAGCAGATCTTATTATACTAAAAGCTGAAATATAGATGTACTCCATAACAAGTAAAAGTACTCATGATACAAAAATGGCCCCTAAAAGTCCTGTGTTACATACATATACAGTGTGTTACATTATATAAAATAAATATATATATATATGGATAATTTTAACTAATGCATTAATGTGTAAGCAGTGATTTGTTGTTGTTTGTTGTAGGATCTGCTTTTATCCTGTTTCAGGTTTTATGAAGTGATGGTAAGTTTTGTTTGAAGAATTAGCAATTAAAGAAATAAGTGCATCAGAAATTTTGCATTTACAAAGCACTGTTGGACAATCTTGTTGGCTCTTAATGTGCTTTTTTAAGCCCCCCAAAATACAGCTGTGCACATGATATGCAGGAGCATTGAAGGCAGTTCAGTAAAATAACACTACTCACTTTGGCTTTAAAGAACAGATTGAAGAAAGGATGTTGGGACTCACATGTCAGTAAAGTTCAGTGAATGTCTCGCATAGCTGTGCTGATCATGTTAGCATCATCTGTCCACAGACAAAGAGAAATAAACAAGAGCCTAAGCATTCTGCTCAAAACTGCCCTCGTGGTAGTTCCAGCTACTGTCGGTGCCTCCCAGATCCTGCTAAGCCATTAAGAGACACAAAGGCAGAGTCTCGTGGCAAAAACAATGCAGATACATTGTCGCTGCTGGTAATAAAAACCTCTCTATTTGCAAAATGTCCACAGAGCTATGGACAAGCGTCAGAAAGATAGTATTTCTTTCTGGGCTATTTCGTTTCGTGTTGTGTTGCTGTAGGAATGAAAACATTTTTCTAATCTGTGGTCATATAAATGCTTTGTCCTGCCTCCAGATCTGTGAAACGTCTCGAATCATCTGATGTGTTCAAGCATGTGTTTCTGTGTGTGTGTCCGTGTGAGCCTGTCTGTGTACAGACCGAGAAAACAGAGAGCCCTTGACTCCCCATCTTGACAAAGTTGGGTAATTAACGACAGAGCCTATTAAAGGGAGAATATTCAGCCAGTGATAAATGGCTTTAATAACAGGCCCATGTTCTCTCTAACAGAGATAGATCCTGCCGCCACAGTCTCCCTGCCCACCAGATAAAACTACCCATACTCCCATCTCACCACCCTCTTCATCTTGCCTTTTCCCATCGGCAGTCTCGCTCTTTTTCTGTTTTCTCTGGCTTTGTGGTTTCTTTCTCACTAACTTTTAAATCATTTTCCCTTCTATCTCAAAGACTCGCATTGCTCTGTCGGACAATGCAGCTTTCCGTGAGCTCTGCTTGCAATTTCAGGCTGAAGCCACGTCAAAGCAATCGTATCAAACAAGCTCAAATGTTTTTCATGTGCGCACAAAAGGCATTCGGTGCAGCCTCCACATTACACGAAGCTCTACGACATTTAATAAGCTCAGCCAGGTCATCTACCTGCATGCATGTTTGTGTTGCTGCAGTTGCGCTTATGCATGTTTGTCTTGTAAAACATCGTTAGCCTCTTTGTGTAGGGGCCATGCAAATTGGACAGTTAAGAAACGCCAGGGCCGATTTATGTTCCAGTGCAGCCTTTTAACAGGGGCTGTGCTACAGCTTTATGTGTCCTGGTGGGTTTAGGGGCAAGGACTGACCACAGGGGTCACATTCGTCAAAGCCCCTGTATTGTGAGATTGGTCCAGATGTCGGTCCTCATTAGAACAGGCCACGCTGAAAGAGAGGAAATTCAAATGGGTGAGAGTTAAGCAGTCCCACTCCCATCCACAAGGCTGAAAATGTGATTGTTGATTGTTTTCTATGCATTTCAGCTCTCTTTAAGAACAGAAAAAAATGTCTCTTAGCCAAAAATGGATTGTACCAGTTTTGTCTGTTTTATTTGTTCAACTTTTGAGATATATACCTCCAGATGAACAGAATTTCAATTTCAAATCTGTGTTTCACAGTGCCCCTATTAGTCTGGATGATCCACATACCTCACTTTGAGCTGTTTTCACTCAAACTACTTTTCCTGCTGAAGTGCTTATGAAAAAATGACAGGGTTTTGTGATTTGCACACTGTAAAGGAAAGATCCTGAAAGACATAGTCTGACATAGAAGTATAAACTATTTGCTATTGAAATGAAATTTGAATATGAAAGCGATTTTTATAGGAAATGGATGTGTTACGACTTTAAAAATGATCTAAATACTGAGGTTCTGTAAGGTCGGGGGGAAAGAAAAAAATCATTCGGTTTTAAAAAAATGTTCTTCTTTTTATGTAAAGTAATATCAACATAAGGTCAAGAAGGTATGCATGATGCATGTATAATACTTTCAGACTCACTGGACTCTAAAAGTTTGGCTTCAGGTTTGGGTCCTGTTAAGCACACACTCCTTCTCTCTCTCTCGTACACGCACACACACACAGATATTACTTGACATGTCCCTCTCCAAAGTCCCCCCTGCGTGTGAAGGGTTCTTCATACAGAGGTTGTAGCATCAGGCACTTTCTATCTCACAGAACTAAAGGCAGCAGGTCCATTAAATACACATGAGAGTCTAATTAGGGCCCCCTTTGTGCAGCTGACTTGGAGGTAGGAGTCATTGGGGAGCGACTGTGCCAGGACCCTGACACCCAGAGAACACACTGTGCAAATTAATAGAGAATGACCAAGGAGTAGCTCTGTGACTGACTGGGACCTCTGCTTCCTTGGAGGCAAAAATGTTCAGAGCTGATTGCTCTCATTAAATTTGTTATAGTGATATAATTATGATAATATGCCTGGGAAATGTGATGACTCTTAGTGTGTGGTGAGTTTGCGTACCATGGTAAATTTGATATGAATGTTTAATATTTATATGGTCCATGTGACCTTTAAATTAAACCAGAGAGAAAATATTGCCAAACTGTGTGTTTTTAGTTTGTGGCCTCAATTTTACGAACTTTCAGTGGTCATTAAAAAAACAACACGATATCTTTGTTGTCTCGATGTAACTAATCGTCACCCCCTTTGAGCAAAATTAAAATAACTGATCATTTTGCCTATTTGCTCCGAAATTCAAACAGGAAAGGGGATTCAGCTAGCTTTCCTATTATAATTAGGTTGATAATAATGTTGAGTGAATTATTGCACTTTTGTTATTCAGGGGGAAAGTCTTTCCTCTGCTGTGTCACATGAGATATTGGTGTGGACATAATTCTTATTCTGGCAGCAGCACATTGACTGATATTATTTAAATTACACCTCCTTGGGCTAAGTATTCGGAAATACTTTGCAGATGGGAATTCATCACCAAACGGTGTTGAGAATAAAAGGGACATCGACTCTTGATTACACTGACAAAAATGGCTTTTTTTCCAAAGGGAAATGACTAATGTTGTTAAGGACAGATGGAGGGATACTGCACGCTAAACACTGGTTGAATTAAATCTATAGATGATAAATGAAAGGAAATTGAATGTGGCATTCCTGGCACAAAGCAGGAGAATTGGCCCATGATCTCAAAATAAGTGTAACATGCAAACTACTTGTTCCCAAAGTCTTTGCTACCTCTACATCCCTATTTCATTTAAACACCTTTAACAAGTGTAAAAAAAAAAAAAAAAAAAAAAAAATTAAAGAAAAGTTTAGTGAAATTGCCCATAAAAAGCCTCACCTGATTAAATTTTGATGATCTTCCCTTCAGTGTTGTCTCCAACTGCAGCTCTGGATCACTTCAAGCACGCCTGCTATATTTCTAGAGCACACCATACCACCACACCAGTCACATCAGTTTCTGCAACCTCTTATTCTATCATGGGTCAGCCCGACTTTTCCTGCACCTGGAACGGCTCTCTCTCTCTGTGCTGTTGGTATTTTTCCTCTTAACGCCAGGACTTGAGACTGCTGTTTTTAAGGCGGCGCCTTATGAGGTCCATTTAAATGATGACCTATACTTGTGCTTAGCTTCTGCTGAAACCTCTCTGCCAGGTCTCTGTTATCAGTCAGTGCGACTGCCTCCTAGTCTCAATTTCTAGTCATTCTCATAATTGCTTCCCTGACTCACCTGATCCTGATGCAGGTCCAATCTGGGTCATGTTTCCAGTACTTCTTCCCTGTCTAACACCTCCCACTTTAATACCTAATACCTAACCCTTTCACTGATATGGTGCTAATGCCAGTGTGGATCTGGTTCTGACTTGGTGCTTTTGAGATCTGGCTTAATTTTACTATATTTGAGAACCAACTGGGTGTTTTACAGGCAAAAACAAATTACAGTAGACCAAATCCATTGGTTACATCTTCAAATTGTTGGTGACTTTTTTATTGTAGCACCTCCTGCGGCCACTGATGTCAGTGAGACAAATCTGCATTTTAGTTTTCTTTGGAAATATATGGAACTTCCTGTACATTTGACACTACATTGGTGGAAATTAGGTACTAATAGATCAGCCCATCTCTGATCAGCCTGCCTCAGTCTGCCTCCAGGCTCAAGCCCATCAGCTGAACCAGCCTTGCATCCCTCTAGGTTGGCTTCTGGTCATCACCTGAGCTGGCTATCCCTCGCCCCTCTTCCCTGTCTTCCTGAACTTTGCATTAAAGAAGAAATTTTAAAAAAAATACAGTCTGTTCAGTAAAATTAACCCATGTTGACAGGCACAGTTTCCCTCTTCAGCCAAACAGCCATGAGCTGCCAACAGAAGAAAGTTTTACACCAAATCCTCCACAACCTACATAGTCTCACTCACATCATGGGGTGACAAGATCCAGCAAAACTTCAAAGACAACGTGGGAAACATTAGTAATGTAATATCTAACTAAAAAGGTAAACATATGGAAAGAATGCTGGTTACAGGTTTGCCATTTAGTATGTAGACAAATATATTTCATTTGAATTCAACTTTTCCACATTGTTTCTATAGTCAGAGGTTGACTTTTTGACTTTTCTTTTTAAGGCTGAGGGTCGTGGGACGAGGCCAGTCCCAGCTCCAAGTAACAGGCTCCCCAGTGGAGCGGCCACTGCCTTTGCAGCCCACTAACTCCTTTCTCCCCGATCTGCCTCCACAGGTCCCGGCAACAGCAGGGCTTCTCCTGACCCATGGAGGGCCGCACCAGTGCCATGGCAGGAGTGTGATGGGGAGTGTCCATTGATGGATGTTGGGCAGGTATTCTTCATCGCCAGGGCTCCAACACCCTCTTCCTGACCAGGAGGGAAATATAGCGTACCAGAAAGGTGCCAAGGGGGTATACGCCAAGCTTTGGTGGGTGCATGCAGATCCTGGTCCTGGTTTAAAATTTAAGGGAAAAAACACACAGAGTAAAGGTTGCAGCCCAGCAACATCAGGAGCTCCTGTACAACAGAGAGACTAGACTTAGGCAGTTGCTCCCTTCTTTCAGCTCAAAATTACTGTTGCTCAGTGGGTGACGTCCACTATGAGGTGGTGCGGTCGGACAGGGAAGGAGCCACAGAGAGATTTCACCTCACCCTCCTCAAAGACAAAGTAGGCTGCATATGCTGCTGCCTACTTGATGCCGATGTCAACTGTCTTCGTTATTACCTCCTGGGACAGTCAATAACCGCATACTCAGACCCCGTTGTAGGGGATCCACCGCATTACGTATGGTTGCCAACCCCCGGATCACCCTGTGGTATCTGGCTTTGCAGCCCTTTAAGTTGAAGGTAATCCATAGGCCAGGGGCACAGATTGCTGTGGTCAATTTTCACTCGCAAGGTGGGGGGTGAGTAGGTTTAGCCGGATGGGTCCCCAGCATCAGTAGAGGTGGAGGTGTGCGGCAGGGGTGTAATCTGCGGCTCTGCTGCAGGGAAGGGGTGGTGCAGTGGGTTGGAGGGCCAGGGAGGCTGGCAGGGCAGCTGAAAGCAATTCAATAATTACACTCTCCCTATTTTAGTGACACCAAGACCTGGAGGAAAAAAGAACAGGTGGATGTCGGGACGAGGGGGGCAAATAATTGTAAATAAAAAACACTGTCACAAGTACGCTGACTGTCTTAGCTCCTCACTGAGGTCACACAGTCCTTCGAAAGTCTCTTTGCAGACTTATTCAGTTGTAAAGCTGCACCTAGCAGATTTACAGCTACATTTGACAAAATCAATCTACCGCTTAACCTTTAACCATACTCCAGGCTATGTGGAGTGTTCTTTTGTCTTACACAGGTGTAGCACAGTCAAGTAAAATCCTTTGACTACTGAATGAGAACTTAATGCTGTACCCAACTGGCTGAACCAGCAGTGATTTAGCTTCTGTCCACTGACATATTGAAGGGACTAAATATGAATTTTACATTTTATACTTGTACTTGTATTTCACCTTGGGGAGATGTGTTTTCACTCTGACATTAAGGGTCAGTTTTTGATTAGTCATTGCCAAAAAGAAGAGCCATTATAATATATTACTTTTATATTTTCTACTGAAAAATGATTATGTGTGATATTACAGTAAATCATGAAAACCTTTAAAAGGGATTAACTTTTTTTTTTTTTTTAGTAAGGAGTGAGAAAGAGAGACTCACCTGACTCACCTGTACAGCTGGCATTGAGTTCTTTGAACTCCAGCAGCCTCCCACACTTCTCTCCACTACGCTACTCTTTTCTCTTCTCCTGCTGTGACAGCTTTGGCCTTTAAGCTCAGCACTGTTATCACATTTTAACAAGCACGTCATTAACGTTGTCTCGCCGAGCTTTCTGTCGCAGTGACAGACAGCTGTTTTGACACACCCTGCCTCTTGCAGTTGCAGGGCTGACTTACAATAATGCATTACTAAAAATGTCAGTGGCTCCATTTAACTTTATTCGTTTTAAAGCCAGTGGTAAAGGTTTTTATTACCCACTTTATTGAACACCTTACGGTGAGATGGTGCTGTCTAAATTGTATTATACATTATAAACTTCTACAAGTATGTGGCAGCAGCTGCACAGGAATGTAGAGCACACATTTACTCTTTATGGTACACAGTCCAATGGAAATGGCTGTACAGATAATGTGCTTGTTCTTATTTGTGGATCACTGCGCACTCACATGTATGACCACGCTGGCTAAATGATAGTCTGCTCTGTTCACCTTTTGAATGCCAATATTTCTTAAGCATGCCTTACCTGAGCATAGAGTTACAGTGCACATTAAGTGATCTTTAACCTCAGATTTCTGGCCAACAAGCAATAATCCAACGCCATCCCACTCTTTTCAGTTTCTAATACTGTTCTATAACAGTTCCATTTCTGAAATTACTCTAATGTAATGGTAGGCTGTTAGTTTTTAACATAAAGCTACCATTCTTGCAATATTATAGCCACTTGTGAAGAAGGTTTATGTGTCTAGGCAGTTCTACACTTTTTGATAATACCCGCCCTCAATCTTGTCTGTGTGTTCCTTTATGTAATGTAATTATGAACAGCAATACCCATCAATGTACCAGCTGTCTCACTACAATATCTCCTTAGTCTGGACTTTCTCGCTGACCCTGAAGATATCGGGATTCTAAAAAAAAAATTTAAAAAGTAATGGTAAAATGGAATCATCAAACAAAATCCTCTTAAAAAAAGCCACAAAGCATGCGTCATCCCATTTCACCAACATATTAAAGATTTTGCTATGGAGCAAACTCCGTTTCTCCAAGTACCCAAAATGAATTACATTGTGGATTATCGTGTAATTATGGATCTTTCCAAAGACTGATAGAACCGGAAAATTGAGTTCTGAATATTTCATAATGCATAGCACCATCTTTGTAGAGGAAATTATTTAGGGATAGCATGCTCATTTGCAGAATGGATAAAGGTTCATTGCGAGTCACCAGAGTGCAGTAATTGGAAAGCTCCTGTGATTCAAAGGAATCATTCAGAGATGAGCATGTCTCCTGGATAGCTGTGTAGTACTCCATTAATCTTCAGTCACACACCCAAAACTATCAGCTACCATCCAAACCTATCAAGCTGTTGGCATATACCATATTTGTGCCGCATATAAATCACAGTTATACAACAAATGTGATAAATGTGCACTTTATCCTTTTTTTATCCCTCTGCAGATGAGCTCTGGCACCCTCCCAGAGGTAAGAACTCTTGTAATCTTACCTATGATTTTTTTGTAAGTCTTTATTTATTTCTTTTTCTTAAGTGTGGATCCCTTTAATGCACAGACAAGTAGAATTATCACAATATCAGCATCACATTACATGAAATATCATCATCACCAAGGACAAACCAAACAATTTAAGGTTGGATAAACTACTCACTTAGGTGAACACTCTGACTGGGATCTAAAAGGATAATTTTGTCGCCTCTAGAAAACATATGAAGAAATGCCAGTTTTGAAAAATGTCATCTTTAAAAGGCAAATCTAAATGTCAGAGAGATAGATCCTTTACACAAAGAGAGCACTGCCTTCTGGGTAGTACACAGAAAGGCTTGAGAATAATATATTTTTTTCCCCCAGTTGAAATGAACTACAATTACCCATCATCAAGCATATAAAGCAGTACCCTCGCATTCACAGTCTCATAGCCTGGGGAGGAGAGTGGTCACTGTTTGCAACATTAGTCAGAGAAAAAAACAAAAGGAAAATATGTTTTGCTTTGTCACGAAAAAAATAGACTTTACTATGTTGTGATGTGAAGTATGTCACTGAGATGTTATGGAATATACTGAATTCATATAATGGATGAGAGGCAGGTAGTGTTAGGCGCTGCAAAGTTTTAAATAGGATGTTAACATAGGCTGGAGGAAGTTTAACAAAGGTTAAACAAAATAAGCTCCAGGCAAGCTTCTAATAACTGACCTCCACCTATCAGTCCTTGTAGTTATGCATTTTCTATCACCTGCCCAGGTTAGGAAGTGGGGATAAAAACTCAAGTAACCAAAGAATATTTACATTAATTGCAAAAAGACTAAAGGTGACATTTTTTTTCCTCTTCCATTCACCATAAATATGGAAACATACACTGTGCATTCGTATTTTGATCAATGTCAGTGGCTGTAGCATCTCCTACCCCGTTCTCCCACACTGTGCCTGCTCAGGACACAGTCATATATTTATGATTGGCAGCTGATTTCCAAGCAACAAAGTTAAACTGCAGAAGGAAAACAGGAAAAATAATTAGTGAAACAGCAGCTCAGTCCAATATAAACCTGATGACACTAACATAAAGGCAAACTCATAATCTGATCCATAATCAAGCAGAGCACTTTTAATGGGAGCAGGTCGCAGTAAAAAGGGGAGGGAACAACCTCTTTTGCAAACATAACACAACATTTGTCAGGATAGAGGATGAGTTTAAGATAAAGAGAAAATTAATCCCACAATACTTTGTGTAATTTCAGAAAAGAAAATCGTTGTTCTAGTTTTTGAATTGCATGCAATTGTTTGATATTTAAACTGTTTGTGATGATACTCATGTATCAGCAGAAACAAAAGATTTTCACAAGGCCTTCTCTTAAGATTTTTTATGTAATTTTGGTTTGGTTTGGTTTGGTTATTTTTACATCCCACTCTCCTTGTAAGGGTGCCCACAAGGAGAAGTTGCTTACAGCAACATTGCTGTGTGTTTTAAACTATAAATTAAATATTGCATTTTGATACAAAACAGAGAGTGTTGGCTTAAAGTGGTTTACATCTCTGGGCTTAACTGATTCATCAAAGTTTGCAGCTAAAATATTTCACAGTACAGAATTTTCTTTTCTTGTTTTTTCTTCTTCTTTTTTTAATCTGATGCATGAAAGCCATGTCGTGTTTCTTTTTTCTTTTCTTTGTATGTGTGGTGGGGCAGGGGGGCATCACAGCTAAAGCAAGCAGAGCAGCATGCCTTATTTGAGTTTATATTTCACAAATTGCTAAATGTACAAATGGGAAATGCATACCTGAATACATCTTTCTTTGGTCATCAGTTACAAAAAGTTGGAAACCATCATTCCTGATACTTCTCAGTGGGAAATTATCAGAAAAGAACTGACTCTCAGTCAGTGTAGGTAAGTAACTGAATGAAGATTTGAAAAAGGGCAGAAGAAGAAGAAATGCAAGAAGAAAAGAAAAGTGAGGTGCAAGTGGAGATGAAGATGGGAAAAGACTGGAGTCAAAGACTAAGACGGGAGAGATGGCGATGGAGGCGAAAGAAAGCAAGCCTCTGCTCCGACTGTCCTGGGTCACAGGTTTTTATATTAATGGTTGAGGTCTTGTGTCAGGTCAGGGAGAGCTAATCTTAACTCTCTTGCTGGAGGGCACCTTCAACCCACGGGGCATCTGGGTATCTCGTCAACCCAACAGTGAACCACCGGGCTCTTCTCTTAGCATGCAAATGAGACAAGAACAAATGTCCCATCACTTCTGGGGCTCCATGTCCCAAAGTGCTTAACACTCTTCCTGTCAACCCCCCACACCCCACCCCACTCCAGCTGCTTCAAAAAGCCCCTCCTGCACATCCTTCACTCTTTTTTTTCCCCTCCCTCTGATGTTCTTTAAATGAGCTTCCCAACTCCACTTCTTTCTCACAATTCAATTTTACAAGGCCATTATCCTGGGTGTAATGTGGAGGTTAAATATATCGGGGCAGACATTATGTGAAAATAATTAGTGCTAATGAATAATGCACTCATTCAGCTGATGAAGGATGGTTGTCAGGGTAATGGAGTACAAGGGAGGGGCCCCTCTGACAAATGAAATTAAAATATTTAAACACTGTTTTACGATATTATCAGGCCCTCACACTCTTTCCCTGTTACGCACTCGCTATATGGAGCAGGCGAGCCTCCATGTGACATGATAGTTGTGTCATTACTCACGCACAACATCTGTCTCACCAGAGGCCCAGAAACAAGGCCCATGCTTTTGCAGTACCTCACACCACAGCTCATCATCCCTGCCCTGATAATCACGCTGATGGCTTTAGAGATGGCGCTCTTATTGACAGTCGATGTCACCCTGCCAGATTATATTTTCTTCACTTTATTTATTGCCACTGCACTCATTCTGCCTCTTAGGATCTCATTCTGCGCCCATCATGTGACAATGAAGGATGTAGGTTTTAAATCGCCTGGTTTACAGCGCCCTCCCAGTCAATTGGCCTGTTCCAATCAATAATGGTGGACTAAGCACTCTGTGACAGATAAATGGTAAAGCATCAACACAACCTTATTAGACATAATGGGTAGATGAAAATATAGGAAAGTGCCTTTGACAGAGGACAGAAAGTGCATGAACTAATAATATATATTGCTTACTTCTTCATGCACCAAACTCTGCTTGATGAACCTTCAAACACCTATTTCCACCTACACCTACTTGAACTTCAGCCATTCTAGCACTTTGGTTTACTCTGGTTTCAACATAAAGTCTCTAAGATTGTGGCCAGTAATCCGATATATCAGAGTCGTCAAAGGCTAATCATTTTTGGAGCTGACAGAATGTGATTTATGTTTAAATAAGACTCCAGCCTATCCCCATTGTTTTGATTTAACCATGTTCCTGTGTAGTGATGAACACATTCCCCTTGAACACAAAAGATCCCTGGTTAAAGACCAGGAGAAGACACAAACCCAACAATATACTCCCATTGCTGGTCCCAAGACCAGAAAAATAGGAGCATTGCATCAGGAAGGGAATTTGGTATAAATCAAACTTGCAGATCCACCACTGTGGTGACCCCCTCCAGAACTGCATAACATCTGTTGTACAGTAGGTGAAAACAACAGTGGTTGCTGGTGCAACTAATGTCAGTTAGTTGTAATGGAAATCTGAATAGGCCCAAGCTGTACTTGCTGACAATGACAACACTTTCATGCTGATGTATTTATTTTCTTTGTAAGTATGCTAAACTTGTAAACGTTATACAACGTAAACATTATGTCTAAGAGTAAAAGGTTACAGATTAAAATTTGGACCTGAAGATAACCAAAGTTATGAGGATTTGTCCTAAAGAGAGCAAATATATTTGCTGCCAAACTTTAAACCTGTGGGTGCTGATAGTTGTTATTAAGTTCAGCAGTGGAAATGAATGGGCTGATCTGCGGTCTTGCCCACCCCTGGGGTCACACGTTCTTGGTATCAACTGGAAAAAAAAGATCAAGGATGTAAAAACTCACAAGGTTTTTTTTCTTTTTTTGTCAGTCAGTTTGTTCATAATGATGCCACATCATTGTTTTATATTTTGTTTTTTAGAAATGCAAATGTTTTTGGCTCCCTGGGTACCCCAGTCAAAATCCCCCAGTTCCACATATGCAGTTTTATTAAACTGAATGATTGGAGAACATTGGAGATGTCATTAGATCTTCCAGAGACAGATAGATGCCCTGGTCATGCCACACATGACAAGAAGAGCTGATGCTGCTACATTGCCAGCCCCAATCTGAGCAGCAATGACCCTCCTGGGAATGATGGAAAACTCTACCTGCTGATGTGACTGTCCAACGCTCAGCTGGAACATCCACTCGACAAAGGTGTTACTTTGCTGCCGAAACACAGACAGGGAGGAAGCAACTGTTTGCTCCTCCTGTCGCACGCCAGCATGCCCTGAGCAGAGCATGAGGCAAACTGTGTGTTATAACTGCATGTAGGGTGTGTTTACCTTTAGCTGTGTTTAGTTTTTTCCATTCCCCGTACAACCATGGTTGGTGATTTCTGCCAGGGCTGCCATTTGTCTCTGATTCTGTTTATAACTTTTAAGATCATAATTTCTAGGTGCAGCCAAAGGGTGGAGGGTGGTTTTAGGATATGATTTCAGTTTTTCTCAGATGATGTGGTTTTGTTGGTTTTACACTGGGGCATTTTCCAACCAAGTATGAAGTGGATGGGATGAGAATTAGCATCTCCAAGTCTGAAGCTATGGTTCTCCGTTGGCAAAGAGTGGAGCACTCATTCAGGGTTCGGAATGAATCGCTGCTACAAATGGAGTCGTTTGAGTAAGTATTACACCTACTGATGACAACACTGCACTGGTCGGTTGTGGTGAAGAGAGAGCTGAGCGGGAATGTGAATCTGCCGATTTAACAGCTGATCTGCATTCTTGCCAGCCCCTGTGGTCACAGGTTCTGGGTATCAACTGAAAAAAAAGATCAAGGATGCAAGCAGCAGAAGTGATTTTCCTCTCAAGGGTGTTGGAAATAGAGGCATTTGGTCATTTAGGAGTCGCTCAGAGTAGAGAAAACTACTTCTCCTCATCAAAAGGTGTTTTGGACATGCAATGGAGGTCCCGGGGCAGACCCAAGTACACGCTGGAGAGATTATATCCCCAAGCTGGCCAGTTGTGTATTTATTTCAGTTATTTTATATTTGACTGATATAATCCACAAATCCAAGACAAATAGTTTTTAATTGAAATTATTAAAAAATTTGTGATACTTCAATAGACAAAAGCTAAAAAAGCTGATTAATAAGAATGTGGTTTGTATTTGTAAATCTGAAAGTAATATTAATTAAACTGCAGAAATACTGGCAGATAATAAATAAGCTACTTTTTTTTTTTCTTTAGATGACATTAATGACATAACTAATAAGACTTTGAGTAGAAATAAGGTTTGCTATTATTATTTTCATTTCATACAATAAATTATTCTTGGGCTCCCAGGGTACCTCCGTCGGTAGTCCACATATGTTAACTATGTCGGTAGGATGAGTGTTAACAAATTAAAGGTGGGTCTGAGGCTGATTAGGAACAACCCACGCACCATACCCTGCTACATCTGGCAACTTTCTTTTCTTAACTCTTATTTTGCATTTTGGCACCATATACATTTGACTTGCAAAACAGACCTAATTACAGGGCCTGCAGTATGCAAGCCACACATCAAACATTAAGTTACAGTAGAAGCCTGTGATCCCAGTCACATACCCTCTCCCTCTTTTTTTTTTCTTCTGCCCTCCCTTGCCTCTGCACACCAGAAACACTGATTGTAACAGGGACATTAAAGGGGAATTACAGCGAAACAATTTACACTTAATGTAGCAGTCGTATGAACGGGGAAGAAAGATGGACAAAGATATAGCCATATTAATAATACATGTTTTAATTAAGCAGCTGGGAATGCAAGGAGCAGGATCAAGGGAACAGACAGACAATGAAAGAAGAACTCGAAAGGAGGGAAGCGGTGAGAGAAAGACGGACGAAGAAAAAGAACTGAAAATGAGAGAGCGAATGACAGAGAAAGTGTAAAACAAAGCGGAGCATAAAAAGTAGAGGAGGGAGGAGGATCAGAATATGGTGCTGCGCGTTTCCTGCAAACCGTGATTCATGGGCAGTAAATATGCAAAGCCTGATGGCCATAAGGCAATCAGAGGAGCGCCACTCATCTACATGTTGCACAGTGGGCTATAATCCATCTGAGGGGCAAGGAATAATGATACCAGGAAGCAGGAATAAGAGCAGGGTCTGTTTATTACCTCAGACAGATCCATAATGCATACAGATGTGAGGGAGGCACACAGCTGCCTCTGGCCAGAGAACTCTATTGAAAAGTAGAGACAGTAATATTGTGTTTAGTGTAATGAAAGACAATCTGATTGAAGCACCTATTAAGGCAAATAAGACTGCTGTCGTATGAGGTTTAAGTGCCGGAGCTGTAACGATCACTGACAGGGTGGAGAAGAGCTGGGATGGATACCGAAGGAGAAGGAGGCGCCGACACCTCAAAGGCAACAGCAAGGTCACCAATAAATAACATGGGTAATACAATATGAATGTGCAGTCGTGCAAAGTGAAATGTAAGGTAATAATATGGTCCAAATATGCACATTTAAGACCTTGCTCGCTGTTAAGAGCATACCAGCGCAGATAAAACGTACGACCGGCAATAAAGCAGTAATTTGAATTCTTTGGTGTCATTGTGTTTACTTTTCTTTATTTGCAAAGACACCCGCACATTCACGCGCACTCTCGAACACAAAGGCCTTCTTCCCAATGTCCTCACAGAGGACATTAACACCAGGATCCTAGTGGTGCTAGAGTAAAGTAATAAATTGTGTTGAACATTGATAAACTAATGCAATTACCTGCAGGGCAAGCCAGTCAGCTAATTTAAAGATACCAGGTTTGTTCATGGGGTGGGAGGCACTGAATAGGCCCCAAGGGTGAAAGATGGCGCCTTTATTACATCTGAGAGGTCAGCTTGGTAGCAGTGTATTAGGATTGATCTTTTGATCCCAGCCTGGAACCCACCCACCCCCCCAAAAAATGTACCAACCCCATATGGCTGAGGAAAAACACAGCTTATCTGGCGCAAAGGGTTAACTCTGCCAGCCAGGCAGCCTAATTGAGCGCCACACATCTCAGCTACACAGCAGAAACAGGAACCTGGAGGGTCGTAACAAGCCAGGCGTGACTTATTCACATAATAAACCAAGCAGATATCTAAATGAGCCATTGAGCCAGCCAGAGGGAGGGAGGCCATTAGGCCGCGCGGACCATGGGTACATATTTGTATATCTACAATTGCCCAATCATTTGCATATGTGGCTGGCTATAGACAGTGCTCGCACCCAAGGGCCCAATGACACAACATAAAAACTTTGTACTCATTCACAGCATCATAAACAAGTCAGAGACTCATTTGTTTTATCCAAAAAAAAGTACACGGGATTTACAGGAGACATTAATCGAGATATTTAAAACCATCCCGGCTGCAAAATACAAAGACACGGTCTTTGTCGGTCTCTGAGTGGATATTCTTTCAGTGAAGCCTTACTTCATAGAGTGATGTTTCATTTAATCTACCAGTTAAATCTAATCTACCCTCAGATAAAAGCAGACCTAACCTGTGAGGCTCTCAGTAACTTACTGTAAAATTTCCATTTCATTTCTGTTTTGTTACCAAAACACTGTCACATCCTAAACATTCACAGACCGTTTTTCCACGGGCGTCACACAGTATCTGTGATGTGAATGAACGCAGCATGAGTCAGAGGAGGAGACTGACACCTCTCTGATATTAAGTTGCAGCCAGCAGCTGGTTAGCTTCTCATTAAGACTTAACAGTCATAGCTCAGCCCGGCTCTATCTAAAGGCAACAAAATCCACCAATTCTGTGAACACCTCAACAGTAAGCTGCTGAAATCCATTACCAATGAGCAAACACAATGACACTGCAAGGGTCATCCTCAAACGGAGCATTTCAATTTTATAATATTAATGAATGTTGGGAATGAATCAATCTTTTTTGTGTGTAAAAGTACAAATACTGATAACGGTCGGGTGTCAAAGGTATCCGCAGCAGAAGTGCCCTCATGTTCTGGTGGACAGCCATGAATTGATGACACTGCATATAACCAGCAGCTTAGAGCAGCATATGGGTAAATATTGTCCACACTCCAGTGACAGGTACACACAGGCCTCTCATTCACTGTGGAAATATCTGAGTTCAGCAGTGTTACAGCTTTTTGCAGAGAAACTGTTTCTTGATCTGCTGTGAGGGATGACCTGAAGCTTGCCTGATAGGAGGAACACACACAGATGGTTATCAGGGATCAGAGTGTGTAATGTATTTAGGAACTAAAGTGTAGCAGATGTTATGTGCCCAACTATTTCTGGTTTGGGTTGGGGTGTTTTTTCGCTAGTCTCACTGTTAAATTAAGCTATCCAGTCCTGACTGTGATATCAGAGCCAGACAGTTATGTTCACACAATTATATTGTGTGGCTTAAAACCGTGATGGTAACCAATAAATGTACATTTAATTAAAGCTGTGATTAAAATTATTGAGCGATGTCTTTCATTTCAACATTTTGTGTGATGTTTATTTCTTTCAGATACTTTTTATGGATTCCTAAATGACAAACACAAAGAAACAGATGTAGAACAGATGTCCAAATTACCAAGCAAATGCAAGATATTCACACATACTTTTTTTTTATAAATAATGCAACAAGCTTGTATAACTGTATTATTCCAATGCATCCACTATAGAGTGCTAGTAAAAAAAAAAGTCAGGCAACAAAAGCTGATCATAGTAACATTTGAATTCTCATTTCCTCTGAAAATCCAATTTATTGCATCAATTTACTGCGTCCTGCTACTCGCCTGTTATGTTGCTTAGTTTAAACAATAACAAAAGGTTATCACTATCATTCTTGGTAATGGGTCAAGGGGTCAGCCTTTAATATGACCTCTGACACATAATTAAATTGCCATCTTTAACTTCAGTTACAGCCTGTCACAGAGCATTGGATTACATGCTGCAAATCACTGTACTGATCAATAGCAGGAGAGAATGCAGGGGGCGTGGCCTGCCGTGTCCAGAGGAGTCTGCGCAGAGATTATCTTTAATGAAGTTGAACTGTGCAGTGATCATGTTAATGTGTAGTCTTATTAGATTCTGAATGATGTACTGAAACACACAGTTATCCTTGCAGGGATGAGAAGACTGCAGATAAGGCATCAAAGAGCAACTTGT
This sequence comes from Oreochromis aureus, assembly GCF_013358895.1. Classification (NCBI taxonomy): domain Eukaryota; kingdom Metazoa; phylum Chordata; class Actinopteri; order Cichliformes; family Cichlidae; genus Oreochromis; species Oreochromis aureus. The sequence goes on along the minus strand of NC_052942.1, from coordinate 16,127,905 downwards.
AGTGTCCAGGCACATGACTAGCTTTCACTTTAGCTGTTAGTCATGCATCTTCTTATGTACTTACCCTTGTGTCTCAGATTTGGCCTCAAAGCATGCACTTCATACAGGTTTTGAAATATGAGTATGAGGAGATTTTATTATGACTGAGAGGCCTTTTCTGTTGAAGGAATTAAGAAATTTCCCAGTAGGAGAAGCACAGGTTTAAATAAATTGATGACAGTATAACATGAGGGTTCATTATATGGTACTAAATCTCTCTCAGTTATTAGAAAACAGCAAGATGAAGACCTTTCCTCTTGCTACACGTCAACAACACAACCTCTGTTACACAGGGAGTTTAGACTCCCCGTGTAACTTCACTAACCAATCAGAAGCCACAAGGTCCTACAATTAAGTAAATATGGAAAAATAAACTATGTAGACTCAACACAATTTATTATTACTGATTTGAAATTATATTTGTAAGCATATAAATATCAAAACATTAAATATAAATGTGAATGTGTATATAATTAGCCCTGTAAACATGAAAACATGGATGTATATAAAATGAAATATAGATTTACTTCTGCGCCTTACAACAGTTTCAGGGGAGGTCAGTTTCAGGGTCCTAGTGCTGCACATGCTTGCTCACAGGGACAAAGCAGGACTATTAGTTAAACTCACATCTCTCTATGTCAAGTTAAAATGGGAAATACATACATTCATGCAAACAATATTTTTTTTTAAAGATCACATTTTATCAATTATCATATAATTACATTTCATTTATATGTTATTAATTAGTTATTAATATGTGGATGATTATGTGTATTTGTCAATAACAAATATTGTGAAATTGAAGAATAACAGGTAATTATCACCCTTGTTTATCCTATATGAATGAGTTGAGATCTTAATAAGCAGATCTTAAATAGGCTTGCTGGGATGATGTAACGTAAAGAGTGTATGGAAGAAAAAACACATAAATAGGTCTAAATTTACAGAGACAAGGAAACAAAGCAGTTCTGTTCCAGTGAAACCAAAAAGCAAAAGTTCAGCTCCAGGTGTTGCCTGGATTGCCAGATTAGCTGCAGCGCTGCGATCTCAGCACAGTGACTAAAGGATCAGCTCTTTCCGATCTGCAGTTTCGGGGCAGCTGTGTCTTGATTCAGTGCTGTCTAAGAGAGTGGTACCTGTAATATGCAGTCAACAGACGAGGTCAAAGGGGCTTTGTTAAGTCTAATACAGCAATATTTCTGAAAAAAAAAACTGACACTGATGGAAAGCCATTTCTAACAAAAACAAAAGTTTTGTCTTGTCCGTGGCTTCCATCCTCACAAACCCACTGATTCCACACCGAAACTGCAGCTGCTGTTACAGAAAAAATGAGTCCCCAAACTCAAATAATCCTGAATGACTGTGCTGATTATGATTTAGAAGCTGCTAGTTTTGTTTCAAACTGTGCCTTGCTTTGTGGCCGGGGGCCTTGTGTTGTTTAAAGGGTTGTCGGGGTATAAATACTAAATTAATCATGCTTTGGCTCAACTTGCTAGGGACTGAAATTTGCTTATGGAAGCTCGTGATCACATAAAATATTAATAGTGTTACAGAGAACTGGCATTGTAGCAATAGGAGCGAGGCATGTGAAAGCTCAGAGCAGCAATGTCGGGAGGGGTCACAAGTGATTTAAGATCAGAAACACTTTCTACAGATTGCCACCTTAAACTGATAAAGCAACACACAATTAAGTGACCAAAAGATTGCATTAGCACATCCATTAGGATCATTTTTGTACATCTACCAAATTGGCATAGTAGTAATTGGTATTAGCTGTCATGCAGCAGTGTTTTTGTGTTGTAAAAAAGGCAGGAATATTATTCAAATTAATCTGAATACATTACAAGTCACTAATGTGATGCATTTTCCTAGATGATTCATATCTGTGTGACCGACTTCTTGAGGCCCTTAGGGCTTCAAAAAGAAACTACAATCACTTTCACTGACAGTAAGCTTATCTCCAAGCAAACAAAAGTGAGGCTTTCAACACACATATCTTCTCTTTTTTTTAAGTTACGCATTCAACCCTATTTCTAACAAAAAAGTCAAGGCATTGTGTAAAATGTAAACAAAAAACAGAATGATGTGCAAATTATTTCCTTATTTCACTGAAAATAGTACAAAGATAATAAAAGTGTTGAGAATTAGAGATATACCATTATTGTGGTTGTTGTTTTGTTTTGTTTTGTTAACAAGCCAATATTATTGGCCATTTATAAAAGCTGATAAATAAAAATTTTGATAAAAAGTAGAGATGAGAGAAACACCCTTCAACAACGTTATGAGTGTTGACATTGCTTAGTTTGTCCACCAGAGGGCAGTCAGCAGCATCCCTGCTGGCAACACTGTTCCACAAATACAACAACCAGCTAATCTGAGAAGAGGAAATGAGCAAAATATATATATAACTACTGTAATAAATGTTAGAGAAATCTGTTACTACTAAACAAATCTCCTATTTCACAAAAAAGCTGAAGATGATTTTTTTTAAATTAAGGTTCCAAAATACAATTATCTACTTGCATTCCTGAACAGAAAAAATATGATTACATGTTATGTTTGATTCATTTCTGACTTCTGAGGAGTCCAGTGTGGCCACTCAAATTTGGCAATAAAAACTGTTTTTTAAGTTTGTTGCTGAATTCAATTGTTATATGCCTAAAAAATAACAAGTACATTTTTAACAGTTTCTACACTACTGTTAAATTCTTACATTTAGAAAGTTTGTCATGTTACAAGATTTATTATTATCATTATTATTATTATTATTATTATTATTATTATCATTATTATTATCATTATCTAAGCAGAAGAATGATCTTGCAGTTGGGTTTCACTGAACAATTCAAAAGAGAGCATCTGCAATGAAATGGAGCATTAGTGCATTAGGCGTTGAAAACATGTGAAGGCACTATAAATGCTTCACGTTCTGCTTGTATTTGGTAGTAGGAGATGTGCTAAATGGACATGTCTGTAATCTGTAGGCATCACGTGTTAAAATCATTTGAGGATTTATAAAAGAAGAAGACGAAGGAGCCAAAATGTCAAAAATGAAAACATTGAATATTTGTTTCCACATTTTAAATGTTCTCTTTGTTCTATTTCAATTAGTAATATTATTAATAATATGAACAATAATGTAATTGACAATATTGTAATTAATTGGAAAGCTTTGCAAATCATTGCCACTGGTTTTGCATTTTGCACATCACAGTAAAAGGATTTTTTTCGTTTCTATATAGGGGAAAGAAAAAAAACAAGATGGAGTTTATTCCAAGTTTTGATGCCATTTGTCTCTTTGACACAAATCAGAAAGTAAAATTGTATATAATGGATGACATGGAGGCCGTAAACTTGTTATCCCATATTTTCAGAGCTCACATGGAGCGTATAAATAGACTCTTCCGACTGAGACACAATAGGGAGGCAGGTTCGGACATTTCTGCATGCTGGTCACAGCTGCAGACTGCCTGGGACACAAACTCCAAATTTTCATTAATTCATACAGCTGTTCCATGAAGTGCTATTAAATAACTGTCAGGAAAATCTATGTCAATCAAAGCAGTGACTTCACAAGTTAGATCTACCAGGCCTTGCCTCAAGAACACAAGTGTGCAGGTCAAAGCACAGCTGGTTGTGTTATCAAAGAATACGATTGCATGAGTTTTGGTGGCACCATAGGTAAATGAGGGCAGGAGGAGGCGGAAACACTCCCATACTGAGAGATCGAGGGATGAGGGAATGTATTTCTGGTGGTGGCACAGGGGGAAAGGGTTTAAATGACGAACAGCAGATATTCTAAGAGAGCAAATCTGATTTCTCACAATTATCTCTGCAAGCCTGACAGGCACCGGGGGTGGCAGAGGAACAATGAACTAGAGAACGCTGATTGGGTTATTTGTCCCATCTCATTCATGGCTGAGGGATTGTGGAGTGCCTCTCTGCAGGTGTAGTGGATGCTACAAACACCGTACAGTAAGCAAAATTCCTGTTAGCCAAACACCGCCACTCACATTCATTGATGTTTAACATGAAGCGTCTAAGTAAGCACACATTAGCCGTTATTTTCACATCCTTGATGTAGTTTTTAGCTTCCCAACATTTTCTGGCCTTCTTTCATATAATGTGTCTTGTTTTGTGACAGGTCTGTGTCATTTTGATCAATTAAGCAAGGCCTACCCTGAATACAGTTAGGTCTGTAACTGTTTGGTACACCACCATAGTAGATTTTCCAATCAAAAAATCAAGGTAAAGTGCAGCCTTTCAGCTTTACATCAGCTTTTATGAAGTTTTTATACATTTCTTTCATTTTCAGAGGCTCAAAAGCAACTGAACAAAGATGATAATCCTCAAATATAAGTATTTGTATCAATACTTGGATGAAAATCCTTTGCAGTGAATAACTGCCTGAAGTCTAGAACACATGGGCATCACCAAATGTCTCACCTGAGATGTTCTGCTAGGCCTGCACAGTTACAGTTACCTTCAGGTGCTGCTTGTTTGTGAGTGTTTTTGTCATCAGGTTTGTCTTCGCTAATTATAAAGCATGTTCTTTTGAGTTTGGATCAGGTGACAGACACTGGAGATCTTTTTCTTTTACAGTATGTTTTAGGTGATTATCTGCACTGTGAAGCACTGTTTGATCAGTTTTGCAGCATGTGGAAATCTGAGCAGAGGGTAAAGGCCTGTGCACGCCACAGTTCATCTCACTACTTCTATCAGCGCTAACTTCAATAAACACTAGTGACCTGATTCCACCAGCAGCCATACATGCCTATGCAATAAAAACTGCCTTAGTTATTTGATAGATAATGTGGCATGGTTCTTGCATCACTTGTATCATTTTTATCCATTTCATTTATCATGAAATAACCAGGAAACAGGACTCACCTGACCATTAAACTGCTAGTCAGTCAAGTGTCTAATTTTTTTGTGCCTCTAAAAATGGCTTTGTTACCTAAAAAGTTAACGTAATACTTTTGCTCAACCCCTAAATTAAGGCAGAAAGTCTGAATTTTATTCACTTTGTTTGATTTAAAGCCCACTGTGGAGGTGCACAGTGACAGAACTACAAAAAATGTGTCAGCCCAAAAACCAACCCACCAAATTATACGACACTCTCTCATGGCCCATGTTGCTCAAAGACTT